>NW_026099576.1:22359359-22399407 GCF_025091365.1 Daktulosphaira vitifoliae
AACTTTGTTTTTTTAAATGGTAACACATATTTTTAATTTAATAAAATGTTTGAGTTTTTAATTTAATAGTAAATGGCATTTGAATTTTTAATATAACTTTATTAACTTATTAGATATAAACATTTAAAGTTTCGAAATGTTGAGTTAATATACATGTATAATACACATGGGATTGTAAATACAGGTAGCTAATTGGATTTTTATGACATCGATATTAGCAGGTACACAGCGTTGTTATTATCAATTGTAGTAAGACACATTGTTATGAGTATATAAATACACTAACTGACAATACAGAAAATATATCTATTGATAATCATAATTGATAATAAACAATACGTGACTGAGACAGCAATGTCAAAATTAGCGTTTTTACCATGACATAAAGTAAAAAATGTCATTTTGTATTAAAATCAATTTCGTCTACATTAATATTAAAACACAGATTAATAAACGTTTTTNCCTTTTATTTATATTCTTTTCCCCTTAGGATAAGGTACAAAATCCATTGTGCTCAGATTTTACCTTTGGCGTGCCTCGCCCGTGGTGTATTCTCTTCGGGGTTCTTCTAAAGTTTGGCTATCTTATATGAGTTTAGCTTACAAGCTAATTTAGAATTTTCAATCTTGCAATATTGTAACTGAAAATTAAATTTATATAGTTTTTGAAAATAAATATTACTTAGTTAATTTGATACTTACTAATTTATTTCCTACTGTTACTACAACACTACCCGAGTCACGAGAAGAATACGCATTTAATTTCTACTAAATCATTTTCTTCTATTACATCATCTAGACAAACGTAGTAAACGTATAGTAGGTAATACAGTAGTATAGCACAATAATAATTTCTTTATGTCATTGATTATTACTCTAGTTAAAATTAAAATTTAATACTTATAATAAAGTGTATGTACTGTAACAAGCAGCCACTTAATATTAAAGGGGAATGGCCTGTTACTGTGTGGTAGCGTTGTTTATTTTGATGCAAACAAAATGATAAATAAAGAAAAATAAGAGGGGGTAAGAAAATAGGTACACCTGCTTATGTATATATATATATATAAAATAAGAAATATATTTACTGTTTTGCAAATGAAATTCTTAAAAAGTAAAGGGAAAGGAGGGATAACTTACATACTAAAACAATATTAATCTTATGATACGATACAATTACAAAATAATAAAAATTAATGACTTATCTGATGTCGGCTTGAGAAAAATTGAGACTGTGGCAAAGTTATTGACTGGAAACTAATACTGAACAAAATCAGTAAAGACTACAAGGCGAGCAATTACTAATTGTACGGCTGCCGATTACTAGAAGTGCGAGACGAGTGTACTGTTTACGTACAAAAAAGGCCGTGTCGCTCGCTGAGGAAGTAACAACGACGGGACGAAGCATGAACACGTTCAAACTGGTCATACACGCGTGCCACACACTACCCAACATTTCCTCCCGAGTTGAAAGTTATACAACTTTTAAAATCTTTGATGGTGTTTAGACAACATAAAACATATAAAAAATAAATAGAAACAAAATTAAGAATCAGAACAATTCATAATACATAAAAAAAAAAAAAATAATAATAATAATAAATAAAATCGTAAGAATACATGTTAAAATTATGAGTAAGTAAAAATAATAACAAAAAAATGATTAAATAAAATAAAAAACATAACATTAGTTTTTTTTTTTTATGAGGTGTACCTTTAAATTTAATGGACTGTATGAAAATAAACATTATTATGAGGAATCAAGGATTAAAATAAGAAATTAGTTTTAACAGTGATCATTCATCTACTGGCAGCTTGACTAATTTAACGACTGGACGCTTATATAAACCGTCTTGAGTTTTTACTTTCATTACCCGTACTATTCTGTCAGTACAGGGGGGTATATGTAAGATTCTTCCCATGTACCAGTCAATCGGTGGACGATTGGAGGCTTCGACGATGACTAAATCTTCTTTCTAAATCGTCTTTGGAGTGTTGTTACATATTCTCGCGTCCATCGCTTCCATAATGATTGATGCATCTGCTGAATTAACTGCCAGCGTATTAATCAGTTCACAGGTATATGGGTAACATCAGTTTGAGGCAACGCTAATATAGGTTGGCCAATTAAAAAATGACCTGGTGTCAATGCTAATAGATCGTGAGGATCTGATGAGGCCGAAGTGAGTGGATGCGAATTAAGAATCCCTTCGACACGGATTACCAACGTTTCTAATTCTTCATATGTTAATATTTGCATTCCAAATACACGTGTTAGATGAAACTTAATACTTTTAATTGAGGCTTCCCAAAGCCCACCCATATGAGGAGCGGCGGGGGGATTAAAATGCCAATTGCACGGAACTCGGGTGACCATGGCATTTTGTATACTGACATCATTCAGAAGTAACTTCAACTGTTTGGCTACCCCAATGTAATTGCTGCCACAATCGCTATATAAGTCTAAAGGGATTCCGCGACGTGCCACAAAGCGGTCGAGAGCTGCAAGGAAGGCTTCAGTAGTCAAGTCAGAAACAATTTCAATATGTACCGCCTTTACCGTCATACATATAAATAGTGCGATGTAGACCTTTATGGTTTTGGTATTGCGAAGACGCCTTTCCTTTATTAAATATGGACCTCCATAGTCCATCCCAACATTTTGAAAAGCTCGCGGAGAACTGACGCGTGATGGTGGTAGATTGCCCATCATTGGATTAGGTCGAGTCGCTTGATGTCGAACACAAATGATACATGTATAAATAAATTGACGTACAGCATTACGACCAGAGATTATCCAAAATTTACGTCGAATCATTGATAAAATTAATTTCGGTCCTTCATGTAAAAATCCTTGGTGATAATATTGAATAATTAAATGAGTCAGGTGAGATATTTTCGGCAATAATATTAGGTGTTTCGCATCAGAATCTAATGGCGCGTAACGAAGACGACCGCCGACGCGAATAAGACCGGTTTCATTAATAAAATAATATCTATATAATATATAGATTTATTTTATTTTTTATTATTCACATATATTAAAAATTGTTTGTTACAGAAACAGTACTTCTAAAAAGTTTTTTTTTCTCTTTACAATTTCCAATTCACGAACATACAAAGTTTCAGTTTTTACATTGTAATCAAAAAAGCCCAGATTAAAGTATAATACATTTTTCGAAAAGTTATAGCATTTTTAAGTTGAAAATTTAAAATCGAAAATCGATAATTTTAACACATAAATAGCGTTTGTTTTAACTACGGCAGCAGTTTACATGCAGAAGATAAAGTGTCGGGACAAATTTTTTTTTTCATTTAACAGTACATAAAATAAGCTTTAATTTGATATATGTTTAAAGGACTCAGTATTTCCAGAACATTTTCAAAAATTAAGTTGAAAAAGATAGTTTTTGTAAAAAAGTTACTATTTTAAATCCCCCCCCCCATGAGCAGGTTAAGTGTTAGATTTTCAAAAAAATGATATCAAATGAAAGGAAAATATCTAAGGTTTTAGTATAAAAAAAATTTATGTTGATTTGTTTATTTTTGAAAAATTTATGGAAGTTTTAAGACAAAGTCTGACACTTTTATATATATATTAAATTAAAGCTAATGTAATCTACTTTATTATGTAAAAAAAAAATTTCGGACTTTATTTTGTCTTCACGGTGAAAATGCTATTATTGTCTGAAAATTCTCAATTTTATTTTTTACATTTTTAACTTTATAAAGCTATAACTTATTGAAAAGTGTATTGATCAATGTAATTTTTTTATGGGAAATACTATTTTTTAATAATTCCTTTTTCATTCGACATACTTTATCTTAATCNATTTATCTAAAATACATAAAAACATAAAAAATATTCACAGATATCTATATTTTAAATTTATATAAAATAAAATTTATTTAAAATTCATTTTTTTTGATAAGCAACATTGAAATTGTTTTAAACTTTCAAATCATGAACATAAAAAGTTGTTTTTGTTTCTTTATCATATGAAAAGCCTAGATTAAAATACTCTTCAGTAGTTTTATTGTTAATATAATTTCTTAAGTAATGTTCTACATATTCAAAGTAAGTAAGGTTTTTAAATTCCTTTTTTTCTTCAATAAAATATTGGAATTTTCCTCTATTGAGAAAATCAAGATTAAATACACTAATCTTTTGACTTTGGAGTATTTCATACAAATTACTCTTGTTAGTGTATTTGTCCTTAAATACATTATTAATATTCATCAAATATTTTTCGTCATCTGTTTCTTGACTTTCAATTTTGTTTACCAGTGGAATAAAATCTTTTAATTCTTGTAAAATAAATGGGTTGGTATCAATATCTAACAAATTCATTAGGAAATATAGTGCACTGATAAAACGTATTATAAGTTGTTTGGAAATGGCAATACTTGATTTAAATAATTTCACACAATGCGGGAAATTTATTTTATCTCTACAGTCTCTCCAGTAAATACAGTCACAACGTATTTCTGTTAAATGTTGTATGATCCATGCAAAACTAACAGTGTACTGTCTATTAATAAGCAATATTGTTTTTCTTCAACATTCCTATAATTAACCTTGGTTCCTTCATAACAATTATTTTTATCAAACAATAGTCCATTAGAACTAAACATATTTCTGTTTTGATAGACTGTCACTGGCCTATTTGCAATGTCCCAATTGCTACTTTGTAAAAATGAGTTTAAAAATTGAATTGTAAATGTTTTACCTTTTTGTTTTGGCTGTCCATTAGTTGCTAAAGATAATAAGGAAAATATGAATGTAGTAGAATACTTCATTTTTATTATGTGGTAGACGATTTAATTCGTAATGATTAAAAACACTGTTATTGTTTTAAAATACGTATACTACGCAATTACATTTTGATAAAAATATAAAAACTTTTTCTCATTGAAAATATAAATAGTTTATTAAGTGATGGCGTAGTATGTAATTTAAAATAAACCACGTCACAAATTGTTGATTCGGTTTTAGTATTAAAAATTATTAACAGTGTGTTCCATTTATTTATAATAAATTTACCTGGTTAAAATAATTATATTTATTCGTTAGTATTTTAATAAATACAACGTCAAACTTTAAATATCTTTAATAGCCAATTTAAATATCATTAATTCAAGAATTTCTATAGTTTTATCTGAAAAGTAGTTTTATTAACAAGCAATTTCCAATTTTTATATTATTTTCTCCTATAAAATTACTGGTCTATAAATTTATTTTAATTATTTTATTCATAAATCCATCGCGTATTTGAATGAATTTACTATAATGTTTATACATATTTATTTACAGTTGATCTTGATATTATTTTACTTATGTTTTCACGAAATTCGTTAAATTTTATAGCAATATAATACATATAAATATAATATGATATATTAATGATNGAAAAAAGAAAAAGCTCCACTATTTGTCTTAAAATGAGGAATAACGAATAAATCTAGGTTACGTGTATTTAAAACAGGGATTCGAAAACCAATAATTTCTAGTAATTCAGGACAAAGAATATGACCATTGAGAATATCAAAAATAAACATTATGTCCGCTAGAGTTCGTCTGAGGGACAGACTATCAAGGCCAAATGTTTCCTGTAGTGGAATAACTGAATTTTTCGAGTAGGGAAGATTTAATTTGTATGAAATATTTTTAAGAAACTTATTTTGAACATTTTCTAGTTCGGCATAATAGGTAGAAAGATTTTGCGACCAAACAACTGATCCGAATTCTAAGTTAGATCTGACCAATGAAGAAAAAAGTGTTTTCAGGCACTGCAGGTTACTGAACTCATTAGTGTTTCTGTTTAAGAAACCAAGCATTTTATAAGATTTGCTGAGGATTGTTTTATGATTTATTTTAAAACCAAGATCATTGTCAAAATAAATTCCTAAATCTTTAATAGAATTAACTCTCGACAAAGAAAAATGATTTATTGTATAACGATGAATGAGGGGATTCCTTTTGCGAGTAAAAGATATTATTTTGCACTTATCTATGTTAAGAGGTAAGTAATTTTTTTCACTCCATAAAACAAATTTGTTTAAAATCAATTGAAGATTTGTTTGATCAATAACAGAATTTATCTTGCAGAAGATTTTAGCATCATCAGCAAATAATAACATGTGTGTCTTATTAGAGTCATCCAACACAAAATGGGGTAAATCATTAATAAAAATTAGAAACAGCAAAGGACCTAAGTGGGATCCTTGAGGAACCCCCGAAGAGACCTGAAAGTTATAAGATGTATGGAATGAGATTTTGATGGCTTGAATTCTATCAGTGAGGTACGAGTAAAGCCATTTAAGAAAAGTACCATCAATACCAAAAGATTTCAATTTATAATATAGTAAGATATGGTCTACTTTATCAAAGGCTTTCTGGAAATCCGTGTATAAGGTGTCGACTTGAAACCCCTCATCTAAGGCATTAATAAGATAATTTTGATAAACTAATAAGTTAGTAAAAATCGAGTGTTTTGCCAAGAAACCATGCTGAGTGGGACTAATATAATTTAACAATATGCTAGACAGTTTTTTTGTAATAATAGCCTCAAATAATTTAGGTATAGAGGAGAGTTTAGAGATTGGTCGATAGTTAGTGATATCGATTTTGCTGCCAGACTTGTGTATGGGCGTAATAAATGATTTTTTCCAAAAACTAGGAAAGACTCCGGTTGATAATGAAAGGTTAAACAAATAGTGCAAGGGTTTAACAAGCACTGAATAGCATTTTTTTAAAAATATCGGTGGAATACCATCTGGGCCACTAGATGATTTATCATCACTTGATAATAAGTAGTCTAAAATTTCATTTTCAGTAATGGACATCGAGATGATATTTATATCATGAATATTAACACTAAGAGATTCAAGAATATAATTCGACAAATTGTTTTTAACATAAACCGAGGAGAAATGGTTAGCAAATAGTTTACAGATATCATTTAAATTATGAGCATGGGTATTTTCTAAAAACATTGACATCGGAATATTAGAGTTACTTGATTTGAGAGATTGAATATATTTCCAAAATGATTTTATATTAATATTAATGTTTTTTTCTATTTTAAGAATATAATTTAATTGGAGTTGTTTAGATAGTTTCTTACATTCTTTACGTAAATTAGAAAATATAGAGTAGTCAGATAAAGAATTAGAAATTTTGTATTTTTTATGAGCAGATTTTTTGAGTTTAATTAAATTTCTTAAGTTATAATTGGACCAGCATATATTGTGATCAGAGTTGAGATCCAATTTTATCTTTGGAACTAATACATCAAAAGAATGATTTATAATTTCATGGAATTTTAATACGGCACTTTCTAGGTCTAAAGTATAAATATTATCCATAATATCTATACAAGATAAGAGAGCAAGAATGTCATTAAAATTACAGGAATTAAAGTTGAAAATTTCAGGATATATAGACTGGATAGCGGGAGTAGTGATTGTAAAGGAAGAGATAAATTCTAGAGGTGGATGATATAAATCAATAAGAGGTATAAGAGAATAGTTTGAGGAATGAATAAAATCTGCAGTAGAGTTTGTAAATATTAAATCCAAAATACCCTTATGATTGTTGATTATGTTATTAACCTGCTTTAAATTTAAGTAATCAATATAAAAATTAACAAGGACAGAAGAAATTGGATTTCTAAGTAAATTAAAATCACAAGTAGAGAATTCATTTAAGTTAAAATCACCAACAATAATAATATTTTTAATGGAGTATTTTACTAAAAAATGTTCAATTATGTCGCAATGCTTGTTATATAAATCAATATTGGAATTTGGTGGAAAATAAACGCAACCTAGAAGTATAGTAATATTATTGTAAGATAACAATACAAACACTTGATCAACACCTTGAATTGGGTCGAAATTTAATAATTTACAATTAAGATTTTTTCTAGTAGCCAATAATACACCACCACCTCTAACACATACATTGGAAAATCTATCCATTCTAAATAAATTAAAATCAACAAGACCTAGCTCAGCATCATTAAAATCATTTTTTAACCATGTTTCAGACAAAAATAATAAATCACAATTTAAATTAATTATACAATTACGAAAAAATTCAAGCTTAGTCCTAAGACCTCTAACATTTTGATACATTACATGGAGATTAAAAAATGTTGATTATTATTTTGAGTTTTAGACACGGTGGCGATATTTACAATTTTAGGTATACCATTAATAAATTTAATAGTTAGACCTGATTCACCATTATTTGAACGTAACACAAGCTCCTCCTTCAAACTCTTCATATAGTCTCTCTGATGGGGTGTTCTATCAGTAGATATGAATGTAGTAGAAGGTGGATTGGAGTCAGTGAGTTTTTTTTTGTTACGAATAATATCAAACACGTTTGATTCCGATTCAAAAATAACTTTAATAGGACGAGGTTTACCAGACTGATAACGGCCAAGCCGAATGACCTTTAATGGTATAGGAGGATTTCCTGAGTCAACTAGAATAGACGCGATTGTATCGTTTACTTGCTTAGTATCAAAAGATATTCTCTCGTTAGACTGATTAGAATTGCACTCTTGAATATTATAGAAAATAAGATTTTTTGCTCGTTTGTTACGTTCATTGATTTCATTAATAATGAAGTCATTAGAAAGATTATGGTTTTGATTATTACCAAGGTTCGATTTCAGATTATTAACTTCAACAAGCAACTTATTTAATAAAGATTTGAGCTCTGGTAATTCTTTGAGACCCTTATCGCAGCCAGAACAAAAAAATTTGAGCAGTCTGTTTTTCATTCCCAGGCATTTTAGTTCAGAGGTTGATAGTCCGGAACATTTTGGGTGAAATAACAGTGTACACCCGTCACACTTAATAGGAGTGTCGAGGTCCGCAAATTTTAAATTACAAATATAGCAAATTGTACTTTTACCCATATTAGTATAGATAATCAACGATAACGTAGTGAGCGTGTTCCAAATGAATGCCAACAATAATAAATGGAAGAAAATATAGATAAGCGTACTCACGAGCGATTAAACGTACGTGTTACTCGGTCGGCTGTTGAAATATAACTTGTATATATATATATATACATAAGCAGGTGTACCTATTTTCTTACCCCCTCTTATTTTTCTTTATTTATCATTTTGTTTGTATCAAAATAAACAACGCTACCACACAGTAACAGGCCATTCCCCTTTAATATTAAGTGGCTGCTTGTTACAGTACATACACTTTATTATAAGTATTAAATTTTAATTTTAACTAGAGTAATAATCAATGACATAAAGAAATTATTATTGTGCTATACTACTGTATTACCTACTATACGTTTACTACGTTTGTCTAGATGATGTAATAGAAGAAAATGATTTAGTAGAAATTAAATGCGTATTCTTCTCGTGACTCGGGTAGTGTTGTAGTAACAGTAGGAAATAAATTAGTAAGTATCAAATTAACTAAGTAATATTTATTTTCAAAAACTATATAAATTTAATTTTCAGTTACAATATTGCAAGATTGAAAATTCTAAATTAGCTTGTAAGCTAAACTCATATAAGATAGCCAAACTTTAGAAGAATCCCGAAGAGAATACACCACGGGCGAGGCACGCCAAAGGTAAAATCTGAGCACAATGGATTTTGTACCTTATCCTAAGGGGAAAAGAATATAAATAAAAGGTATAATTTAAGATAACAATGATTAAAATTTATTAATTATTATGAAATAATTTTATAATTATCATAACAAAATAAAAGTTATTGTAAAATTAAAACATGCTAATAAATAAAATATACAGACTCCAAATTATATAAGGAGAAAATCTATATATAAATTAAATGTCAACATTAATGTTAAACACGTAACGTTAAAGAGAAAAAAAAACAATATTCACAATTAACTTAGGGCAAAGGATTCCAAAGGAAATATGAATAGAATGTCTAACATAATATATGTAACACTGGTAAATTCAAACAGATCAAGTTAATAATATTTCTGCCCAATAAATGATGTTTTTACATAAATTCAGCATTTAGCACACAAAACTGTAAAACAGAGAATTGTGATTTATAGTAATGATATACAATTAAAAGTCTCCAGACATCCAGGCATGAGGTATTTTCTAATTAGTATAACGATACATGATTAATGTAATTTGTACATATTGCTCAAATAAGCAATATTTAAGTGTTCATCATCAGAATAAATTTGCAGATATACCAAATGTTAACTGGATAAATAAATTTTAAATATAATTTTACATAATACTCATATGTAATACACTGTTACCTTATACTCATCATAATTTTATTACGTTACAAGCTAGGAGAAGAACATGGGACTTTTACCAAATAATGGCACAATTGCACTCTGTTTTTTTTATAATTTTTAAATTAACAATTTAACAGTTAAAAATAAAAGAACCTTTTTTTTATATTTTCAATGTCCCATTCATGAACATAAGAAGTTTCATTATTTACTTCATCATAAAAAAAGCCTAGATTAGTATACAATGTTTTATTCATATTTTGAATACCTTCTCTTAAGTTAATTTCTATAAATTCATACATTTCAAACGTATTAGGAAAATGATTTTTCTTTATATACCTCTTAATAAAAAAAAGATGTTTTTGCCTGGTGGGTACGGCCCTAGATTTCCTAATAAAGAACCACCTTTAAGTTCAAATTGTAAACTGACGGAGAAGAAGCCTGATAAAGCGGCTAGATGCAAAAACTGCAATCGGTATGGTCACTGGTGGACGAACTGCCCGGACAAAAACCGGAAGGAGTTGGGAAACGGGAAGATTTCCGGTCGATCCACGGACATTCGCCCGGACAGAAAGTGTTAAAACCCGAAAACCGCAGAAAAAAAGAGTCCCAACTCCCGAAGTTCTGCCCAAGAACACATAAAGGGATCGGAGGGACAAACCAAAATGCAGTTTGCTGCAATTGAATCCGAAGAAAAGGATAATTTTCGGGAGAAAACCGAAAAGGGAGAAGTTTCGGAAATACTGTAATGTAGCTCAACGCGTCTTGACCAAGGAACATTAACAGCACATTCCGAACAGAATCCGACCAGGATTCAAATATGTTTTCGGAACCGGAGAAGATCACGGTAGAAACCATGCGTCACTCTAACCCAAACAAGAACGGTAAAAAAGCGACATCAAGCGGGACACCAAAAAGTTACAATGTGCCATTACCAGCAATTGAACTAGAGTTCCCTACGGGAATAGTTGTTGCACCGTTAGACTCTCAAACCATGAGATCTTACGTTTTATCGTTGGTAGCATGCAAATATGGGAAATTGGTAGAAGAAGAACCACATGTCACTATGGCTGACAACCGGACCGTGCAGGTTCACGAGTACGCTGAATTCACAGCAAGGGTGTCTGAATTTCAGGTGACGTTCAGAGCCGCAGCACTCGACCACTTGATTGGGGACATCTTCCTAGGACATGACTTTTTAGTGAAACAGGAAGTATCATGGGATTACCAGGCGTGTACTATTCACATGGGTACTGAAAAAGGTACAACGGTGTGCTGGAGAAAACACAAATCGAAGAAAGGGACTGTTCATGAGGTAATTGTACCGGAAGGAAAGTATCTTGAAGAAGTGCGGTCCATTATACGGAAGTACTCTAAAGTTTTCTCCGGAGAAATCGGAAGAACCCGTATCATTGAACATGATATCCGGTTAAACAAAAATACAACGGCTGCCTTAAATGCATACCCATATAATCACGAGAAACAGGACATCATTTCTAATATGGTGCGAGAAATGGAGGAGCAAGGGTTTGTAGAACCAAGTACCTCGCCATGGGCAGCTCCCGTAGTTTTCGCCAAAAAGAAAGATGGCTCTCAGCAGTTATCCGTCGACTACCGAAGACTCAATCTTCGGACTCAGTCGACGCACATCCAATGTCCGACTTACATGACATGGTCAGAGGGATGTGTGGCGCTAACGTCTTCAGCACCATCGACCTGATCACCTACTATGGAGATATCATGACCATGAACTAGCCGGGCATCCAGGTTGGAAAGAAACCTACCGTAGCATCGGTAAGCGTTTCTATTGGACCGGTATTAGAGAATCGGTGAGACAATACGTCGCGAGGTGTCACATTTGCGCATGAGTCAAGCCTTTGAATCGGAAACCGCAAGATGACACCGAGAAAGCCACGCCAGCCACGGGAGGTCATAAGTATTGATCTTATGGACTGCGCGCGGAAAAACATGTCTACTAGTAGCAACAGACTGCTATAGTAGATGGGTGGAGGCCTATCCACTTGGCCAGGCTACTACCAAGTCAATAACCGATACGTTAGAAAAAGAGTTCTTCTCACGTTTCGGTTATGCTCGAGCGCTCTTGTGTGACAACAGAACGCAATTTGTTTCTAAAGCAATGGAGAAAGCACTGAAGAAGTGGGGAACACAAGGTTGGACGACAACGATCTATCACCCCAATGCAAATTCAGTTGAGCGCCGAAATCAGGACTTGAAAAAAGGATTACGGACTGCGCTGATTGAAAAACCACATAGCCAGTGGGACAATTGCATTTCAAGTATTAAAAGGATTTAAAATAGATGCCTTTGTAAAAATTATGACCATCTGGCGTCTCTAATGCGTTGACGGATGAAAACGCAAAATATATGTACGAAATTAATCGATAAGTATAATACAGATTATAATAATATTATAAACATTATAATATATATGTTCCAGTGATTACGTCGTCGTCGGCGGCTGTAGTAGTGTTTATTTAAGAATGTGTTTTGCTATAAGAAAACTTGAAAAGTCGTCATTATTATATATTGTCTACAAAAAAAAAAAAAAATATTGCTTTATTATTCACTATACGAATAACGGTCAAGCTTATTAACTCGTATATTAACAATTAATGTAATTGACGGCGACATCGCCGCCGCCGCCACGTTGGGCCATCTGCTGTATCAATCTCAAGTGCTATAGTGTAATCATCAATACAGCCATCTGGCAAACAATGTTTCGAACTAATTTTTTTTTTTTACAAATTAGGTAAAATTAACATTTTACGTATGGACTTTATCTAAATATATGCATGTCGCATATCAAAATAGCGGATTCGACATTTAAAATTTGTACTTTTAACCGTAAGCGTATAGCTTACCTGGAAAATGCATTTTTTTTTTCGTCAAAAAACCGATATTACGTATATATTATATGGCGAAGCATAATTTAGGCGCGTGACAAGTTGTGTTAGTTTACGTCGTATTTCATCCCCCTCCCCTATAGGTTTGTTTACCTTTAGTTTCATTACCCCTCTCTGATAAGACTTGGTGGAGGAGGAGAGGTTCTTCTTAGGTTAGTTTACGTTGGGTTTGGTCGTTCCCCCTCTCGTAGCAATATGATAGTTTACGTTTGATTTTACCCCCCTCCACCCCTCTTCACCATTTCCACAGTGGTGGAGTGGTTGGGTGAAGTAGGGTAGAAATCCCTTTTTCTCCCTACTAACATTTATTATCAAAATAAAATGTTAAAACAAAATTATTCTAAGGGAGCTCACAATATTCATCTTATAAATTAAAACAAAATTACTTAACACAAAAGTAAACAAAAGAACTTAACACAAAAGAACTTAACACAAAGTTCCATAATAATAAGTTTTCACTATACTTAGTATGGCACATAAATATACTTCACTAACCAAATAAAGTAATATTCACTCAGTCAATCAGGACAATGGGAAATAATATGAAAATAATAATGAAAAATATGAATAATGTACGTTAATGTTTGAGTAAACACGTAAATACTCAAAAACTCAATTACAAAAACTTGATGAAGACATCGAACAAAAAAAAAAAAACAAATATACCCTTTATGCTTATATAAATTTTTTCTATTTTTCGATTGTATTAAAATAATGAATACAGTATCCTAGATTATAACTATTAATATTTAACCATACTATACTAAAAGTATATATATATTAGTAAATTGCACTATCATTTACATTATTCACTTTCATTAATTTGCACAATTATGCACATGCTTTTATTATTAAGCAGCATGAGGACATGTCACAGAAAAAACATAGGTTTTCCAATTTCCCACTAAATTCTCATACAAATTGATTGGACAATCGATTTTTCGTAACTTTCGTGTCCTTCCCTGAACTTTGCGTTCAAAGTTGGAAAAAATTTCGCTTTAGTGTGACCCATCAATTTGTATTAAAATTTTACTGGGAGACCTGTGATGTAGTTTATTTTTAGTTTAAACGATTATATAATGACAAAAAATCGAAAAACCTACAGATAAAGTGATATTTTTTTAATTTCACGAGTTAATTTCGTCGTTTATTATTTATTCAAACCGATTATAATTTTAATCACTAAAACTGTTATGAAATTATAAATTTTTTTTATAGCTCGGGAAAATAAAATAATCATAAGATTATAATGAATATTTTAAACTTAATTACAATAGGATAATTAAAAATAATTATTTTGATGTAATCGGCACACTACTTTTTACCGAGATTAATTACTAACGAGAATATCACTGAGCTTGTTAATTGTTCAAATGTAAAGTACTAATGTACTGTTCACTATTGAATAGTCCCTAAGTTGCAAAAAAAATTAGATAACTTTTAAAATATAGCGTCTTTTTTTATGCAATAAAAATGCATATATTTCAGTAAAAACGAATAACCTATAGTAAATAAATAGCATTTATTGTAAAGCATTAATGTGCATCACTCAATTAAGAATGTAATTTAAATATACACTTTTTATTTTACAAAACTATCCACTCTTTAATCATTTATTTTAAGTTTTTTGTTATTAAAGTTTAATTAAACTAATCTTATAATATGTATTTCTTTTTTTTTATTTAATTTTATTATGAACTAAATTCAATCATATTTTAAATATAACCACATTTTAAAAGACAGTACATCGAGAAAATTAAAAATATTTTATAAAATGCAATAGTGTAAATTTACACTATTGCATTTTGTAAAACATGATTGAACGTTTTTGGGGTTGAAAATTGGTCAAAAGGGGTACTCTTTTAGTTTTTAGTAATTAACTCGTAATTTAGCGCTGTCGCAAAAAAATATTTAAACTATAATGTAGATCTAATTGTTTTTATAAATTAAGTTCTGGCAGTTTTTCTTCTAAATTCATTAGTTTTTTAGAAAAATGTCAAAATACGTAATATTTCGTTATAATTATCATGCCGATGAACAATAATAATGCCGCTATGTATTGACTTGGCCCTGCATCCAATGATCAATTTCCAATGAATTAATTATATTATTATTAATTGATATTAGTAAAAAGAAAATCACGGCACCACTTAAGTTTTAAACGTCTGGGTGGGTCTCCAGGTTTGGACAATGTTGAGAGGTTTTTTATTAGGGGATTAGAGTGGGAGAGTAATTTACTGTGGAATTTTTTATAGTAAGAGATGGGTTCTTCATGGACTGTTTTTAAGTTAAAGTCGTTATGAAATGTATAATTAGAGATATAAGGATTGATTAGTTTTCTTAAGACAATATTCTGAAAGCATTGAATTTTATTGATATTGGATTTTTTAGCATTGCTCCATAACTGAAGGCCGTAAGTCCCTATGGGTTTTAAAAGGGATTTATAAATTAGAAGTTTAACATTAATGTTTGTAAATTCATTGTTTATGATTAATGATTTGAGTAACCGCAGACGGCTATTTAAAGACGAGCGTTTAATTTTAATGTGCTGAGCCCACGTGAGCAGATTATCTAGTGTAAGTCCGAGATACTTGACAGAGGAAGAGGAGGGGATTTGTACTTTATATAGGGAGACGCCAGGACAAGGGAGAAGTTTTAAAGTAAAGGTAGTATGAACTGATTTTGATTGATTAATTTTAAAACGCCATTTTGTGTACCAATCTTCCATTAGGTGTAGATGATTTTGCAAATTGACGGATGCAATCTGAGGGTCAGAGTTACAAGACAAGATAGCTTTGTCATCAGCATAATGTGCAACAATGGTGTTAGGAGTTATGGGTTGGTCTGAGGTATAGATATTTAAAAAGGATTAGAGATAGGATNAATATTTAAAAAGGATTAGAGATAGCATACCTCCTTGTGGGACCCCCGAATTAATAGCGGCTATATCGATACTGAAGAACCAAGACGGATTTGGAAAAAACGATCAGTTAAATAGGATTTAAAAAACAGGTAGTAAGAAGGATGCAGACATTTTTTTAATTTATATAGTAGGCCATCATGCCACACCCTATCAAAGGTCTGTGAGATGCCAAGAAACGCACTTGTGCAATATAATTTTTTTTCAAGCGAGTTCGATATTACATCTACTACTCTATGGATTTGATGTATAGTGGAGTGAGAGGCCCTAAAACCAAATTGGGAATTAGGCAATATATTATTGACAGAGAGACAGCAAAGTATTCTTTTAAGTAATAATTTTTCAAAAATTTTTGCAAAGAACGGTAACAGACTTATTGGTCTAAACGATGTTGGAAGGTCAGGGGGTTTATTGGGTTTAGGAACTAATATGATAGTCGAAAATTCCCATAATAGAGGGAAATAAGAAAGTCTAATAATTGCACTAAATATATGGGTTAAATGTATAATAGCTTTTTTTGGAAGGCATTTTGCAACCTCAGCCGTTATAAGATCAAAACCAGGGGATTTGTTGGAAGGGTATCTAGCAATAGTGAATTTTACGTCATTTGGAGTAAAATATTTAACTGGAAGATAGAGTGGTAAAGGTGCATCAAGGTATGTCATTTCAGGTGAGTATATATTCGGATGAGATTTAAAAGTTTCAGCTAGATGTTCTTTGAATAACTCTGCCTTTTCCAAGTCAGAGATAGCTAGACTGCCGTTAGTTTTTTTTAATTGGGAGATTAGTTGTTTTATATCTAAGAGCTTGTTTAGTAGCTCTCCACAGGCTACCATCCTTAGATGTTAAGCTACATAAGTAATTTTTATAGGAGTTGGTTTTGTGTTGAGCAAGCATTTTTTTGAGTGTATTTGCTAACTTATTATATAAGTGTTTATGTGACGGAAGTCTGGTGCGTTGGAATAAAGCTCTAGATCTACGTTTGTCAGAAATTAGTTTTCTTATTAGCTCTGTTAAAACAACTGTTATGTTTTGACATGGAGTTTTATCTTCAGTAGCCGTCCAGGCAGCTATTTGAGTGATATTAGTGAGATTTTTTACAGCCTTATCTATGTCCTCAGTGTTTTTAAGTTTTGAACTTAGTTTAATTTTCTGATTAACAAGATTATGAAACATATACCGATCAGTGTTTACTGGAAATAACTTGGGATGACTTAAATGAGTTTGTGGAGTTGAATGAATGGTAAGTAGGACTGATGAATGATCAGAGTTAAGCTCAAGAATATTGTCTATAGTGTAATTTAACATATTCGGTATTTTAGCTACAAAAATGTCAAGTATGTCTGAATTTTTACGAAAGGACAAAGGCCAATATTTTGGACCAGGAGGAGCAAGAATATTTAGTTTTTTTAATGATACAAAATCATGTAGCACAAGACCACGGGAGTTATTTGAGCGACAGCCCCAAATTTGGTATTTGACATTGAAGTCGTCACCGACAATGAAATTACCTTTCAAAGTGTTAAAATAATTGTTGAACAACATGTTCGTGACCTTATGTTTGGGAGGAGAGTATAATGCAGCAATAGTAAATGAAGTGTTTTTAAGTTTTAAGGATATGGAACAGGATTGTATATAGTCTTGGGAGTAATTGGGAAAAGGTATGAATGGAATAGAAGATTTAATAAATATAGTTACCCCTCCATGAGCAGTATTGTCTGGTTGGTTGCATTTTAATAATTTATAACCAGGGATGAGAAAATTTGAGTATTCTGTAAAATGAGTTTCTGTTATAAGTGAAATGTCTATCCGTTTAGTATGAAGGACAGTTTGTAGTTCATTTATGTGGTTTTTTAAGCCATTAGCATTAAACTGAAGGATTAGTAATGAATTGTTTGTAAAAGACTGACTAGTCATTTTTTTTATCGAGCAAATTGGAGATAACTTTTGTTAGGAGAGATATAAGGGGATTGATTAGAGACTTAAGGTCTTCAAAGAAAGTTGACATAACTTTATTTATATCTAACGAAGGTGGAGAAATTTGATTATTAGTATTATTGGAAGTAATTTGAGCATATGTTTGTTATGGAGATGTATGGTTAATATTAGAGAAATCTTTTAATGAGTGGTTGTCTTGTTGTACATTAAAATTCTTATTTTTAAAATTATCATATAAAAAGTTACTTTTATGTGTAGATTTTTTTCGTTGTTGCAGATCTCTGTAAACTGAACATCCTTTGTAATTGGCAGGGTGGCTACTTGAGCACAGTGCACATTTTGGAGGTTGTTCGCGAGGCTTTGAGTAGTTAGACGACATATGATCGGCTCCACAGCGCACACATCTCGGCGGGTAACCACAGTAGGCTTTTGTGTGACCATAATATTGACAATTTATGCATTGACTTATTGTTTTGGGTTTGTACGGCTTTAATCTTTGTATGTAATAAGGAGGATAAGTCATATATTTCTTTCGATTTATCATTTGGTTCTAAGTCAACAAAGAAAAGTGGTAAGGGATTTTTACTAATTTTATGAATAACGTTAGTTACTTACCTAACTTCAAAAAGTCTAATTTCAAGCTCATTTTTTATTGTATCAACCGAAGTAGTAGGATGTAAATTGCGGATCACTATGCGTAAAGGCTTGTCTTTTTTTAACTGGTAGTTGTGAAATTCCGCTTTTTGTTCTTTTAAAAACCGTACCAGTGTTCTA
Organism: Daktulosphaira vitifoliae; assembly: GCF_025091365.1. Classification (NCBI taxonomy): domain Eukaryota; kingdom Metazoa; phylum Arthropoda; class Insecta; order Hemiptera; family Phylloxeridae; genus Daktulosphaira; species Daktulosphaira vitifoliae. The sequence goes on from NW_026099576.1 coordinate 22,378,184, forward strand.
TATGAATCTGGATTTTTTGTTTGTATTTTAAGACGATCTACTTTTGATTTACATATAAAATTGTCCACTCCAGTCAATTCAATAAGAGCCGTGCAAAGATCAGTTAAGTTTTTCACACCTTTTATGAAAATAGGAGGAGGGATTTTGATTAGTTGTTCCGAATTATTTTTAGGGAGGTCCTAATTATGTGTGATTTCAACATCATTTTCATCATTAAGTATTTCATAGCGGTTTGAAGAGAGGAATAGTTTAATACTTTTTTTGCTAGAAGTGATTGGGGGAGGCGAACCATTATTTGAGTTTGTAGAAGTAAAATGATACCTTTTATTGGAAATCTTTTTCCATCCATCGGCAGTATTATTCAACACAATCGGCGAGAGTTGATTATTAGTGTTATTATTACGATTATTTTGATTATCAACTTTGTTAGTAGTTATAGACATGACGGCGGCGATAATTTAGATAAGAGGCCGTCGTGTGACTCCAACGAGATAAGTACCACAGGCAATGACGTGTGGACAACCGTGGACACGGCACTGCTTTACGTTATAGCTGTTTAAATAATAATAGTTTTTCTTTTTGATTTTTTTTTTTAACTTACGTTTTTGTTTTATGTATACAATCTATAGAATAGACAATTTGCAGGGCAAGACTGTTACACTTTCACAATAAACTAAATTAGATAGTTTACCACTATAACGGAAGAAAGAAAAATAAAAGAAAGGCGGAGCTTAAAAATACCCGTGTATTCTATGACTGCTAACGAAAGACTGATATTTATATTATCAAGTTTTTTTTAATTTGATCAATAATCAAATTGAACACAAAAATGTGTTTAACAAAAGGACAGAAAAATCCGCAGTAGCCGAACACACTAAAAACTAAGGACGTGACATCCAATTCGATGAAGTAAAAATACTAAACAAAGAAACTCATTTTGACAAATGAATGTACAAAGAGGTAATAGAAATCGAAAAATGTCCAGTGAATTTCAACAGAGAAGACGGATGGAAAATAAGCAAAACTTGGTCACACATCATACACCAGACAAAAAAAAAATCAACTAACAACACTGAAAACAGTTCAATACAAAAAAAAGTTACTATCAACGTAATGTAAAACTGTCGGTGCAGAAAAGGAAGACAAAAATTCCAAAAATGTCAAAAACAACTACAATAATCAAAAACAAAGTCGTCAACAAAAACATCAGCAAAAACAAGATACCATAAACAACATGAGTCATAAACAGATATGATAAACAACTGATATGATAAACAAGCAACGTATAAAAACAGACTGATAACAAGATAAGCCGCCAGTATAGATTCAGCCACCGAGCAGTAAATATCACTCCGAAGATGGATTTTGCAATGAGTCCGAAACGTCAGCAATCAACTGCAAACATGGATAAATCCTCAAGCTTTTCAAATAATATGACAATCCATGAAAGTTTCAAAACATTCATAACATATCATACATTTTAAAACTATACTATTTTTAAATCGACTCAATATTATTAAGTTTTTTTGTTTTCCTTGAGTTTAAAATTTTATATTAATTTCATTATTAATCAAAGAGTACTAATCAGTGTTTAATTAAGGAAAAGAGTTGATGTTGTTTTTTGAATAATCCACAAATTTTTTACAATTAATCACTGTCTATACAGTTGCATCTCAGCTTTTCTTATAGTGATTTTAATCATTGTCAGATATCATCAATACTTAACCCAATTACGTTATGTTCATACTATGCCACGAACCACTGTGATTCCATTTTTAAAAATTTTAAATTGACTCAAAATTATTAATTTTTTCAATTTAAAGACTCACATTTATAATGTTGTATATATGTAATATAATTAAAAAAATATAATTGTTTTATCAGTGTAAATTTATTTTAAAAAAAAACCTACCACAGGGGGTCGCGGCACAGTGTTGACGTGGCATAGTTGAATCAAGTATAATGATATCTGACAGTGATTAAAATCACTATAAAAAAAAACGCTTCGATGCAAATCTGTAATAGTGTTTAATATTAAAAAATTGGTGGATTATTCTAAAAGCTACATGATCTGCTAGTTCCTTATTAATATCTTGATTAAGATAAAGTATGTCGAATGAAACAGGGATTATTAAAAAATATTATTTCTCATAAAAAATTTTGTTGATCCATACACTCTTCAATAAGTTATAGCATTATAAAGTTAAAAAGATAAAAAATAAAATCGAGAAATTTCACACAAAAATATCATTTGGTAGCTTTTCACCATGAAGACAAGTCTAGAGGTCAATTTTTTTTTTTAATATTAAAGTATATTACATTAGCTTTATTTTAAGATATATATAAAAGTTTCAGACTTTCCGGAACATTATCAAAATTTAAGTTGAAAAAATTAATTTTTTGTGAAAAAGTTGTCATTTTAAATCCTCCCCTGTGACAAGTTTCTAAAAAAAAAAATATACCAGATGATAGGTAAAGATATTAAGCATCTATATAAAAAAACAATTATATTGATTTGGTTATTTTTAAAAAATTTATCGCTTTTTAAAGTAAAAAAATTGAAAAAATTAGCGATTTTTAAATTTGTAATTTTTTTTGGAAGTTTCCCCCATTTACGGGTAACAAGGGAATTTTTTTCAATTTTTGAGGGTAATGTCTTCGACTAGATACGATTTGTGATCTTTTGACGTATCATTGAAAGAAATCGGTTCGGTGAGAGTTGAGTAAAAGTGGTAACAGACACAAAAAAAAACACATCTTAGTAAAACCTTAATACCTTATCAGCTTCGTATCAAAGTTAAAAAATTAACATACATTAATAACATTTGAACACGTATTAACAATTCGTGACGAGGTTTATTTTATATTATATAGTACACCATCACATAACCAAATAGATAATTTTGCGATTAGAGAAAAGTAATATATTTTTAATCAATTTAATTACACGACGTACGAATTTTAAAATTACAACCTTTGTTTTTTTATTGATTGTGTATTAAATCACTCAATCAGAATGAATTATAACATCTTTATACTTATCTTGGCAGTGAACGTATCGAGTGAACAAAAAAAGTATGATAAAGGGTATGCAATTAATTTTTTAAATTCATTTTTACAAGAAAATAAATGGAAAATGTCACCAGGAAAAATTGTGTATGACCATGTAAGCAAGAGTAAAATTTCCATGTATGATCTACTATTAAATAAAAAAAATTGTAATAAAGGTTGCATCGTCAATAAAAAAAATGTTAATCAAAAATTAAGAGAAACAATGTTGCTTGTTAATCACGAGTACACAAAAAGTTTAGCATGGATCGTGTATCATGTAAAACATATTGCTGATGTTTGTTTTATACAAAAATTGTATTATTATTCAAAAGATTACCCGCATTGTATAAATTTATTATTACCAAGTATTGAGAATTCAAAAAAACTCATTTCACGTTTTATTAGTGCAATAAATTTTCTAATGAACTTGTTAAATATTAAAACCAATCCATTTATTTTAAACGAATTGACAAAATTTGTTGAGCTAATAAGCAAAGAAATAAGTTACAATTCATATGTGAAGCAATTTTATATTAATTTCAATGCAGAGTACGAAGAGAATGATTCTAATTTGATCAAAATACTTCAAAATTATCACATTGATCGAAGATGCACTCATAAAAATTGTAATGAGGACGATTTTGAGAGGTATATAAAGGAAAATCATTTACCTAAAACGTTCCAAATGTATGAATTTATAGGAGTTAACTTAAGAGAAGGTATTCAAAATATGAATAAAACATTATATACTAATCTGGGCTTCTTTTATGACGAAGTAAATAATGAAACTTCTTATGTTCATGAATGGGACATTGAAAATAGAAAAAAAAAGTTCTTTTATTTTTAACTGATAAATTGTAAATTTAAAAATTATAAAAAAAACTTTTCTTTCTACGTATAGAGTTTAATTGTGACATTATTTGGTAAAAGTACACATGGTCTTCTTCTAGCTTGTAACATGATAAAATTATGACGAGTATAAGGTTTAAACTTTATTTATCCAGTGAATATTTGGTATATCTGCAAATTCATTCTGATAATGAACTCTTAAATATTGCTTATTTGGGCAAAATATATACAAATTACATTAATCATGTGTCGTTATATTAAATTAGAAAATACCGTGGCTATTCTGATGACGGTATGTCTGTAGACATTTAATTGTATATCATTACTATACATCACAATTCTCTGTTTTACAGTTTTGTGTGCTAAATGTTGAATTTATTAAAACTTCTGTATTTTACTTGAATTTACTTGATGTATGTCGAATAAAAAAACTATATAAATAGTATTTCTCATAAAAAAAATTATTGATCCATACATTTTTCAAAAATGTATTGAAATAAAAAGTTAAAAATATAAAATCAATAATTTCAACACAAAAGCCATTTTAACCATGTAGTCAAAATAAAATTTTTTTCATAAAGTATATTATGTTAGCTTCAATTTAAGATATACAGAGTGATTTATTTATCATAACTCAATTTCTCTCAGAATAAATACAATTTAAACATTTATTTTTTTTTTTTTTATCTAAAGTTACAAGTGTTTCTTGAATTATTAACTATGTGATACTTTTCAAGTTCATCCCTTATACTTTATAAGGATGTCAACTTTGTTTTTTAAATGGGAGCAGATATTTTGAATTTAATAAAATATTTGAGTTTTTAATTTAATAGTAAATGGCATTTGAATTTTTTAAATAACTTTAAATGTTTATATCTATTAAACATTTAAAGTTTTACATTTTTGAGGTAATATATATGTAAAATACACGAGGAATTACAAATACAGGTAGCTAATTGGTTTTTTATGATATCGATATTCGCAGGTACATAGCATTTCTTATCAATGATAGTAAGGCACATTGTTGTAAATACATTTACTCGCAATATAGAAAGTATATCTATTGATAGTCATAATTGACAATAAATACTACGTGTCTGTGATAACGATGTCATAAATAACCAATTAGCGACTTGTATTTATAATCCCTTGTGTATTGTACATGTATATTAACTAAAAAATTTGAAACTTTAAATGTTTATATCTATGATTTGTCATAGCTTTCATGGATTGTCTTGTTGTTTGAAGTGCTTATTTATGCATCTATGTTTACAGTTGAGTTCTGACTTTTCGGACTCATTGCAGTTTGTATATTGTTAACTAATAAAGTTATATTAAAAATTCAAATGCCATTTACTATTAAATTATAAACTTAAAAATTTTATTGAATTAAAAATATGTGTTTCCATTTAAAAATATGAAGTTGACATCGTCACAAGACATAAGGGATGTACTTAAATACTTCATAGCTAATTAAAAAAAAATATGTAACTAAAGATAACCAAAAAAAAAAAAACTTAAGATTATATATTTTAAAATAAAATAAAATACAAAATTTAGAATTTTATTTTATTTTTATTAAATATACGGGATAAACCCTTTGAACATATATATACATTATACATATCAGTTATACATTAATTGTACTAATATGATAAATAATAAATTAACAGCTATTCAGTTAATAATGAAGTCAAAGAAGAAATGAAGGGTCAACGTTGGCATTTGACAACATACGTGTAATAGGCTCATTTTTAAGGTATTAGTGGAGTCGAAAAGAACATGTAAATGTAATAAAAATAATATAATATAGGAGAAGTAGGAAGTGAGGAGGTAGAGATGGTAAGGAAAAGGGGTTTATATGTTATTTGGGTTGTGTTATATTCATTCATATAATCTTAATCCTACCTCTTACCCACTCTGTCTTATTTATTAATATAACATGAATATAGTGCATATCTTACGACTACACTTACCTTGATATCCAAATGGACTCGTAGGTAGATGGTGAATTGTGATGTTCCTTGTTGACGTTGATATTTTAAGTTAAATTAAATAAATAAAAATAATGATATGAGGGGTAACATACTGAATTTATTTCTATGACTTTTATTAATTAAAATTAACAAAAGTAACATAAATTTTACATTATTAACTTTTAACATAAAAGTGAGAGTATGCAAGTGAAACACTGTATGAGAGAGAGAAATAAAGAGTAAAAGTGTAAAAAAAAAAGTGAGTGTGTGCTAATTTACTAGCCTTTTTATATTAAAGTAGTTGGTGGGGTGATGAAGAGAGGCTAGTTTGTCTTAAAGATTTAATTATTTAATCTTGCCGTCTACTCGGCGCCACAGATACGCTAATGTTAATTAAAAAAGATGGACATTAATGTAAACATCGCTCCAAATGAACGACGTATTTGTAAAGAGTAATAAAATAATTGTCGGTCAGAAAAGTATTTAAAATTGATAATTATATATGTGTAAAGTGTATTCTAGAAGTTTCTCGAATAATCTCGAAACTTCTATTTTCATTCATTACATAAAGAAGCAACGGATCGGTACTGACGTTGAGGAACTCTAAAAAAAATTAAGGAAAACAAATAGGGAGAGTCAATATTACCTTATAATAAACTATTTAGGAACATAATACCCAAGATCCGTCTACGCTTAGCCGGCGAAACCAGCCCTAGTTGAGAAGCAACTGGTCCATAGTTGTACTCCACAACTATGGAGTACTCCTCAACTGAGGAGTTGAACTCCTCACGAGGGATATTCAATCTAAAACTAGCACATCTCATAAATTTACGCTGAACCCTTTCAAGTCTAAGAGAGTCATTGAGGTCATGCGGATCNAAAATTAAACACTATCTAAAGATTTGCATCAAGCCGTTTTTTTTTTGTTAGTGATTTTAATCACTGTCAGATATCATTATACTTGATCCAACTATGCCACGTCACCACTGTGCCGCGACCCCCTGTGCTGGGTTTTTTTATTTATTTATTATAGTTGTGGCCAATTCATTCGATTTTTTTGTATGATATTTGTAACCTTTCATACTTAATTACAATTAAGTAATTAATTTCTTATGTCAATTATTATTGAATAATTCGTATATATTAATAGTCGCTTTCACTGGATATCAGAGAAGAATCACTGCCACTCTATCGGTTAATCAGTAGCCTAATAGAGTAATTTTTCAATTGATTTATTTTACACCTCTATAAAAGTATAAAGCAATATTGATTGATTCAAATATTTTTAAATGACTAAAAGTTTTAGGTTATTAAAATGTTAATTCAAGCTTATAGATCACAAACAACTGAGTTGAACTCCTCACGAGGGATATTCAATCTAAAACTAGCACATCTCATAAATTTACGCTGAACCCTTTCAAGTCTAAGAGAGTCATTGAGGTCATGCGGATCCCAAATTACGGCACGATACTTAACAATAGGACAAACAGTGCACAATAAAGCACCTTGTATGATAGACCTAATCAAAAATTCCTACATAATCTTAACACAAACCCCAAAGTGTTAAAGGCCTTACAACAAATATGCTCAATGTGGGGATTAAGATCACGATATAATAATATTAATAATATTAATATTCACATATATTCCAATCGTTTTTTGAGACACGGTACCTCTAACAATTTAAAATAATTAAAAATACAATAAGCAATTTTTCTCTACACAACTTTTTATTTGTGACACATAAGAAGTTTCTTTATTTTCTTCGTCATAAGAAAAGCCCAGATTAGTAAACAATGTTTCTCTCATGTTCAGAATACTATTTTTTAAGTTATCTTCTAAAAATTCAAAATACATTACCATTTCTCTCGTCGTATTTCTTTCATTTAAAAATCTTTGATAACACTGATCATTGTTATCTAAAAAATTCTCTATAGAAATATTATAATTTTTGAGTATTTCATACAACGTATAATCTTTGTCATCATAGATTCTAGACTCAGTATCAATTTTTCGTAAATATACATATTCTTCTTCATACTTTGAAGATAAGATTTCATACTTTGCTTCGCTGAACCTTGTAATAAACATTTGTAATTCTATTAAAATAAATGGTTTTGTTTCGATGTTCAATAAACTTTTTAGGAAAATTATTGCATGGATAAAAAGTGTTATAACTTGTTCAGAATTTTCAACACATGATCTTAATAAATTAACACAATGGAATGAATTTTCTCTTTTATAAAATATAATCTTTAAACATTCATTAATCATTCGCCTTAAGTGATCCACGATCCGTGCTAAACATATGGTGTAATCATTATTAATAAGTAACATTGTTTCTCTTAGTTTTTGATTAACATTTTTTTCATCAACAATGTAACCTTTAACAATTTTTTCTTCATTAGTTAATATTGCATCTACTGAAAGATAATTTTCATTTTCATAGTCATACACCGATTCCATAAAAGGATTCCACTTGCTTCTTTGTAAAAATGAATTTAAAAAATTAACTGCATACACTTTTTTAGCATATTTATTCTGTGTATTCGTTGCCTTGACTACCAAGATAAATATAAAGATGTTGTAATTCATTCTTATTAAGTGATTTAGTACGTATTTAATGAAAATAAAAGTTGTTATCTTAAAATACATATGTGATGAAATTAAATTTAATTAAAAATTTGTTATTTTTTTCTAATTGCAAAATTGACTATTTGAATATAGAATGGTATACTACATAATGTAAAACAAACGACGTCATAAATTGTTAATACGTGTTCAATGGTTACTAATTGTTGGATAGGCAGTTACGAGATGGCGTTTTGTTACATTTTTTGTTATGACTGAAACGTCACTCGCACTACCACTACAGATTATGCGAGAGAATCATTCTGTTGAATGACTACCTAAGTGATCGTTGTTAGACACCGAGTTACTGTCGGTGATTTTTGTGATTTTTTTTGCGTTTTCGCCGTTATCCTAACTCGTTTTGTTATATGGCTCTACGATGCTTGCGAGCGCGTAGATGATAATAAATATAGTTTAAAAAAACTATATTTATTTTTTACTTTTTAGTTTCATGTTATGATAGTAGTTACTATCAATATCATGGTTATAATGGGTAACGAGAAATCAGGGTTCGATTCCGGGGAGGGAGTCTGAGAAACGGCTACCACATCTAAGGAAAGCAGCAGTCGTGTAAATTACCCACTCCGGAACGTGGAGGTAGTGACGAAAAATGACGATACGGGAATCATAGCAGAGATGAGAATGCTTAGATAGATGAGTGGGCTAAAAAAGATAGAATAAGGATCGAGCATATAAGAGGGAGTATAGGTGTAGCGTCAATCGTGAATAAGATCAGAGAAAATAGACTTAAATGGTTTGGTCATGTTATGATGAGAGAAAAATCGGAAGCTGTAAGAACAGTTGTAGCAATGAATGTTGAAGGAAGATGAGGTTGAGTAGACCAAAAAAAAATATGCAGGTATGTTATTGAATGTGATATAAGGACAGCTGATGTGAGTGTAGATGATGTGGGATTTCATGTTAAATGAAAGTTTAGGATAAGAGTGGTTGACCCCAAGTAGTTATTATTAAGGCGAAAAAAAGAAGAAGTAGAAGAAGAAGATTTATATTTAATAATAGTTAGATTTATGTAACTTTTATAAAAATTGTTGGACTCATTACTATGACAAACTCTTATAAGGTATTTTAAAATAAACTACAAAAAATAAAATTTGAACACAAAAATAACATGTTTCTTTATCACTGCAGCCATTTGCATAAAGAAGATAAGTCGTCGGAACAATTTTTTTTTTTTAATTTATAGTACATAATATTTGCATTTATTTGATTTATTTTTAAAAGATACAATATTTCCGGAACTTTTGCAAAAGTTAAGTTGAGTTTTGTGAAAGAGTTACTATTTTGAATCTTTTCTTGTGGGCTGGTAAAGGGTTAAATTTTCAAAAATATTTTATCAAATAAAAAGAAATTATTTAAGGTTTAAATATAAAAAATAATTATTTTGATTTGTTCATTTTTCAATAAGTTATGGCAATTTTTAGGAAAAAAAAGTTTAAAAAATTTGTCAATTTTTTTGAAGATTTCTCCCATTTACGGGGAACGAAAGAAATTTTTTCAATTTTTGAGGGTAATGTCTTCAACTAAAGGTACGGTCTGCCAGGCGTGACGTGTTGTGATGACCGGTGATCATGAACTGTCGTTGCGACTGTTGTGGTCTACAAGTAACGACCGCTACATGTCGTGATGATAAAATTATTATTTTCGGCCTGTTTTCACAAACAGTAATATTGTCATTTCAGTTTTATATCTCTTCAAGTACGCATTATGTGAGTAATCTTAATAAATTCTTATACAATAGATACATTTATTTTTAATAATAATATTTTAAGTCTCCTCTTAATGGATGAGGATGACGATGAGGCTTGATTATTATCTTATTTTTCAAAGAAAAGAAAAACAACGGACAATATCTTTAAAAATCGCAAAAGTGAAGGATTTTTTGAAATATTAATTAATCGATATTTAACAAGTAATCACGTTAGGTTTCAGGAATATTTCCGAATTAATTATGAACAATTTAAATTTTTACTATCTTTGGTGGAAGAAAAATTAACCACCTAACAATCGAGTTAAAAATCTTATATTCCCAGCAGAAAAAATTAGCAGTTACTTTAAGGTATTTATAATTAATTTAATATTTTGTAAATTATATCTATAATATAGATATAGTATAGGTATAGATTCTAAACCTACCAATGGCGTATTAACTGTATTAACGATAGTAATAACGATTTCAAAGAATCTTTGATTCTCGATTTTGTCAGCTACTGCTCCCAGTTGATCTTGCGATTCCTGGTCTACATTTGCTGACGTTGCTGTCTCTTTGCTAGTAGACGGTTCATTAAGTGTCCCGTTGATGGCATTGAGACCTTCAAGTTCGGCGTTTCTTCTACGAAGAGTCGCCAGTTCACGATCTTATTCCTACAGGTTGTCCGTATGATCGTCACAAGTTCGTTGTTTTGTGGGTTTTCTATGTTTTTATCCATATAGTTCCCACGAGAAGTTGAGAAATAAAGGTCCGTCACAGCAGAGCTCGATACTGTAATAAGTCTCTATATTCTATGGTGCGCCAGGTGATTCATTCCATTGTGTTAATTTATTAAGATCATGTGTTGAAAATTCTGAACAAGTTATAACACTTTTTATCCATGCAATAATTTTCCTAAAAAGTTTATTGAACATCGAAACAAAACCATTTATTTTAATAGAATTACAAATGTTTATTACAAGGTTCAGCGAAGCAAAGTATGAAATCTTATCTTCAAAGTATGAAGAAGAATATGTATATTTACGAAAAATTGATACTGAGTCTAGAATCTATGATGACAAAGATTATACGTTGTATGAAATACTCAAAAATTATAATATTTCTATAGAGAATTTTTTAGATAACAATGATCAGTGTTATCAAAGATTTTTAAATGAAAGAAATACGACGAGAGAAATGGTAATGTATTTTGAATTTTTAGAAGATAACTTAAAAAATAGTATTCTGAACATGAGAGAAACATTGTTTACTAATCTGGGCTTTTCTTATGACGAAGAAAATAAAGAAACTTCTTATGTGTCACAAATAAAAAGTTGTGTAGAGAAAAATTGCTTATTGTATTTTTAATTATTTTAAATTGTTAGAGGTACCGTGTCTCAAAAAACGATTGGAATATATGTGAATATTAATATTATTAATATTATTATATCGTGATCTTAATCCCCACATTGAGCATATTTGTTGTAAGGCCTTTAACACTTTGGGGTTTGTGTTAAGATTATGTAGGAATTTTTGATTAGGTCTATCATACAAGGTGCTTTATTGTGCACTGTTTGTCCTATTGTTAAGTATCGTGCCGTAATTTGGGATCCGCATGACCTCAATGACTCTCTTAGACTTGAAAGGGTTCAGCGTAAATTTATGAGATGTGCTAGTTTTAGATTGAATATCCCTCGTGAGGAGTTCAACTCAGTTGTTTGTGATCTATAAGCTTGAATTAACATTTTAATAACCTAAAACTTTTAGTCATTTAAAAATATTTGAATCAATCAATATTGCTTTATACTTTTATAGAGGTGTAAAATAAATCAATTGAAAAATTACTCTATTAGGCTACTGATTAACCGATAGAGTGGCAGTGATTCTTCTCTGATATCCAGTGAAAGCGACTATTAATATATACGAATTATTCAATAATAATTGACATAAGAAATTAATTACTTAATTGTAATTAAGTATGAAAGGTTACAAATATCATACAAAAAAATCGAATGAATTGGCCACAACTATAATAAATAAATAAAAAAACCCAGCACAGGGGGTCGCGGCACAGTGGTGACGTGGCATAGTTGGATCAAGTATAATGATATCTGACAGTGATTAAAATCACTAACAAAAAAAAAACGGCTTGATGCAAATCTTTAGATAGTGTTTAATTTTGAAAAATTGGTGGATTATTCCAAAAGCTTCATATACTGCTAGCTCCTTATTAATATCCTGATTAAGATAAAGTATGTCGAATGAAAAAGGAATTATTAAAAAATAGTATTTCCCATAAAAAAAATTATATTGATCAATACACTTTTCAATAAGTTATAGCATTATTAAGTTAAAAATGTAAAAAATAAAATCGAGAATTTTCACACAATAGTACCATTTGGTAGCCATTTTCACCGTGAAGTCAAAATAAAGTCCGAAATTTTTTTCTTCCATAATAAAGAACATTTCATTAGCTTTAATTTAAGATATATATAAAAGTGTCAGACTTTCCTGAACACTTTCAAAATATAAGTTGAAAAAGTCAATTTTTTGTGAATAAGTTGTCATTTTGAATCCCCCCCCTGTAGGGAGGTAAAAAGTTAGATTTATAAAAAAATATACCAAATGATAGGTGAAGACATCAAGCATCTATATATAAAAGAATTATATAGATATGTTCATTTTTGAAAAAGTTACGGCAGTTTTTAGTAAAAAAAATTGAAAAAATTTCGAAAATTAGCGATTTTTAAATTTGTAATTTTTTTGAGGTTTCCCCCATTTATAGGGAACGAGAGAAATTTTTTCAATTTTGAAGAGTAATGTATTCGACTAGATACGATTTGTGATCTTTTGACGTATCATTGAAAGAAATCGGTTTGGTGAGAGCTGAGAAAAAGTGGTATTCATCTACAAAACAAAAATTATATTGATCCATACATCTTTTAAAAAGTTATAGCATAATAAAGCTAAAAATATAAAAAAGAATTTTTTTACAAAAATCTTAATTTTTTTATTAAGTTTAATGTCTGTTTTCACCATAAAGATAAAATAAAGTCCGAAATTTTTTTTTTTCATGATAAAGTATATTACATTAGCTTTAATTTAAGATATATATAAAAATTTCAAACCTTCCGGAACATTTTCAAAAATCAAGTTGAAAAAATTAATTTTTTGTGAAAAAGTTGTCATTTTATATCCCCCTCTGTGAGCAAGTAAAGGGTTACATATAAAAAAAAAATATACCAAATGAAAGGTAATAATATCATGCATCTATATAAAAAAAAATTGTATTGATATGTTCATTTTTGAAAAAGTTACGGCAGTTTTTAGTAAAAATAATTGAAAAATATATGAAAATTAGCGATTTTTAAATTTGTAATTTTTTTGGAGATTTCCCCCATTTACGGGGAACGAGGGAATTTTTTTCAATTTTTGAGGGTAATGTGTACGACTAGATACCATTTGTGATCTTTTGACGTATCATTGAAAGAAATCGGTTTGGTGATAGCTGAGAAAAAGTGGTAACAGACACAAAAAAAAAAACACATCTTTGTAAAACCAATACCTTCTCAGCTTCGCATCGAAGCTAATACTGATATGATTAGTAGTAACATACTAAAATTATTTTCATTGTTACAATTAGTCATTTTAACAAATATGAAAAACTTATAATTGAGGTTGACAAAAGTATTATGGATTTTATATTATTGACTTTAATATGAAAGAATGAGAGTATTGGTGAATAAATAGTGAGCTGGTCTGCTAATTTTCCTAGCTATTTTATAGTAAACTAGTGGGCAAAGTTATGAAGAGAGGCTAGTTTTCCTTAATAATTTAAGATTATTACTGGGCAATCAAATAAGGGAAATTATAAAATTATAAAAAAATGAATATTGAAACATTTAATAGTATGAAATTCTATTGTTTTTTTTTTTTATGATGAACATAATTTTATTATATCATATTAAAATATTCATAAATCAAATTATACGAGATTTTTATTGATATAATTCTGAATTATCTTTTTGGCATCTAATTTATAATTTATACATTATATTATTATAACAGTTAAATAGAATAATTAGTATGATAATTGAAAATTAAATTTATCTTTTATTATTTAATTTAGATTTAATATATATTGAATAATAAATCGTAAATGAAAATCTAATATTATTTTACAATAGCCATATCTGTTTAAAAATCTTGTTCAAAAGTTATGTGTGTAGCCGGTCAAGTTCCACGTAGCTTGAAATCGCATTACCCCTCTCATTGTAATGACAACAATCGTAATGACACCTTGCTGACATTACGTTTGTGTCCGCGGTTGACGTTATATCGAACCGTTGTGTCCAATGACTTGTAGCCAGTGAGCTGGCAAAGTTTTCTTTTGTTGGGTTTGTGTCGGCCTGTATAGGCGAAGCCCCAACGTACGGTTACTAAAGACTCAATCCATATTTGGAGTTGGTGTCCTTAGCGTCCACACACCGGCGGTGATTCCTTTTTCTGTGGTTCATCGAGTTAGTGCGTCTTGTCACTATAAAGCCAATCGTGGTACTCAGGATTGTTGCCGTCGGCCAAGAGGTATTTGTTGTGGAGATCTCAAAGCATTGCGATATCACGCGGCGGAAGAAGTGTCAAGTGGCTGGGTGATGTTATTCCTTTTTTTTATTATTATTTAATGTTCGTATTATATGTAATTATTTGATTTGTATATGATTAAAAGAATCGTGTCATTAGTAAAAAATAGAATAAATTGTTTTTATCCTATTATTCAAGTGTCAAGTAAAACTCCCGATCCGTCATTTATATTAAGATAATTAACTTAAAGTTTAAATATAAAGTCTTGAAATATTACTCTGGGAATTATAAGTTTCATTTCATTATATTTTATAAATCTAAAAATACTAAGGTTTCAAAATTAGAAAATGCAGAAGAAACTAATGCATGTAATTTGCATGCATAGTTGTAAATTACTTAATACTTAGTTACAATTCGTTTTAGACTATAGACATATTATTTTAAATAAATATATTAACATTTATTCTTATGCAGAAATAATTCCTATTTTCTAATAATTAATTGAATGAATAGCCGTTTAAGGAAAAACTTTTGTTTAAAGGATGCATCAATCCCAATAATAAAGATGGTAATTATGTTAAAATGAAATGATTTTCGTTGCTTAGGTTAATGTTAAAAAATAACAGAAAAAGGCTGCTACTGTTAGTTTTCTTCGATATTCTGTTATTGGTTATGAATGAAAGGATCTAAAAGTTTGTTTTCTTTTGGACTAATAGAATAACCGTTTTATCTTCTTCTAAACCAGACAGTTTTCAAAGCTATGAAACTGTGTCATCGTCAAAATTGCACAAAATTCATTCCGTTATATTAACGCTACCATCACTAACCAAATTTTCGGAGGTCGGCCTATAAAATTAAATAAATTATATTTTATATTTTTATAACAATAAAAAATTGTTTATAAACAATATCACTAAGTAGTACATATTTTNTTGTTATTATCAATGATAGTAAGGCACATTGTTATGAGTTTATAAATACACTAACTGACAATACAAAAAGTATATCAATTGATAATAAACAATCCGTGACTGAGACAGCAATATCATAAAAATCCAATTAACTACCTGTATTTACAATCCCATGTGTATTATACATGTATATTAACTCAAAAAATTGAAACTTTAAGTGTTTATATTAAATAAACAAATAAAGTAATACTAAAAATTCAAATGCCATTTACTATTAAATTAAAAACTCAAACATTTTAACATTCAAAATATGTGTTCCCATTTAAAAAAGCAAAGTTTAAAAAACTAAAAAATATTAAACTCAAAGTCACAAAAAATTAATGAAAATTTGTTATTTTTATTGTAGGGTGGATTTTAATTACATAATAATTTTGTTTTCATTGAGATAATGCTAAGGAAAATTAAAGTTTTTTTTCTAATTTTGCTCTAATACATGTAAAAAATTATATAATCCTTCAACGATAACTTATTTTTTGTTACACTTTGTAAAAAAATACAAAAGATTTTGTAAAGTATATAATCACGCTGTATAATTTTAACAAAATAATGGTGTATTTATTCAGTTAAAATTAAAATACTCGCCCCAGCTGTAGTTTAATTTTAACTATTAAGTACAAATCAGGTTTTCAAGCGTATTCAAAAAATTGCTTATTGCACTTGCTTTATAATTATATAAATTATACTGTTTATACAATTATAACGTACATAAAAGTACAACATCGCATTTATCGTTAAAAATATATAAGATTGTATTATACTGTTTTGTATGAGGCAGCTAGTCCATAGGATGGCTAGTTGTGCACCGCACCAGAATGCCGTTTTACCTTAAGCCTGTTTAAATCGCTATTATTGAAGTGGGAATGGGTCTCCTGTGGGATGACGGCTAACTTTACATCCAATAAGTAACGAGATTAGACAATAATAAAATAACGAATAACCACATATATTAGAAATTCTACAGAGAGTATCTTAAATTTAAGGGGTAGCGGGGCCCTTAAATACTAATGGCCGGCGAAACGACAAAAACAAAAATAGTTAAACTTAATTAAAACAAACAATAAATAACATTAAAAATAATATGAACTCAGCTGAAATGATGAAGTTGTTGATAGTGATGAGCAAACTGTATGAAATCTTGTGGTAATGGTGTTGAACATCTGAGTATGACGAGTCAGAGTGTAGATCCAGACACGTAATGGCAGATGAGAACAGTCAGCGAAAAAGCGACTACGGCAATGTAAATATTTAGTGATGGTCAATCACTAGTGGCGTGCAATGAAAACTTTGAGCACAAGGGTGAAATAAACATGTACAATTACTTCAATTACTACAAATAAAAAAAACCATCACAGTAGGGAGATGTCATAGTTGGGATAAGTATAAATGATATCTGAAGGTGATTATAGTCACTATCATCATAAATTCTTTTATGAAAATCTGTAGATAGTGTTAATTTTTAGAAGAATCTGTTGGATTATTCAAAAAGCAACATTAACTCCTATTTCCTTAATTATATCCTGATTATATATTTTATGATTTATAAGTATAATACACGAATACATATTTACTATAGTAATTAAATTTTGTATGATATTCAATAATTTTATATTGTAAATGAGTGTGAAAATTCTTGATATACAACACTAAAATTATTTTTATTATATGTTGTATAATCTCATGTGTATCAACATTTATGTACAAGTATAATCATAAAAGTGAAATTTGCTGTTACCACAAAAGTCTACTTCATTGCTTGGAATTTCACCTTAATTTTTAATGCAATTGAAAATTTCAAATAAAATGTTTGTATTTTATAAAATCTTTATTGATGATAACCTAATTTATTACTTTATTTTATGATTGAAGATTTTTTTTCGTGATTGTACTATATGTATCGTTGAGGCATGATTTTATTGGAAAAAATTGTAAATTTAACTTCGTTTAAAAAATGTATCCGATTCCTAGAATACAATTTGAAAATACAAATATTTTACCTACTAAATTTAACCTAAAAATGCAGGTAGACTTTAGGAATCCACAGATCACCCACGGAAATTATTACAATAATTTTAAGTATAAAAGTTTTGTAATTTATTAAGCACTTGTAAAAAATTAACTTTTATAGTATTTTAAATTAAAATAAGTGAACAAATCATTGACTTTATGAATATTTTTTAAATNTATTTTAAATTAAAATAAGTGAACAAATCATTGACTTTATGAATATTTTTTAAATAAAACAAATGATTAAACATGTTAAAAAAAATCATTAAAATTTATGAAACATGAATAATTGAGAAGTTTTTAATACTAGAAATTATATTTTTAAAATTATTCTGCTAATAAATAAAAGGAAAAAAACAGCACACTGAGCTCGTTTCACAATTGGGATGCATTATAGATAGGAAAATTATAAATAATATTTTACAGTGATTAAAATTACTATAATAAAAATCGCTTCGATTCAAATTTACATATAGTTTTTAATTTTTAGAATGAGTTGTTGGATAGTTTCAAAAACAACATCAACTCATATTTTCTTAATTATATCCTAATTACTAATTTTATGTTATATGAGTAGAATACATATTTTAGAAATTAAATTTAGTAAAAAATTAATATTAAACTTGGTGTTGTAATTTTCACTGTGAAATTTAAAAAAATGTTAAAGTAAATATATATTTCTTTACGTCTAGAGCAAACTGTAAGTATGAGTTTATTAAAAAAAAAAAGAATATCATTTGAATATATTTTAAAAATTATGTTTATTTATGTTAATATTATACTTTTAATAGAAATTATTAGATAATAGTACAAATGATTGACCGGCATCGGTTAACAAATTAAAAAAATAATTTATTAAACTCAAATTATCTGTTTCTATTATATTTTTATTTTTACTAATATCGCTTCATATATAAAATTTTCTGTATGGTTTTCCAGTACATAAATATATTTATATACAATACTATACGTTCAAGGTTTTGAAGCCAAAAATAAATTAAGTATTTTATTTATAATAATTAGTTTTATTATTTATCATAATTCATTAAATTAAAAATACAATTTTTCCGGCATATTTTTATGACAATTTTGTGATAAAGTTTTTAAACAATCATACATTATAATGAAATAAATGAGTGTAATAATGTAAATGAACACAACTATATTTTTTATAAGACATGTTATTACATATTATTTTATTTTTTTAACTTTGATACATATATTTTTATTTTCAATGCTTACAAATAAATTTATGTTTATTATGCTAAATTGCCTCACGCTAATTATTAGAAAATTTATGATGGCAATTTAATTTAATATCTAATTAAAATAAAACAGACATACTTTATCTTCATTTTTCTATAGCTTGGAATTCAAATATTAAACTTGAATCTAATCGATCTCATTGTTAATTGAATTTTGATCAATTAATTTTTTATCATTTATATTTTCTTTTGACACTAATACTGACAGAGTAAAAATATTTAGATATTTTTTAAACAACATTTAGACATTAAAAAAATAATAATAATTTTGTTGATAAATCAGTTATTTTTTGTAGTTATGAAAACTTCGTAATAAAATTTTAAAAATAGGATTTCTAATTACAAGAACTATTTTATTGTGAGAACCCTAAAATTATAGAACTTCTTTTTATTTTCTGTAAACAGTATATTGTCGCCTATGTGGCAAAACTATTAAAATCGATATTTAGGAGCAAAAACAGTTCTTTTATAAACTAACAATGGAAATAGGATTTTTAATAATCAATTATCTCAAGAAGTAATAGAAATATTATATTTTATTCCGAAATAATTTAAAATATGCGTCAATATATGTATGTAATTTGAATTAAAAAAAATTCGAGTTATGCAGTTTTTGTTTAAACTGAAATATTAATTCCCTCTATAATCTACTAATGTAATAACAGAAAATGAACATTTATCACATTCAACCTTTAATCTTATTTAAAAAAAATTTCAATTAAAAATTTTACCTTCTAAAAGAAATTCCATTAATTCTTCAACTTCGGTTGCAGTTTTATTTTTTTCTATTATAAAATAATTAATAACATCAGATTACAATCACTTTCTAGTTTACAAATTTAATATGAATTTTATATGGAATTTTAATGCTGTTTCCTACTATGGCTTCTTATTTTTGTGTAATAAACAAAAAGAAAAACATGAGAGACGAGTGAGTGTAGGTATGTAGTCTTGTAATAAATAAAATGGCTATAATAAGGTGGCGAAGGAATGTTGTTAAATGTGTTTGGGGCTCGGGGTGTGAAAGGGAAGGAATGTATTGAAATGTAACACAGGTGGCCAATAAGGAAATAATAATCGTAGCAGGCGTAGTGTAAAAAGGATGGGTACCAATGGAAAGCAAAATTGTCTATAGATACCCGGTAGTGACTACAATAAAATGAAATAGAAAGGGATCTCGGGGTATGTATGCTTGTGTAAAAACGTCTAATGTATGAATAAGATGGAATTACAAAGAAGGGTCACTACCTAGCTCCTGCACAGAAACGCGCATACAAATTTCCGGCGATTCACAAATATCGTGCCTTTTATAAAAATATTTCAGTTTATTCTTAACGACTTATCCTATT
Organism: Daktulosphaira vitifoliae; assembly: GCF_025091365.1. Taxonomy (NCBI): domain Eukaryota; kingdom Metazoa; phylum Arthropoda; class Insecta; order Hemiptera; family Phylloxeridae; genus Daktulosphaira; species Daktulosphaira vitifoliae. The sequence goes on from NW_026099576.1 coordinate 22,398,569, forward strand.
CTAATTGTTTATTACTAAAAAATTCTTCAGTAAAGGATCTATTATAGACTTATTATGTAAACAAATGTTCCACTTACCTCTGATTATCCTGATATTCTCTTGAACTAAATATCTGTTTTATAATATATTAACTCATATTGTATTTTTCTAAAAAGATAACATCATTGAAATTGTTATATTAATCTAATAAACATACAAAATTTTCTTTCATTAAAATAAATGACAAAATAAAATAAAACGTTAATTGTAAGTGATTCTAATTAAATGTTTGTCAATTAAAAAACCGAATCACCGAACAAATTTACTAAAAAAATCTTATAATTTAATCTTAAGTTTATCATTATATATAATAAATTAAGCTAACATTAATATATCTATGTTGTATAACCAACATATAACTAACATACATGACAAAATTTATGTATTATAACTATATTTTATACTATTATATCGATATACCACTTGAATACATTTATATACACAATTATAATTTTAAACATTTGTCTTTATAAGTTCTGTAATAGGTTCACATGAGGACATGTGAAAAAAAAGATCGTGGTGCATATTGTAGTATCACATTTTAATACATGTAATAATTAATACTTATATTTAATAAAATACATCACCAAATCAGTGTTTCCCCGTGGATAAGATGAGTAATAAAATAATACCCTTACACAAGATTTAACCTCCCTCTTACGCATTCCATAAAATGCCCACGTAAAAGATTCTATCACATTAACCAATCAAATACAGCAAAAATATTTCAAGAATCTCACCAGAGATCGCTAAACCAGTTTTTGCAGGCTATAAAAAGGCCATTTTCCCCCAAATTCGGG
>NW_026099576.1:22400293-22401250 GCF_025091365.1 Daktulosphaira vitifoliae
AAAAATTATGTAGATTTCATATAGAATTGTAACTAAGAATAAGACATAAACTCACGCACATTCGCTTTCTGTATCTTGGTTGAGTATTCCAGAGAGCCGTAGAGATGTATAGATAGAATTGCAAGGCGTCCCAGTATTCGCTAGAGGGATATTCAGAGGAACCCCAGTAAGAGAGCCAAGTTGCTGTATTTGATTGGTTAATGTGATAGAATCTTTTACGTGGGCATTTTATGGAATGCGTAAGAGGGAGGTTAAATCTTGTGTAAGGGTATTATTTTATTACTCATCTTATCCACGGGGAAACACTGATTTGGTGATGTATTTTATTAAATATAAGTATTAATTATTACATGTATTAAAATGTGATACTACAATATGCACCACGATCTTTTTTTTCACATGTCCTCATGTGAACCTATTACAGAACTTATAAAGACAAATGTTTAAAATTATAATTGTGTATATAAATGTATTCAAGTGGTATATCGATATAATAGTATAAAATATAGTTATAATACATAAATTTTGTCATGTATGTTAGTTATATGTTGGTTATACAACATAGATATATTAATGTTAGCTTAATTTATTATATATAATGATAAACTTAAGATTAAATTATAAGATTTTTTTAGTAAATTTGTTCGGTGATTCGGTTTTTTAATTGACAAACATTTAATTAGAATCACTTACAATTAACGTTTTATTTTATTTTGTCATTTATTTTAATGAAAAAAAATGTTGGTATGTTTATAAGATTAATATTACAATTTCAATGATGTTTTCTTTTTAGAAAAATACAGTTTGAGTTAATTTATGATTAAACGGATATTTAGTGTACAGAGGGTAATTTTAAATATATTTATATAAAAATAGAGATGGGATTTAATTTGAATTTGAGTTGCCGTTGATTGTTCTGTTGTAGCCGTGATTTTTGTGAAATTTAAACTATTGTAC
>NW_026099576.1:22401350-22406755 GCF_025091365.1 Daktulosphaira vitifoliae
TTTTTTTTTTCTTTTGAATTTCGCATCCATGAACATAAGAAGTTTCATTTTTTACTTCATCATAAAAAAAGCCCAGATTAGTATACAATATTTTGTTCATATTTTGAATTCCATTTCTTAAGTTAACTTCTACAAATTCATACGTTTCGAACGTATCGGGTAAATTGTTATCGTTTTTATATTTTTCGAAAGCGTTATCACTATAATTTATACTAATATCACGATTATTAATTAAATAATTTCTAACTATTACATTCATATTACTATCATTCCCTACGTACTCGTGTTTTAACTTATTTTCAATTTTGTCCACATATGAATTATCATTTTCATTTATTTCTCTGCTTATCAAACCAATAAATTTTATTAATTCTTTTAAAATAAATGGGTTAGTTTTGATATTTAACAAATTCATAAGGAATTTTATTGCACTAATAAAACATGTAATGAGTTTTTTGGAACTCTCAATATTTGGTAATAATAAACTCACACAATGCTCGTGCTCTTCTGGGGTAAAGAAAATTTTTAATCTAATACAATCACTTGCTATGTATCTTACGTGATTCAAAATCCGTGCTAAACTTATTGCGTACTCTTGATTAATAATTAANTTTCGAACGTATCGGGTAAATTGTTATCGTTTTTATATTTTTCGAAAGCGTTATCACTATAATTTATACTAATATCACGATTATTAATTAAATAATTTCTAACTATTACATTCATATTACTATCATTCCCTACGTACTCGTGTTTTAACTTATTTTCAATTTTGTCCACATATGAATTATCATTTTCATTTATTTCTCTGCTTATCAAACCAATAAATTTTATTAATTCTTTTAAAATAAATGGGTTAGTTTTGATATTTAACAAATTCATAAGGAATTTTATTGCACTAATAAAACATGTAATGAGTTTTTTGGAACTCTCAATATTTGGTAATAATAAACTCACACAATGTTCGTGCTCTTCTGGGGTAAAGAAAATTTTTAATCTAATACAATCACTTGCTATGTATCTTACGTGATTCAAAATCCGTGCTAAACTTATTGCGTACTCTTGATTAATAATTAAAATTGTTTCCCTTAGTTTTTGATTAACATTTTTTTCATCAACAATGTAATCTTTACAACTTTTTTTATTTAAAAATCTATCAGTCGCGTAAAACGAACTCTTGCTTAAATGGTCATAAACACTTTTTAATGTTGAAATGTTCCAATTATTGGCTTGTAAAAATGAATTTAAAAAATTAATTGCATACCCTTTGTCATATTTTTTCTGTGCATTCGTTGCTTTGACTACCAAGATAAATATAAATATGTTATAATTCATTATTATTAAGTAATTTAATACGCAATTAATGATAAAAGATGTTTCTAAAAAACGTATGTAATAAAATTAAGTTTGATTAAGAATATTTAATATTAAAAGGGGGATTGCCTGTTACTGTGCGGTAGTGTTGTTTATTTTGTAGCGAACAAATGAAAAATAAAGGAAAATAAAAGGGGGTAAGTACATNAATAAAGGAAAATAAAAGGGGGTAAGTACATAGGTACGCCTGTTTATGTATATACAAAATACGAATATATATTTACAGTTCTGCGAATAAAATTCTTAAAAAGTAAAGGGAAAGGGGGATAACTTACATACTAAAACAATATTAATCTTATGATACGATACAATTACAAAATAATAAAAATTAATGACTTATCTGATGACGGCTTGAGAAAATTGGAGACAGTAGCAAAGTATAATGAACGGAAACTAATAATGAAGAAAATCAATAAAAGATTATAAGGCGAGAAATTACTAATTGTACGGCTGCCGATTACTAGAGGCGCGAGACGAGTGTACTGTTTACGTACAAAAAAAGTTGCGACTCTCGCTGAGGAAGTAACGACGGCCGGACGTGACATGAACACGTTCGAACCGGTCATACACGAGTGCCACACTCTACCCAACATTTCCTCTCCGAGTTGAAAGTTATACAACTTTTAAAATCTTTGATGGTGTTTAGACAACATAAAACATAACTCACCAGCTTTCAGCTTCTCCCGGGCAGTGGTCGCACGTTGGCACGGTTGCTTAGCGAATACGGTATAAGTACTCGTTTAAGCAGCCGTGGCCGGACATTACTTGGGTGAGACGATATTTCACTTCACAATGAGTCTGGTCAAACCACCTGTTCAACCATGTGTCTTATCATAAAATGATAATCACGTAATGTTTAATTTTATTACAATAAAAAGTTATTCACTATATGGCGCTGACGACAATATCCCTAGGTTGGGGTTATTCAACAGACTAAAGCCGAAGTGTTTGACACTTTCATATACCTTTTTATTAAGTCACAGCCCCACGTTGTCATTGACATATTTTTGTGCTTATTATAAATCCGTAATTTTTGTTTAAAAATTGTATTACAAAATATATCCTTAATATATTCATCATTAATATATCATATTATATTTATATGTATTATATTGCTATAAAATTTAACGAATTTCGTGAAAACATAAGTAAAATAATATCAAGATCAACTGTAAATAAATATGTATAAACATTATAGTAAATTCATTCAAATACGCGATGGATTTATGAATAAAATAATTAAAATAAATTTATAGACCAGTAATTTTATAGGAGAAAATAATATAAAAATTGGAAATTGCTTGTTAATAAAACTACTTTTCAGATAAAACTATAGAAATTCTTGAATTAATGATATTTAAATTGGCTATTAAAGATATTTAAAGTTTGACGTTGTATTTATTAAAATACAAACGAATAAATATAATTTTTTTAACCAGGTAAATTTATTATAAATAAATGGAACACACTGTTAATAATCTTTAATACTAAAACCAAATCAACAATTTGTGACGTGGTTTATTTTAAATTACATACTACGCCATCACTTAATAAACTATTTATATTTTCAATGAGAAAAAACCCAGCACAGGGGGGTCGCGGCACAGTGGTGACGTGGCATAGTTGGATCAAGTATAATGATATCTGACAGTGATTAAAATCACTATCAAAAATAAACGCTTCGATGCAAATCTTTAGATAATGTTTAATTTTAAAAAATTGGTGTTTTATTCCAAAAGCTACATGATCTGCTAGTTCCTTATTAATATCTCGATTAAANTAAACTGCTAGTTCCTTATTAATATCCTGATTAAGATAAAGTATGTCGAATGAAAAAGGAATTATTAAAAAATAGTATTTCCCATAAAAAAATTACATTGATCAATACACTTTTCAATAAGTTATAGCTTTATAAAGTTAAAAATGTAAAAAATAAAATTGAGAATTTTCAGACAATAATAGCATTTTCACCGTGAAGACAAAATAAAGTCCGAAATTTTTTTTTTACATAATAAAGTAGATTACATTAGCTTTAATTTAATATATATATAAAAGTGTCAGACTTTGTCTTAAAACTTCCATAAATTTTTCAAAAATAAACAAATCAACATAAATTTTTTTTATACTAAAACCTTAGATATTTTCCTTTCATTTGATATCATTTTTTTGAAAATCTAACACTTAACCTGCTCATGGGGGGGGGGATTTAAAATAGTAACTTTTTTACAAAAACTATCTTTTTCAACTTAATTTTTGAAAATGTTCTGGAAATACTGAGTCCTTTAAACATATATCAAATTAAAGCTTATTTTATGTACTGTTAAATGAAAAAAAAAATTTGTCCCGACACTTTATCTTCTGCATGTAAACTGCTGCCGTAGTTAAAACAAACGCTATTTATGTGTTAAAATTATCGATTTTCGATTTTAAATTTTCAACTTAAAAATGCTATAACTTTTCGAAAAATGTATTATACTTTAATCTGGGCTTTTTTGATTACAATGTAAAAACTGAAACCTTGTATGTTCGTGAATTGGAAATTGTAAAGAGAAAAAAAAACTTTTTAGAAGTACTGTTTCTGTAACAAACAATTTTTAATATATGTGAATAATAAAAAATAAAATAAATCTATATATTATATAGATATTATTTTATTAATGAAACCGGTCTTATTCGCGTCGGCGGTCGTCTTCGTTACGCGCCATTAGATTCTGATGCGAAACACCTAATATTATTGCCGAAAATATCTCACCTGACTCATTTAATTTTTCAATATTATCACTAAGGATTTTTACATTTAAATTAATTTTATCAATGATTCGACGTAAATTTTGGATAACCTCTGGTCGTAATGCTGTACGTCAATTTATTTATACATGTATCATCTGTGTTCGACATCAAGCGACTCGACCTAATCAAATGATGGGCAATCTACCACCATCACGCGTCAGTTCTCCGCGAGCTTTTCAAAATGTTGAGATGGACTTNCTCCGCGAGCTTTTCAAAATGTTGGGATGGACTATGGAGGTCCATATTTAATAAAGGAAAGGCGTCTTCGCAATACCAAAACCATAAAGGTCTACATCGCACTATTTATATGTATGACGGTAAAGGCGGTACATATTGAAATTGTTTCTGACTTGACTACTGAAGCCTTCCTTGCAGCTCTCAACCACTTTGTGGCACGTCGCGGAATCCCTTTAGACTTATATAGCGATTGTGGCAGCAATTACATCGGGTTAGCCAAACAGTTGAAGTTACTTCTGAATGATGTTAGTATACAAAATGCCATGGTCACCCGAGTTTCGTGCAATTGGCATTTTAATCCCCCCGCCGCTCCTCATATGGGTGGGCTTTGGGAAGACTCAATTAAAAGTATTAAGTTTCATCTAACACGTGTATTTGGAATGCAAATATTAACATATGAAGAATTAGAAACGTTGGTAATCCGTGTCGAAGGGATTCTTAATTCGCATCCACTCACTTCGGCCTCATCAGATCCTCACGATCTATTAGCATTGACACCAGGTCATTTTTTAATTGGCCAACCTATATTAGCGTTGCCTCAAACTGATGTTACCCATATACCTGTGAACTGATTAATACGCTGGCAGTTAATTCAGCAGATGCATCAATCATTATGGAAGCGATGGACGCGAGAATATGTAACAACACTCCAAAGACGATTTAGAAAGAAGATTTAGTCATCGTCGAAGCCTCCAATCGTCCACCGACTGACTGGTACATGGGAAGAATCTTACATATACCTCCCTGTACTGACGGAATAGTACAGGTAATGAAAGTAAAAACTCAAGACGGTTTATATAAGCGTCCAGTCGTTAAATTAGTCAAGCTGCCAGTAGATGAATGATCACTGTTAAAACTAATTTCTTATTTTAATCCTTGATTCCTCATAATAATGTTTATTCTCATACAGTCCATTAAATTTAAAGGTACACCTCATAAAAAAAAAACTAACGTTATGTTAGCTTCTGTAATAGATATTTAGCACTTATAATTTTATTTTATTT
>NW_026099576.1:22408268-22443979 GCF_025091365.1 Daktulosphaira vitifoliae
ATACGTCAAAAGATCACAAATCGTATCTAGTTGAAGACATTACCCTTAAAAATTGAAAAAATTTCCCTCGTTCCCCGCAAATGGGTGAAATATCCGAAAAAATTACAAATTTANTGACGGTAAAGGCGGTACATATTGAAATTGTTTCTGACTTGACTACTGAAGCCTTCCTTGCAGCTCTCGACCGCTTTGTGGCACGTCGCGGAATCCCTTTAGACTTATATAGCGATTGTGGCAGCAATTACATTGGGGTAGCCAAACAGTTGAAGTTACTTCTGAATGATGTCAGTATACAAAATGCCATGGTCACCCGAGTTCCGTGCAATTGGCATTTTAATCCCCCCGCCGCTCCTCATATGGGTGGGCTTTGGGAAGCCTCAATTAAAAGTATTAAGTTTCATCTAACACGTGTATTTGGAATGCAAATATTAACATATGAAGAATTAGAAACGTTGGTAATCCGTGTCGAAGGGATTCTTAATTCGCATCCACTCACTTCGGCCTCATCAGATCCTCACGATCTATTAGCATTGACACCAGGTCATTTTTTAATTGGCCAACCTATATTAGCGTTGCCTCAAACTGATGTTACCCATATACCTGTGAACTGATTAATACGCTGGCAGTTAATTCAGCAGATGCATCAATCATTATGGAAGCGATGGACGCGAGAATATGTAACAACACTCCAAAGACGATTTAGTCATCGTCGAAGCCTCCAATCGTCCACCGATTGACTGGTACATGGGAAGAATCTTACATATACCCCTCTGTACTGACAGAATAGTACGGGTAATGAAAGTAAAAACTCAAGACGGTTTATATAAGCGTCCAGTCGTTAAATTAGTCAAGCTGCCAGTAGATGAATGATCACTGTTAAAACTAATTTCTTATTTTAATCCTTGATTCCTCATAATAATGTTTATTTTCATACAGTCCATTAAATTTAAAGGTACACCTCATAAAAAAAAAAAACTAATGTTATGTTTTTTATTTTATTTAATCATTTTTTTGTTATTATTTTTACTTACTCATAATTTTAACATGTATTCTTACGATTTTATTTATTATTATTATTATTTTTTTTTTTTTTTATGTATTATGAATTGTTCTGATTCTTAATTTTGTTTCTATTTATTTTTTATATGTTTTATGTTGTCTAAACACCATCAAAGATTTTAAAAGTTGTATAACTTTCAACTCGGAGAGGAAATGTTGGGTAGAGTGTGACACTCGTGTATGACCGGTTCGAACGTGTTCATGTCACGTCCGGCCGTCGTTACTTCCTCAGCGAGAGTCGCAACTTTTTTTGTACGTAAACAGTACACTCGTCTCGCGCCTCTAGTAATCGGCAGCCGTACAATTAGTAATTTCTCGCCTTATAATCTTTTATTGATTTTCTTCATTATTAGTTTCCGTTCATTATACTTTGCTAATGTCTTCAACTTTCTCAAACCGTCATCAGATAAGTCATTAATTTTTATTATTTTGTAATTGTATCGTATCATAAGATTAATATTGTTTTAGTATGTAAGTTATCCCCCTTTCCCTTTACTTTGTAAGAATTTTATTCGCAGAACTGTAAATATATATTCGTATTTTGTATATACATAAACAGGCGTACCTTTGTACTTACCACCTTTTATTTTCCTTTATTTTTCATTTGTTCGCTACAAAATAAACAACACTACCGCACAGTAACAGGCAATCCCCCCTTTAATATTAAAGGGCTGTTTGTCACAACGTGGTGGTGTCAATTATTAAGGCAGCGTGAGCCGGTTGTGGAAAAAAAAAAGGGTACTACCGACGTACGGCAATATAAGGTACGAACTAGTCAGTAATAATTAGTTAAAGTTTAAAAATAAATAAAAATGTATGATCTATTGCTTTACTCAAATTATTAATTCTAAATAATTGGGTTTATGTGAATTTGCTTACTTCTTTTAGATAGTTTGTGTAATCTTCATCGATTAACAAAATATTTAGTACAAAACTCTTTCTTAGATTGTGCTAATTTACACACAAGAAAAATTCTATAATGTTTCCTTTTTTAATAAATAAATAAAGTTGAAATGCAAAATAATTATATTTCAATATCGTATTAGACTGTACCAACGACAACATGAGGTTTGGTTGGGTTGGTGGGCTAGTTTGAGAAAAATTAACTGACCCCAAAAGAATTCTGAATTCTACATTGAATTTAGAGCTACAAAACTGTGGCTTGATCACCCACGCATGCGCAAGCAGAACTAAGTCTTTTTACATTATTTTAATTATCACCATCTTGGGATATTGTCGTTATCTCTATTAATGATTTTCAGTTTATTGCATTAAATTGATCATAACATGATTATTATTTTAAGATGAAATGCATAGTATACAATTATTATTTAAACAAGTAAATATATATTCGTATTTTGTATATACATAAACAGGCGTACCTATGTACTTACCCCTTTTTATTTTCCTTTATTTTTCATTTGTTCGCTACAAAGTAAACAACACCACCGCACAGTAACAGGCAATCCCCCTTTAATATTAAAGGGCTGTTTGTCACAACATGGTGGTGTCAATTATTAAGGCAGCGTAAGGCAGTTTTCGTATGTAAGTTATCCCTCCTTTCTCTTTACTTTTAAGAATTTCATTTGCAAAACAGTAAATATATTTCTTATTTTATATATATATATACATAAGCAGGTGTACCTATTTTCTTACCCCCTCTTGTTTTCCTTTATTTATCATTTTGTTTGCATCAAAATAAACAACGCTACCACACAGTAACAGGCCATTCCCCTTTAATATTAAGTGGCTGCTTGTTACAGTACATACACTTTATTATAAGTAATATATTTTAATTTTAACTAGAGTAATAATCAATGACATAAAGAAATTATTATTGTGCTATACTACTGTATTACCTACTATACGTTTACTACGTTTGTCTAGATGATGTAATAGAGAAAATGATTTAATAGAAATTAAATGCGTATTCTTCTCGTGACTCGGGTAGTGCTGTAGTAACAGTAGGAAATAAATTAGTAAGTATCAAATTAACTAAGTAATATTTATTTTCAAAAACTATATAAATTTAATTTTCAGTTACAATATTGCAAGATTGAAAATTCTAAATTAGCTTGTAAGCTAAACTCATATAAGATAGCCAAACTTTAGAAGAATCCCGAAGAGAATACACCACGGGCGAGGCACGCCAAAGGTAAAATCTGAGCACAATGGATTTTGTACCTTATCCTAAGGGGAAAAGAATATAAATAAAAGGTATAATTTAAGATAACAATGATTAAAATTTATTAATTATTATGAAATAATTTTATAATTATCATAACAAAATAAAAGTTATTGTAAAATTAAAACATGCTAATAAATAAAATATACAGACTCCAAATTATATAAGAAGAAAATCTATATATAAATTAAATGTCAACATTAATGTTAAACACGTAACGTTACAGAGAAAAAAAAACAATATTCACAATTAACTTAGGGCAAAGGATTCCAAAGGAAATATGAATAGAATGTCTAACATAATATATGTAACACTGGTAAATTCAAACAGATCAAGTTAATAATATTTCTGCCCAATAAATGATGTTTTTACATAAATTCAGCATTTAGCACACAAAACTGTAAAACAGAGAATTGTGATTTATAGTAATGATATACAATTAAATGTCTCCAGACATCCAGGCATGAGGTATTTTTTAATTAGTATAACGATACATGATTAATGTAATTTGTACATATTGCTCAAATAAGCAATATTTAAGTGTTGATTATCNTAATTTGTACATATTGCTCAAATAAGCAATATTTAAGTGTTCATCATCAGAATAAATTTGCAGATATACCAAATGTTAACTGGATAAATAAATTTTAAATATAATTTTACATAATACTCATATGTAATACACTGTTACCTTATACTCATCATAATTTTATTACGTTACAAGCCAGGAGAAGAACATGGGACTTTTACCAAATAATGGCACAATTGCACTCTGTTTTTTTTATAATTTTTAAATTAACAATTTAACAGTTAAAAATAAAAGAACCTTTTTTTTATATTTTCAATGTCCCATTCATGAACATAAGAAGTTTCATTATTTACTTCATCATAAAAAAAGCCTAGATTAGTATACAATGTTTTATTCATATTTTGAATACCTTCTCTTAAGTTAATTTCTATAAATTCATACATTTCAAACGTATTAGGAAAATGATTTTTCTTTGTATACCTCTTAATAAAAAAAAGATGTTTTTGCCTGGTGTGTACGGCCCTAGATTGCCTAATAAAGAACCACCTTTAAGTTCAAACTTTAAACTGCCGGAGAAGAAGCCTGATAAAGCGGCTAGATGCAAAAACTGCAATCGGTATGGTCACTGGTTGATGAACTGCCCGGACAAAAACCCGAAGGAGTCAGGAAACGGGAAGATTTCCGGTCGATCCACGGAAATTCGCCCGGACAGAAAGTGTTAAAACCCGAAAACCGCCGAAAAAAAGAGTCCCAACTCCCGAAGTTCTGCCCAAGAACACATAAAGGGATCGGAGGGACAAACCAAAATGCAGTTTGCTGCAATTGAATCCGAAGAAAAGGATAATTTTCGGGAGAAAACCGAAAAGGGAGAAGTTTCGGAAATACTGTAATGTAGCTCAACGCGTCTTGACCAAGGAACATTAACAGCACATTCCGAACAGAATCCGACCAGGATTCAAATATGTTTTCGGAACCGGAGAAGATCACGGTAGAAACCATGCGTCATTCTAACCCAAACAAGAACGGTAAAAAAGCGACATCAACCGGGACACCAAAAAGTTACAATGTGCCATTACCAGCAATTGAACTGGAGTTCCCTACGGGAATAGTTGTTGCGCCGTTAGACTTTCAAGCCACGAGATCTTACGTTTTATCGTTGGTAGCATGCAAATATGGGAAAATGGTAGAAGAAAAACCACATGTCACTATGGCTGACAACCGGACCGTGCAGGTTCACGAGTACGCTGAATTCACAGCAAGGGTGTCTGAATTTCAGGTGACGTTCAGAGCCGCAGCACTCGGCCACTTGATTGGGGACATCTTCCTAGGACATGATTTTTTAGTGAAACAGGAAGTATCATGGGATTACCAGGCGTGTACTATTTACATGGGTACTGAAAAAGTACAACGGTGTGCTGGAGAAAACACAAATCGAAGAAAGGGACTGTTCATGAGGTAATTGTACCGGAAGGAAAGTCTCTTGAAGAAGTGCGGTCCATTATACGGAAGTACCCTAAAGTTTTCTCCGGAGAAGTCGGAAGAACCCATATCATTGAACATGATATCCGGTTAAACAAAAATACACCGGCTGCCTTAAATGCATACCCATATAATCACGAGAAACAGGACATCATTTCTAATATGGTGCGAGAAATGGAGGAGCAAGGGTTTGTAGAACCAAGTACCTCGCCATGAGCAGCTCCCGTAGTTTTCGCCAGAAAGAAAGATGGCTCTCAGCAGTTATCCGTCGACTACCGAAGACTCAATCTTCGGACTCAATCGACGCACATCCAATGCCCGACTTACATGACATGGTCAGAGGGATGGGTGGCGCTAACGTCTTCAGCACCATTGACCTGATCACCTACTATGGAGGTATCATGACCATGAACTAGCCAGGCATCCAGGTTGGGAAGAAACCTACCGTAGCATCGGTAAGCGTTTCTATTGGACCGGTATTAGAGAATCGGTGAGACAATACGTCGCGAGGTATCACATTTGCGCATGAGTCAAGCCTTTGAATTGGAAACCGCAAGATCCGTTGACACCGAGAAAGCCACGCCAGCCATGGGAGGTCATAAGTATTGATCTTATGGACTGCGCGCGGGAAAACATGTCTACTAGTAGCAACAGACTGCTATAGTAGATGGGTGGAGGCCTATCCACTTGGCCAGGCTACTACCAAGTCAATAACCGATACGTTAGAAAAAGAGTTCTTCTCACGTTTCGGTTATGCTCGAGCGCTCTTGTGTGACAACAGAACGCAATTTGTTTCTAAAGCAATGGAGAAAGCACTGAAGAAGTGGGGAACACAAGGTTGGACGACAACGATCTATCACCCCAATGCAAATTCAGTTGAGCGCCGAAATCAGGACTTGAAAAAAGGATTACGGACTGCGCTGATTGAAAAACACATAGCCAGAGGGACAGTTGCATTTCAAGTATTACAAGGATTTAAAATAGATGCCTTTGTAAAAATTATGACCGTCTGCCGTCTCTAATGCGTTGACGGATGAAAACGCAAAATATATGTACGAAATTAATCGATAAGTATAATACAGATTATAATAATATTATAAACATTATAGTATATATGTTCCAGTGATTACGTCGTCGTCGGCGTCGGCGGTGGTAGTAGTGTTTATTTAAGAATGTGTTTTGCTATAAGAAAACTTGAAAAGTCGTCATTATTATATATTGTCTACAAAAAAAAAAAAAAATATTGCTTTATTATTCACTATACGAATAACGGTCAAGCTTATTAACTCGTATATTAACAATTAATGTAATTAACGGCGACATCGCCGCCGCCGCCACGTTGGGCCATCTGCTGTATCAATCTCAAGTGCTATAGTGTAATCATCAATACAGCCATCTGGCAAACAATGTTTCGAACTAATTTTTTTTTTTACAAATTAGGTAAAATTAACATTTTACGTATGGACTTTATCTAAATTTATGCATGTCGCATATCAAAATAGCGGATTCGACGTTTAAAATTTGTATTTTTAACCGTAAGCGTATAGCTTACCTGGAAAATGCATTTTTTTTTTCGCCAAAAAACCGATATTACGTATATATTATATGGCGAAGCATAATTTAGGCGCGTGACAAGTTGTGTTAGTTTACGTCGTATTTCATCCCCCCCCTATAGGTTTGTTTACCTTTAGTTTCATTACCCCTCTCTCATAAGACTTGGTGGAGGAAGAGAGGTTCTTCTTAGGTTAGTTTACGTTGGGTTTGGTCGTTCCCCCTCCCGTTGCAATATGATAGTTTACGTTTGATTTTACCCCCCTCCACCCCTCATCACCATTTCCACAGTGGTGGAGTGGTTAGGTGAAGCAGAGAGGGCCTAGAAATCCCTTTTTCTCCCTACTAACATTTATTATCAAAATAAAATGTTAAAACAAAATTATTCTAAGGGAGCTCACAATATTCATCTTATAAATTAAAACAAAATTACTTAACACAAAAGTAAACAAAAGAACTTAACACAAAAGAACTTAACACAAAGTTCCATAATAATAAGTTTTCACTATACTTAGTATGGCACATAAATATACTTCACTAACCAAATAAAGTAATATTCACTCAGTCAATCAGGACAATGGGAAATAATATGAAAATAATAATGAAAAATATGAATAATGTACGTTAATGTTTGAGTGAACACGTAAATACTCGAGAACTCAATTACAAAAACTTGATGAAGACATCGAACAAAAAAAAAAAAACAAATATACCCTTTATGCTTATATACATTTTTTCTATTTTTCGATTGTATTAAAATAATGAATACAGTATCCTAGATTATAACTATTAATATTTAACCATACTATTCTAAAAGTATATATATATATATTAGTAAATTGCACTATCATTTACATTATTCACTTTCATTAATTTGCACAATTATGCACATGCTTTTATTATTAAGCAGCATGAGGACATGTCACAGAAAAAACATAGGTTTTCCAATTTCCCACTAAATTCTCATACAAATTGATTGGACAATCGATTTTTCGTAACTTTCGTGTCCTTCCCTGAACTTTGCGTTCAAAGTTGGAAAAAATTTCGCTTTAGTGTGACCCATCAATTTGTATTAAAATTTTACTGGGAGACCTGTGATGTAGTTTATTTTTAGTTTAAACGATTATATAATGACAAAAAATCGAAAAACCTACAGATAAAGTGATATTTTTTTAATTTCACGAGTTAATTTCGTCGTTTATTATTTATTCAAACCGATTATAATTTTAATCACTAAAACTGTTATGAAATTATAATTTTTTTTTTTAGCTCGGGAAAATAAAATAATCATAAGATTATAATGAATATTTTAAACTTAAAATAAGCAAAACTTGGTCACACATCATACACCAAACAAAAAGAAAATCAACTAACAACACTGAAAACAGTTTAATACAAAAAAAAGTTACTATCAACGTAATGTAAAACTGTCGGTGCAGAAAAGGAAGACAAAAGTTCCAAAAATGTCAAAAACAACTACAATAATCAAAAACAAAGTCGTCAACAAAAAAATCAGCAAAAACAAGATACCATAAACAACATGAGTCATAAACAGATATGATAAACAACTGATATGATAAACAAGCAACGTATGAAAACAGACTGATAACAAGATAAGCCGCCAGTATAGATTCAGCCACCGAGCAATAAATATCACTCCGAAGATGGATTTTGCAATGAGTCCGAAACGTCAGCAATGAACTGCAAACATGGATAAATCCTCAAGCTTTTCAAATAATATGACAATCCATGAAAGTTTCAACACATTCATAACATATCATAGATTTTAAAATTATACTATTTTTAAATCGACTCAATATTATTAAGTTTTTTTGTTTTCCTTGAGTTTAAAATTTTATATTAATTTCATTATTAATCAAAGAGTACTAATCAGTGTTTAATTAAGGAAAAGAGTTGATGTTGTTTTTTGAATAATCCACAAATTTTTTACAATTAATCACTGTCTATACAGTTGCATCTCAGCTTTTCTTATAGTGATTTTAATCATTGTCAGATATCATCAATACTTAACCCAATTACGTTATGTTCATACTATGCCACGAACCACTGTGATTCCATTTTTNATTTTAATCATTGTCAGATATCATCAATACTTAACCCAATTACGTTATGTTCATACTATGCCACGACCCACTGTGATTCCATTTTTAAAAATTTTAAATTGACTCAAAATTATTAATTTTTTCAATTTAAAGACTCACATTTATAATGTTGTATATATGTAATATAAATAAAAAAATATAATTGTTTTATCAGTGTAAATTTATTTTAAAAAAAACCCAACCCAGCACAGGGGGGTCGCGGCACNAAAAACCCAGCACAGGGGGGTCGCGGCACAGTTGTGACGTGGTATAGTTGGATCAAGTATAATGATATCTGACAGTGATTAAAGTCACTATCAAAAATAAACGCTTCGATGCAAATCTTTAGATAGTGTTTAATTTTAAAAAAATTGGTGTTTTATTCCAAAAGCTACTTGATTTGCTGGTTCCTTAATATCTCGATTAAGATAAAATATGTCGAATGAAAAAGGAATTATTAAAAAATATTATTTCTCATAAAAAAATTGTGTGGATCCATAAACTTTTCAATAAGTTATAGCATTATAAAGTTAAATATAATATGAATAATAAAATCGAGAATTATCACACGAAAATAGCATTCGGTAGCCATTTTCGCCGTGAAGACAAGTCCAGAGGTCAAATTTTTTTTTTTCAAATTAAAGTATATTACATTAGCTTTAATTTAAGATATATATAAAAGTGTCAGACCTTCCGGAACATTTTCAAAAGTTATGTTGAAAAAGTAAATTTTTTGTGAAAAAGTTGTCATTTTAAATCCCCCCCTGTGGGCAGGTTAAGTGTCAGATTTACAAAAAAAATATACCAAATGATAAGTAAAGACATCAAGCATCTATATAAAAAAAAATTATATTGATATGTTCATTTTTGAAAAAGTTAGAGCATTATTAAGTTAAAAATATAAAAAAAAATTATTTTACAAAAATCGTAATTTTTTATTAACTTTGATGTCAACTTTCACCACGAAGACAAGTCCAGAGGTCAAATTTTTTTTTTTCAAATTAAAGTATATTACATTAGCTTTAATTTAAGATATATATAAAAGTGTCAGACCTTCCGGAACATTTTCAAAAGTTAAGTTGAAAAAGTTAATTTTTTGTGAAAAAGTTGTCATTTTAAATCCCCCCCTGTGGGCAGATTAAGTGTCAGATTTACAAAAAAAATATACCAAATGATAAGTAAAGACATCAAGCATCTATATAAAAAAAAATTATATTGATATGTTCATTTTTGAAAAAGTTAGAGCATTATTAAGTTAAAAATATAAAAAAAAATTATTTTACAAAAATCGTAATTTTTTATTAACTTTGATGTCAACTTTCACCACGAAGACAAGTCCAGAGGTCAAATTTTTTTTTTTCAAATTAAAGTATATTACATTAGCTTTAATTTAAGATATATATAAAAGTGTCAGACCTTCCGGAACATTTTCAAAAGTTAAGTTGAAAAAGTTAATTTTTTGTAAAAAAGCTACCATTTTGAAACCCTTCCTGAGGGCTGTTAAAGGGTCAAATGTTCACAAAAATATATAAAATGATAGGTAAATATTTAAGGTATCTATAAAAAAAATTATTATATTGATTCGATCATTTTTAAAAAAGTTATGGCAATTTTAAGTAAAAAAAATTGAAAAAATATCGAAAATTAGCGATTTTTAAATTTGTAATTTTTTGGGGGATTTCCCCCGTTTACGGGGAACGAGGGAATTTTTTTCAATTTTTGAGGGTAATGTCTTCGACTAGATACGATTTGTGATCTTTTGACATATTGTTCATCAAAATCGGTCCAGCGAGAGCTGAGATTGAGCGTTCACAGGTACAAAAAAAAAAATAAAAAAATAAAACACATCATAGTAAAATTAATACCTTCTCAGCTTCGCATCGAAACTAAAAACAATTATATTGATTTGGTTATTTTTAAAAAATTTATCGCTTTTTAAAGTAAAAAAATTGAAAAAATTAGCGATTTTTAAATTTATAATTTTTTTTGGAAGTTTCCCCCATTTACGGGTAACGAGGGAATTTTTTTTCAATTTTTGAGGGTAATGTCTTCGACTAGATACGATTTGTGATCTTTTGACGTATCTTTGAAAGAAATCGGTTCGGTGAGAGCTGAGTAAAAGTGGTAACAGACACAAAAAAAACACATCTTAGTAAAACCTTAATACCTTATCAGCTTCGCATCAAAGCTAAAAAATTAACATACATTAATAACATTTGAACACGTATTAACAATTCGTGACGTGGTTTATTTTATATTATATAGTACACCATCACATAACCAAATAGATAATTTTGCGATTAGAGAAAAGTAATATATTTTTAATCAATTTAATTACACGACGTACGAATTTTAAAATTACAACCTTTGTTTTTTTATTGATTGTGTATTAAATCACTCAATCAGAATGAATTATAACATCTTTATATTTATCTTGGCAGTGAACGTATCGAGTGAACAAAAAAAGTATGATAAAGGGTATGCAATTAATTTTTTAAATTCATTTTTACAAGAAAATAAATGGAAAATGTCACCAGGAAAAATTGTGTATGACCATGTAAGCAATAGTAAAATTTCCATGTATGATCTACTATTAAATAAAAAAAATTGTAATAAAGGTTGCATCGTCAATAAAAAAAATGTTAATCAAAAATTAAGAGAAACAATGTTGCTTGTTAATCACGAGTACACAAAAAGTTTAGCATGGATCGTGTATCATGTAAAACATATTGCTGATGTTTGTTTTATACAAAAATTGTATTATTATTCAAAAGATTACCCGCATTGTATAAATTTATTATTATCAAGTATTGAGAATTCAAAAAAACTCATTTCACGTTTTATTAGTGCAATAAATTTTCTAATGAACTTGTTAAATATTAAAACCAATCCATTTATTTTAAACGAATTGACAAAATTTGATGAGCTAATAAGCAAAGAAATAAGTTACAATTCATATGTGAAGCAATTTTATATTAATTTCAATGCAGAGTACGAAGAGAATGATTTTAATTTGATCAAAATACTTCAAAATTATCACATTGATCGAAGATGCACTCATAAAAATTGTAATGAGGACGATTTTAAGAGGTATATAAAGGAAAATCATTTACCTAAAACGTTCCAAATGTATGAATTTATAGGAGTTAACTTAAGAGAAGGTATTCAAAATATGAATAAAACATTATATACTAATCTGGGCTTCTTTTATGACGAAGTAAATAATGAAACTTCTTATGTTCATGAATGGGACATTGAAAATAGAAAAAAAAAGTTCTTTTATTTTTAACTGATAAATTGTAAATTTAAAAATTATAAAAAAAACTTTTCTTTCTACGTATAGAGTTTAATTGTGACATTATTTGGTAAAAGTACACATGGTCTTCTTCTAGCTTGTAACATTATAAAATTATGATGAGTATAAGGTTTAAACTTTATTTATCCAGTGAATATTTGGTATATCTGCAAATTTATTCTGATAATGAACTCTTAAATATTGCTTATTTGGGCAAAATATATACAAATTAATTTAATCATGTGTCGTTATATTAAATTAGAAAATACCGTGGCTATTCTGATGACTGGATGTCTGTAGACATTTAATTGTATATCATTACTATAAATCACAATTCTCTGTTTTACAGTTTTGTGTGCTAAATGTTGAATTTATTAAAATTTCTGTATTTTACTTGAATTTACTTGAAGTATGTCGAATAAAAGAACTATATAAAAAGTATTTCTCATAAAAAAAATTTATTGAAATAAAAAGTTAAAAATATAAAATCAATAATTTCAACACAAAAGCCATTTTAACCATGTAGTCAAAATAAAATTTTTTCCATAATAAAGTATATTTCGTTAGCTTCAATTTAAGATATACAGAGTGATTTATTTATCATAACTCAATTTCTTACAGAATAAATACAATTTAAACATTTATATTTTTTTTTGTTTATCTAAAGATACAAGTGTTTCTTGAATTATTAACTATGTGATACTTCAAGTTCACCCCTTATACTTTATAAGGATGTCAACTTTGTTTTTTAAATGGGAGCAGATATTTTGAATTTAATAAAATATTTGAGTTTTTAATTTAATAGTAAATGGCATTTTATTTTTTAAATAAAATTTTTTAAACTTAATAAAATTTTTTAAACACCAAAGTGGATGATCGGTCGGGCCGACGAGGTACTGTCGGCTGGGCTAGACCTTGCCAGGGAGCAGGCGGGCCAGCTCTCCGACGTGCTGGAGGTCTATAGCCCTCACAGGCGAGTGGTGAAGATGGCCACGGCCCTTATTGAAACCATAAGGGCCTTGGCTGATTTTCACCTCACCAGCTCGCCTGGGAGGAGATCGCCTGCACTAATGTCGGAGAGCCCCAAGTGCCTCCAGGACTGTGCGTCCCAGACAGAGTACTGGTAGGACACTTATGGCCCACCATCTAGGTCCGTCGGGGACGCAGCGTCCCCCCTACATGGCGATGAGGTAGCAATGGGTGCGCTTCCGCTTGCCGTCGCCGCCGCCAAGAAGCGGAGGAAGAAGAAGAAGGGGAAGAGAAAAGACGCTGCGTATCCTATTGCGGACATCGCAGCGCCCCTTCCGTCTCCAAGCGCACCTGCCGCCGCTCCAACACCCCCCCAGCCACCTTGTGGACAGAGGTGGTAAAGCGGAAGGGGGCCAAGATGGTGGAGAGAACGACAGTGGATCCCAAGGCGGAGGTCCCTGGTGGGCCCAAGCCAAAACCGCCGCCACCGTCGCGGCTGCCAACTCCGGGCCAAAGTCTCGAGGACGGAGGCGGTAGTGATCGGACCGCTGAAAGAGAGTCAACGGTACGCCAAACGGACACGAATCAGCGTGGCGAAGAACTGTTGGACCTGATGTCGACCCTCGGGCTGGTGTCGGCCAACAGGGGATCCACCCCGACGTTCAAGAGTCACTCCTCGAGCTCGGTGGTGGACGTCACGCTGGTTGTCCCGTCGCTGCACCCGCTAGTGACCAGCTGGTCGGTTCTCCCGTACAGGGAAAACCTCAGCGACCACCGGTACATCGTGTATGAGTGCGGCGGCGGCGGCCGTCCCCCCGAATCGTACCCAGCGAGACGTCTCGCGGTGGGCGAGTGGGCTGGCGGATCGGACCGGCCACGGAAGTCGACGCATTCGAGACGGGCTTACTGCTCTCTCAATGGTCGGCGCCTGCGGTACCGGACCGACACGTCTCCGCGAATGAAGCGGCCGAAGAGTTGGACCGGAGAGTGGCCGCAGCCTACGACTTCGCCCTTCCGGTCAAACGACCGCCGTCGACTCACGGACCGCCAGTCCATTGGTGGAATGCCGAGGTGGCGGCTAGGCGTGAGGAGTGCGTCAGGGTGGCTGTGGAACATCCCTGTTTTCTTCTGTTTTAATCGCGCTTTTGACATCAATACGTGTTAATTTATGACATAAAAATTTGAATTTGTGTTATTTTGTTATTACTTGTGTAATAGATATTTAGCGCATATAATTTTATTTTGTTTATAATTTCATAATGATTTTTTTTCGCCTTATCAGCGCATTAAGGGTCATAGCGTTGTCCCCCAAAGAAGAAGGTTCTTAACCATTTATACTCCGGGACGAGTGATTAGTTGGCGACTCCAATTACCGAACTGATCTCTCATTTAGCAAATGAAGTCGCCCGTGATTGAGTTTCGAACCCTAAGCAGTGTGCGTCAAACACTGCCGCGTTACCGACTCGGCCACACCGTCACTCAATTTTATAATGATGACTTTCTAATCAACTACGTTATTATGGGATATGATAGATACAAAATACCAACGCCCGCATGTAATATTAACTCAAAATAGTAGAATAATAAGTTGCATCTTATAATAATAATAAACATCTTTTAATTAAAATCTAAAACATCAATTTTCCCCTTCAAAAACAGGTCTATAATAAAGCAATGTCTGGTTCATTCAGCATCTTATTTTTTCTAAAAAAGTGGTCATGAACCGTCTCTACATTAGATTGTTTCACGATTGTGCTCTCTCAGGCTTATCCACGCTTGATGTTTTTGTATCACTAGGGATTTATTCTCATACTCTATCAGGTTTTATACATTTTATTTAAACGCATAAAAGAAATATATATACATATATATATTCAGATACCAACTGTAGGAAGAAATCTAAGTGAGATAATATTTCAAGTTTAACAATTTTTACAAGATCATATTAAAGTAATTGAACTCAATTTTAAAGTTTACGAACTGATTTTTAATTTGAACAAAAATTATAAAATAATTTTTAATTATCATTAAAAAAAATTAAAATTATAAGGGATTAGAGATAGACCTAAAAAATACTTCACCACGCAAAAATTAAGAACTAATCTATCTATTTTTGTCTATTAGTAAATAGACAAAAAAAATAATTCAAAATTGGTATTCTTTTAAGAGTAATTCAATTGTTAAATTTATTTACCATTATATTAAAATATTATCTTTTTAATTAGGAAGTTTATATTACATGAATTCAACACACTGTTATGACTATTATATATAAATAAAAATTCGTACTTAATAATAAAATTTCGTGGCATACATGGCTGCCGTTTTCAAAAATCATATAATTTATTTTTATTGTAAAATGACTGATTGAAAATTTTCAATATGAAATTTGTGTACTGCTTAGAATTGTTGAGAAACATGAATTCTAAGACAATCATTGAATTAACACTGGTTATAAGACTTGAACTTAATATGATTATAATATTTTTAAAAATGTTCACACTAAACTTCGTAGAGTAAATGGCTACTATCTATTTATTTTTTTTTGTAAAAAATCAGATTGAAAATGTTCAATATCAATGTTGAAATTATTAGACTTTTTGAAAAATTTGAATATTGAAACGAACTTTATTACGGATTTTGATTCGATAAATAAGAAAGAAAAATTTTTCATCGAAATAATGGTGATACTGACGAATTATATTTTAGTTTTAAATTTTATAAATCGAAAAATTAATTTTAATATAAATTCATTAACCAATTAATTTTGTGAGAATAAATAATTATTTGAATAGTATGAAGACAGAAATTTAGAGTACTGTATATACAAAAAAATAAAAGCGAAAAAACGTTATTGTTTCATGAAGGTAAATATTTTATAAATATATTGTTCATACTGTTAATAACTACTAAATATGCTACGACAATTTATGACGTGTTTTATTTTACATTGCATTGTACGCCATCACATAATCAACCAATTTTGCAATTAGAAAAAGTAACAGTTTTAAAATTTGACTTAATCACATGACATAGGAATTTTAAAATAAATACTTTGCCTTTTGTATTAAATAAGAACTGAATAAAAATGAATTATAACATTTTTATATTTATCTTGGTAGTCGATGCAACGAATGAACAGAAAAAATTTGATAAAGGGTATGCAATTAATATTTTAAATACACTTTTACAAAAAAATAAGTGGAATATTTCATCAATGAAAGGTGTATATGACCATCTAAGCAAATGTTTAATTAAAACAAATCAACTATTATTTGATGTCCAAAATTGTTGTAAAAGTAACATCGTTAATAAAAAAAATGTTAATCAAAAATTAAGAGAAACAATGTTACTTATCAATAATGAGTACATGATGAGTTTAGTATGGATCGTCAATCATGTAAGATACATAGCTGATAATTGTAACAAAAAAAAAAATATGGGTACTTCAGAAAGTCACGCACATTGTGTGAAAGTATTAATACCAAGTATTGAGAGTTCTGAACTACTTATTACACGTTTTATCAGAGCAATAGACTTCATAAAAAATTTGTTAAATATCAAAACTAACCCATTTATTTTAAACGAATTAATAAAATTTATTGGGTTGATAAACAGAGAAATTAACGAAGATGACAATTCATATGTGGACAAAATCGAACGTAGTTTCAAAGACCAGTATGGAGAGTATGATTGTAATTTGTACGTATTACTTCGAAATTATCGCATTAATATACACTCTCGTAGTTTAAATTATAAACGCGTTATTAGTAAAATTTATAGTAATAACGATTTCAAAGAATATAAAAGAGATAATAAATTACATGATACGTTTGAAAAATATGAATTTGTAGAAGTGAACTTAAGACTAGGTATTCTAAACATGATGAATACATTATATTTTAATCTGGGCTTTCTTGATTACAAAGTAAAAACTGAAACTTGGTATGTTCGTGAATTGGAGATTGTAAAGAGAAAAAAAAACTTTCTAGAATTACTTTGTCTGTAACAAACGATTTTAATATATGTGAATATTAAAACTAAATTAAATCCATAAATTATATTTCCTTGTGTTTAGTTAGCTTTATATACTGTATCAATATTTTTATGAGGATTTGCAATAAATAAGTATAAAATGTTTTTTGTTACATATAATCAATTTTTGATTATCAATATAATATATAATAATAAATAAATCTTTCATTCTCCTTTAATTATTTATAAATTTATATAGCCAATTCAATTGCTTACGAGTACGATTTTGTTTTAAATAATACGATTTCTTATCAGAAAATCTGGAACTAATTTTATATACAAAATATTATAATAACTTTTTGTATCAGTGTTCATAGTCTAGTGGATCCCAACACAGGCCTACTATTTTCGCCGTGTCGTTATAGATAAAACGCGGAGCGTCGCTATTTGTATTATATTCGTTAGGTAATAAATTACTTATCAAACTATTATAGTTCGACGACAATTTACGTAAATGTAGAATGACACCTTTCACGATGGCAATAATATTGTCTCTTAATTTTATTGCTTATGTCCGTTTCATTAAACCACCTAATTAATCATCCGTATAAAAGTCATTGACTAATGATTGACACGCGTCAGAATATCTATTAAATTCAAATTCTGTCAACTTTTTTAATGGTGGGTCAGAATCGTCGTTGACTGAAAGGAATACCGACGTTTGTTGACTCATACTATTACGTTGCTTATTCTTCGATGAATCAGCAACAACCCATCTGAACTTTATTTCCTGGAATATAGGATCGTCTGGTTGTGGCCTCATTTTCCCTACACACATTAAATCGTAGAAGTGACCCGCTCCGATTAATAAGTCAATTTTTTGTGACACGGTGATGCAAGGGTCTGCTAAACAGACACTTTAACTATTCCATTTCTCCTGAAATTATTTATTGACTTGAGGAAAAAGATATGTTATATTATACAACTTGTGTTCCCCACATATGAAATGATCGATATCATTTGATACTATTCAAAAAACTATTAAATGCAATGAAAAAACATAATGGCTTTCCTGATTTAAATTTTATTCAATGTCCATTCAAAACGTACCAACACAGGTTGGTGGATATAACTGTGGAGTATTTATTGTACATTATGCTATCACTATAATAAATAAGTTCTGGGGCGTCAGTTGGAGAGGGTCAGGGTGTGCAACTGCACCCCTAACTTTAAAAACAGTCCCAATTGGCCTGTATTAATAATGCACCAATTTTTTATACATTAATCCAAATTTCAAAAACATTGTATTATCATGGTTCAATAAACAAATATTATGGTAACAATTAATTGAGTAAACAATAAATATACCATACTGAACTATTGATATTCGTACCGGACGCAAGATGTTGATATTGATATTGAAGTTTGTAACAGTTTTAGCTTCGATACTATTCGAACGAAGTTTGCTTATTAAGAAAATTATGGATAAAAATAAACAAATATTAGAAAAGAAAGAAAAAAGTTTTGATGAACTTGATTTATTTTTTAAAATTATGGCCGTAACAGCTAAAAAATTACCAACCAAAGGACAACTCGAACCTAAGAGAAAAAATTCTTCATTGATGACTAAACTTGAAGAAAAGTATTTGTTAAATGAACAACCTATACACCCAAATGCTGTTTAACAACATTTTCAAACATTGGATTCCTTTCAGCCTTCCCCATCAGCAAGTATGTACTCAAGATCTTCAGGCTCACAGTTTTCCATGTACAACTATGATGACCCCCCAATGCATAACATTTTACAATCTGTAATATGTTTTATTTTGATTTTCAATTTTTCTATTCGCTTATTTACTTACTGAGTATTAAAAGTTTTAATTATTATTATTTATTTGTAAAAATAAAATCTACGTTTATTTTATATGATGTATAAGTACTTATATATTTTTTTTATTCTCATTTACTTGTTGAGTGTTTTATAATTTTTATTAAAAGTTGGATTTATTATTATGTTTGGTAATTTAATAATAAACATTTATGTGATTTTTTATTTAATTATTATTATTATTTTATAACTTTAATTATTGGATATGATTTTGGTTGCCAAGAAAGGCCCCTTCATTATTAAAAAAATTTTTTGAACAAATTTCTAACTTCGAATCCTTCAATATTTTAAAACCCTCCTCGTCGCGAAAGTGGCATCATATTGTTAGTTGGTGGTAATTGTTCAGTATCATATTCAAAAAATGGTCGATTATTTTTCTCTAAATATCCATCACGTAACATATTGTGTAGACAGCAGGTGACCCATATTAAATCGTCGATTGTGATTCTTTCTAAATTGATTGGTTGATAAAAACTCCTGAAAATTTGGCTTAATAGTCCAATAGCCTTTTCAGTTACTCTTCGAGCACAACTTAATCTGTAATTGAACACAGCTACTGAAGGATTTTCTCTCGCAGATTTCCTTGTGTACTCCCGCAGGGGAATCCGCAAGGATTACGGGCCTAACAACCCCGCGGACCCTAGTTATTTCAGTGGGGGTGGCAACACGTACCACTGCTCTTAGCCGGTCATGACTTTGGTTAGTTGGGACCGGTAGGCCTGGGCATACCTGCTTGCTAACAGCGAATAGGCCCCCCTAACCCAGCCATACCAAGTGAAAGGGTTGCTAACTTGTCACAGGGTAGTTAGACGAAAGGTAAAGTGACCATTGGGATCCTCTATGGCACCTGGCGCACCATAGAGTATACAGCCTTATCACAGTATCGAGCTCTGCTGTGACGGACCTTTATTTCTCGACTTCTCGTGGGAACTATATGGACAAAAACATAGAAAAACCACAAAACAACGAACTTGTGACGATCAGGGATCCTACGGACAACCTGTCGGAACAAGATCGTGAACTGGCGACTCTTCGCAGAAGAATCGCCGAACTTGAAGGTCTCAATGCCAACAACGGGACACTTGGTGAACCGTCTACTAGCAAAGAGACAGCAACGTCAGAAAATGTAGACCAGGAATCGCAAGATCAACTGGGAGCAGTAGCTGACAAAATCGAAGGTCTAAAACTTAGACCTGAGAAATTGAGCGGCAGTCAGAGGCGCAAGCTGAAGAGGAGCCGAGCAAACATGGAGGGGCAGAAGAACCTACCAAAGGAGGGAGACAAGGGAACCGATGACTTGAAAAAGTCAAAGGGAACCGAAGCTCAAAAACCTGAGGACAAGGGGCAAGAACCTCCATGTCAGAAAACTCATTGGGTACCGACCTACAGGGACGTGGTAACCGATGATAAAAAAGTGGCTCTGGTCCTCGCAGGCTACCCCACTAACAAGTTGACCACAGAGCAGGGGCTACTCATTGAGTCTTGTGTTGGAGACTTGATACTGTCGGGTACTGATGGAACCGACGTACCAAGGTTTGAAGACACCAGACTCACTGATGGAGCACTTGTGATCAGTGCAGCCCAAGAGAGCTCTCTTAAGTGGCTCACTGACCATGTCAACTTGATAAAACCTTGGGACGGTGCAGAACTCCATTTGGAAGCCTACAACCCGATCAAGTATAAACGGATGGTCACTCACATACCAGGGCTGCCAAAAGAGTCCAAGAAGATCTTGGAAATTTTGGCAAAACAAAACCCAGGGCTGAACACGGCGATCTGGAAAGTCCACCATGAGACAGAGGTTGGCCCGAAAGGACAAACTCTGTTCCTAAGTGTGGACGAAAACAGCATGGTCAAACTGGAGGAACTGAAGCGCAGTCCATATTTTGGAATGGGCAGAGTTTGCTTCACAGATTATGTTGCCAATCAGCCACCAGTCCGGAAGGATGTGAAAAAATTCACATCTCAAAAATCTGGGAAGAGGAAGGCTGAGGAAGTGTGTTACGTAAGGGAAAGGGACCCAGGAAACCGCCACCCTCAATAACGGCCACAGCTGAGGGGAACCTCTCCACAGATCCAAAAGGAAATGTGGAGAGCGAAACCAAGGCACGGTCGCCACCTGTGGACGGAGGTGGGATACCACCCACAGGGGGGGCTGTGTGACACAGGAACTGTTTCAGACACCTGTATCACACCCAGTACAGCGTGCTTTCTTAAGCGTTAACATCAGTTTTTCTGAATGGCTGACAATAGAATTCAATTCACGCAAATAAACATGCATCACAGTAAAGGGGCCAGCAGTGTATTACTAAGGACCCTAACTGAAAGGCATACAATACCCTTACAAATAGCACTTATCAGGAACGATGGATAAATGGTGACCAGATTAAGGGGCTAAATCTAAGGGATTTTAAACTGTTTCATAAACAAGCAGATAAACCAAGAACTTGCATTTTGGTTAATAATAAAGTTAAAGCCAGCCTGATACTTAATCTATCAAGTGCAGACTTGACTATTATTAGAGTAACACTAAATGATGGTAAAAATATTATAGTAGCTTCAGGATACCTACCATATGAAGTCACAGACCCAGGTAGGGACCTAACTATGCTCTTTAATTATTGCAAAAATGAAAAATTAGAACTAATCCTAAGTATGGATGCTAATGCACATAACACTATTTGGGGGAGCAGTAACATCAACCAAAGAGAAGAGGTTATAAAGGATCTATTGCTGACGACAGACCTAAGTATACTGAACAGAGGTAGTAAACCTACTTTTGTTATCAGGAACAGGCAGGAAGTCATTGATCTGAAACAAAACTGTCGAGGCAATACTACTGCCAGATACTAATGTTCACCAATAACGATAATGAAACATTATCACATTTGATGAACACACACTTTCCTGACTCTGCAATTAACAACAGAGAACAGGAACATGATGCACAGGACAAACTTGTGACCTATGCTGATTGGAGACTAACCAGGAAAGTGATAACCCCAAGTGGAATAAGATGGGCAATAAAAGCCTTTGGCAGTTTTAAAGCTGCAGGCTGTGACGAAATTTTCCCTGCACTTCTGCAAGAAGGGTTAGAGATAATCGTCCCCATCTCTGCAAAATATTTAGGGCATGCCTTGCCTATGGTCATCAACCAGAAAGCTGGCGTAAGGTTAGGCTGGTGTTTATACCCAAACCTAACCGCACTAACTATTATGAAGCAAAATCCTACAGACCAATAAGTCTTACTTCTTTTCTTCTTAAGACTATGGAGAAACTTATTGATAGGTACATCAAGGAGGGGCCTCTTAAGGAGAACCCTTTACATGAAAACCAACATGGGTATCAAACGGGGAAATCTACTGATACAGCTCTACACTGCTTAACTACTAAGATAGGGAAAGCTGTAGAGAATAAAATGTATGCAGTAGGTATATTCCTGGACATCGAAGGGGCTTTTGACAATACTCCCTTCGATGCTATGTGTGAATCTGCACAACAGCGTGGAATAGAACCACTTATTATTAAGTGGATAGAATCCATGCTTAAGGAACGCTCCATTTTGGGACAGCTCAATGAGACCAAAGTAATCAAGAGTGTCAAACAGGGATGCCCACAAGGCGGGGTTCTATCCCCCTTGCTATGGTGTCTAGTATTGGACTCGCTTATTAGAGAGTTAAACAAATATTGTTATACACAAGCCTATGCGGATGACTTGGTTATAACAGTGGTGGGTAAATTCCCAGACACTATTATTGACTTAGCACAACAGAGACTTAACACTATACAGATATGGTGTAGTAAGTACGGTCTATCTGTTAATCCAAATAAAGCAGAGGTTGTTATGTTCACTAGAAAGAGAATAGGACTAGACAACCTGGACACTCTTACTCTGAATGGACAAGAAATTAGCTTAAAATCAGAAGTAAAATACTTAGGTATTATCTTGGATAGTAAGCTAAAATGGAAATCACATGTTGAGTCAAGAATCAAAAAAGCAATGACCACATTGTGGACTTGCAGCAGAGCCTTGGGAAAGACATGGGGTCTTAAACCAAGAGTTATGTATTGGTTGTACACGTCAGTGATTAAACCTATGATATTGTACGGTGCCCTGGTCTGGTGGACCAGAACAGCACTCATTACAGCTAGGAAAGAACTTAGTCGCATACAGAGAATGGCTGCTATTGCTATCACTGGAGCATTAACAACTACACCAACGGTCGCATTAGAGGCACTAATTGGATTGCCTCCTCTGCATCTAGAGGTGAAAGCTCACGCCAAAGCTACAGCACTAAGATTCCACAACTTAGGTATGTGGACTTTGGAGAGTGATACAACAGAACATGGTAAAATACTAAAAGAGATTGACAAGGGCTTTTTAGAATACCCCTTGGACTATATCAAACCGGTTCTTAAGAATAACATTCCCTACAAAGTGGAGATCACTACACGTATAGAATGGAATATTAACCACCTGACTGACAAAGGAGGATTTGTGATATATACAGATGGATCCAAAAAATCAGCAAAGGTAGGTGCTGGAATTTGGGGCTTAAAGCCACGAATAAATGTCAGTATGTCATTGTGCACAACACCCTCTGATTTCCNTTGGGCACAACACCCTCTGTTTTCCAAGCAGAGGTGATGGCGATACTGGTAGGGGCTCAGAACCTGCTGGTATACAAAAATAGGAAGATAACTATCTTAAGTGATAGTCAAGCGGCTTTGAAAGCACTCTGTAACGATCAGGTGAATTCAAAGCTGGTCTTCGAATGCAGGAAAACTTTAGAATCACTATCGAGGTTCAACAAAGTTACACTAGCGTGGGTACCGGGACACAACGGTGTCACTGGAAATGAGAATGCTGACTTTCTAGCCAGGAAAGGAGCAGAGAACACCTATGTTGGACCAGAACCAGTGGTAGGGCTCACTGAGCAATCGCTCAAAGCGTTACCCAAGAATTGGTGCAGAGAACAACACAGGAAAATCTGGAAGTACTTGGTAGTACCTAGACAATCTAAAATGTTTATCAAGACCCCTGGTTTATTGCTGGGTGATCTTAATAGCATGACTAGACATCAAATAAGCACCCTGACTGGTCTACTGACAGGACATGGTCACCTGCTTAAGCATCTTAACGCAATGGGGGTATCGGAATCACCATTGTGCAGGAAGTGTGGAGTAGAAGAGGAAGACTCATTTCACATCATGTGCGAATGTGAAGCCTTGTCCACACTAAGATCAAACTACTTGAATAAACCATTTCCTGAAAAAGAGGATATTAAAAACCTAAAACCCAGAGAGATACTTAATTTCGCCAGAAAGACAGGACTCTTTGGTCATCTTTAGAGGTGATTTTATGGTTGGTAATGTATTAACACTTTGGTGACAACACTTAGGTGGGTAAACCGAATCAAGACAATTCGGTATGAGGTGCGCACAATGGGCCAACAGGTCTGAGTGCATGGGCATTACGTCCACCTCAATAATAACTAAAACTAAAACTAAAACTTTCCTCGTGTACAGTTTCATTATGTGTTTATGTAAGCGAAAAGCTTAATCGCCAACAATTACATGGGGTGCTACTTTATCTGATCCAGGAAGTTGACACTCTTCTGGAAATCCAAATGTCCCATTTAAAATTTTCTGTCCAATATTTGACTTTAAAAAAATGCCATTATCACCTTCTTTACCAAAAGAACCAATGTCCACAGCAACAAATTTATAATTCTCATCCACCATTGCACAGAAGTACAATTGAAAAAAAATCTTTATAATTATGAAATAATGAACCAGAATTGCTTGAACTTCGTATACGGACATGTTTTCCGTTGATTGCTAAAATACAATTTGGAAAATTCCACTTGTACTAAAATTCTGCGGATAATTGTGTTATAATCAATATTTTTTGAATCGGGCAAAAAATGGGCACCACTTTAATGTTCAATTCAGCTATTGTTTTTTTTATTATTATGCTTAAATAGTTATGACTGACACAAAAAGCGAATGTTAATGATCTCAATGATTCACCAGTGGCAAGATACTTATTTAAAAATAATTCAAACTTAATTACTATCGTTAATACGCCACTGGTAGGTATAGAATCTATACCTATACTATATCTATATTATAGATATAATTTACAAAATATTAAATTAGTTATAAATACCTTAAAGTAACTGCTAATTTTTCTGCTGGCGATATAAGATTTTTAACTCGATTGTTAGGTGGTTAATTTTTCTTCCACCAAAGATAGTAAAAATTTAATTTGTTCATAATTAATTTGGAAATATTCCTTCTCTTTTGCGATTTTTAAAGATATTGTCCGTTGTTTTTCTTTTCTTTTGCGTTAAATAAGATAATAATCTAGCCTCATCGTCATTCTCATCCATTAAGAGGAGACTTAAAATATTATTATTATTAAAAATAAATGTATCCATTGTATAAGAATTTATTAAGATTACTCACATAATGCGTACATGAAGAGATATAAAACTGAAATGAAAATATTACTGTTTGATGAAAATAATAATTTTATCATCGCGACATGTAGCGGTCGAAACTTGTTCACAACAGTCGCAACGACAGTTCATGATCGCCGTCGTCACGACACGTCGCGCCTGTCAGACCATAACTTTAGTTGAAGACATTACCCTCAAAAATTGAAAAAATTTCATTCGTTCCACGTAAATGGGAGAAATCTTCAAAAAAATTGATACATTTTTTTTACTTTTTTTTCCTAAAAATTGCCATAACTTATTGAAAAATGAACAAATAAAATTAATTATTTTTTAAATTTAAACCTTAAATAATTCCTTTTTATTTGATAAAATATTTTTGAAAATCTAACCCTTTACCAGCCCACAAGAAAAGATTCAAAATATTAACTTTTTCACAAAACTCAACTTAACTTTTGCAAAAGTTCCGGAAATATTGTAACCTTTAATAAGTTGACTGCCTTGAGTATCATACATGATACACGGCGTAGTTTTGTATAGTGCCCCTCTCATTTAGGTTAACTTGCCATTCTCGCTTTGAGAATCATATTCGATTCTCACTGTTCTAACGATTGTTGCCCAAATATAATTTAGAAGTTGTTGTCAGTTGCCCATATGATTTATGTGAATTAAATTATGATATTTGTACACCATTTTTTTCTTCCATGATATAAAATCAAATTTTGGCAATATTCAATCGATAATAGATCAGTATCACATTTGATACTCAGGCCCCACATTGATCAACTCACACACGTGCCTCGTATTATCAGTTTACGTGAACTGAGTGTTTTTTTTTTAATTACTATATGAATGATTAATTACTATATTAATTACATATGAATGAAAATAGCATAAATAATATTTTAGAAAATTTATCCAATTGGTCTGGCTATGACACGGATATTTGGAAAATGAAGATCTTGGGTTGGAGGTAAGAAAATTAATATACTATGATTTTGTTGAATCCATCTTCTGTATATTATTTCTCTTATAATTTAATTGAAATATTTGTTTACTTATAGAATGGTAATATTGCATCAATTTCTGAAAATGTGCAGTCAACTGCAAAACAAAGTAACGGTCAACATTCAGAGCCTATTTGGGTGGATGTTGATGAAGAATTACAGCCTCAGTTTATATTCAATCAAATGGATGAACCAGTTGGTATTAATCCAGATATAATTGATAGTTTATCTGAAGGTACTCCTTTTGATTTTTATTCATTATTTTTGGATGATGAAGTTATTCAATTGTTAGTTGAAGAAACAAACAGATATGCTGCAGAGTTATTAATATCTGTAGTTAGTCCTCATTCACGCCTTAAAAAATGGGAAAATGTTACTCATACTGAAATGAAAACATTCTTAGGAATTATTATGTGGATGGGTTTATGTCCTCAACCTTCCATAGCTTCATACTGGAAAACAAATAGTATTATTTATACATCCAATATACCTCAATTTATGAAGAGAAAAAGATTTGAACTTCTTTTGCGAACATTTCACTGCTGCAATAATGCTCTTTGTCCTCCAGGTGACCGTTTATACAAAGTAAATAATTTGCTTGATTTACTTTTATCAAAGTTTAAAATGGCACGGACCCCAAAGCAGTCTATGTGTATTGACGAGTCAATAATTCCATTTACTGGTCGTCTGTCATTTAAGCAATATATACAAAATAAAGCTCATAAATATGGTATTAAAGTATTTAAACTATGCATTAATAACTTCTACACTATTGGGTTTAAAATTTATGCTGGTAAGGAGGCTATGGCTGGTCAGAGAGTGTCAACAAAAGTGGTAATGGAAATGGCAGAAGATTACCTTGATTTAGGCAGAACAATGTATACAGATAATTGGTACAGTAGTTATGATTTGGCTAGTGAACTTTTGAACAGATCTACTAATTTGGTTGGTACTCTTCGTTCCAACAGAAAATGTAATCCAAAAGATGTGGTAAACAAAAAACAAAAAAAAGGAGAAGTGTTTGCAAAGCAATTTAATAAAGGAATAACTGTTTTAAAATGGAAAGATAAGCGTGATGTACTAATGATATCAACTCAACACTCCGATGCTCAAGCTACTATTTTAAATAAACGAGGAAAAGAAGTTAAAAAACCTCAAGTTATTATAGATTATAATAAAGGTAAAGGGTTAGTGGATGTCACTGATCTTAGAAATTCATACCACAACCCACTTCGTAGAACTTTAAAGTGGTATAAAAAAATTATTTTTGAATTACTTCTAAACACATCAGTTCTCAACGCATTATCATTATATGAAGAAATACATCAAGAGAAAATGGATATTACTGTGTTTAGAGAAATACTGGTTAAAAGTTTATTAAAAACAAATGAAATGAATTTGTCTAAATCAGTACAAAATACACAATATCATGAACTAGAAAAAGTTAAATCAAGAGGACGTTGTTTTGTTTGCTATAAAGAAATGATGCTTCAAGGAGGACGCACTCATGCTCAAAAAATAACCAGGCAAGTAACAACAAAGTGTAAAATTTGCAGTAAATTTTTTTGTATGCAATGTTTCTTCAGTGAACATAAATTTATGTAAAAGTAAGTTTCTATGTATCAAGTGTCTATGTATATACTGATGTGTTCAGGGTAGTAAATATAATAATAATGACAACAATAATAACAATAATAATAAGTAGTAAACCAATAGCGTTTTTTATTAGTCACTACAACAATAATCTTAATTATACAATAATTAAATAAAGTTATCTTTTGTTCCTCATAAAAGGTCAACGTGACAGATCGAAAAAACGAGTGTTGTCCAGCACCGAGCGACCGGTTCTCACCGCCCGTCGGTCACCGCAAATAGCGCGACCTGTCGGACGTGAAGAGGAAGCGCCGCGATCGCCATCCGGTGGTAACACCGGAAATGAGAAGCGACCGCGACATACTCCCCCCCCCCCAGTCCGACTGGTCGGCCCTACAGTGTGCCTAGGGCAGCTGGTCAGGCGGAACGTCCTCCAGCCCTTCAACATCCGACATATAGATGGGGGGCGCGTTCAGTATGGATTCGACGTCCGGCTCCAACTCCATCTGCTCCACCGTGTCGGGCTGTATAAACGTACATAAGGTCGGATCCGGTCGATCACCTCCCACAAATACGACCGGCAGACTATGGCGACGGTTTCCGTTCGTATCTAATACGTCCGAAACCCCGTGCCGCCCTCCGACCTCCCTCTCCGAGATCACTCTCTGGCGAGGTATTTGACTTGGTGGCACAGTAAGTGTCTGGCTTGGTGCCCCAGCGTGTAATATCACTGGTTCTTGAATCCTTGTTTGAGCTGGGGACTGTGTCCGTTCCGGAGTCCGGTTGGAACGAGAACGGAAACGACCGTTCTCGTCGCGTATATTGTGACGATTAGTCACCGGGCGACTTACTGATGCAGGTGGTCGTTCGAGACGTTGTTGAGCCGGCTGCCGGGTACGCGGGGTGTGAGGTATCGTACGTCTCACTCGCGTTCTCCTGCCCCGTGGTCCGTGGCCTTCCATGACTCCTGAGCTGCGACCACTATCGGCGACTCCCCTCTCGTAGATGGCCCAGAGTAGAGGGTTGGCGCGGATCTCGCATAACTCCGCCCGCCTGGCCCTCTTGACCGTCCATTCCGTCGGAACGTCGTCGGCGGGTTCCCCCATTAAGGTGGATACCCCTCTCCTCATCTTCCGCATCACGCTTCGCATCATCGCGACGACCTCTGCCGTGGCGGCACGTGATGGGCGATTGGGTCGGTTTTGGCCTCCCGATCGCCTGGAGTGTAGTCTTGAGACCGTCGGCTGGTGATCTGCCATTCTGTAACCAATCAAAATCGTTAGAATACTCCAATTGAGCTGCACGTTTAAGGGCCGAAACGTGAAGCTTCAACTGACTTTTACCTTTGGTTACATAGACCCCCTCACCTGATCTTTTACCAATTTGCACTGGACCTAGCCATTTTGGTGCAAAACCCGCATGAAATTTCTTTTCAGCGCTAGACAGGGGATGTGCGCGGTAATAAACCCAATCCCCTTCCGTAAAACGATCTAGGTGATTTTTTAGCCGGGTAGGTGTGGTCCTGCGATGACTTTTACCGAAGTTCAATCCGAGTTCATCGGAGGGTTGCTCTCCCCCCCCGGAAAAATTTATTTTTCCACCGGATCGTCCGGTGTTTTCAGATTTTCCCGGTTCCTCTGTGGAAAATTGAACTTTTTCCGGTAATTCTTCGGTAAAAGTTTGTGTTCTACTGGACAATTCCTCCTTTCTTTGGGTATCTCCTAAATTTTACGGTTTTTTACCCGTAGAACTGATGTCTAGTAGCTNTTTACCCGTAGAACTGATGTCCAGTAGCCAATCACCGGGAGCTTTTGCTTCGCGTCCAAAAGCTAAGACTGATGGTGTGCATCCTGTCAGTCTGTTCCTGCGGTTTCTCACTGAAAAAAGAATACTTGGAATGCAACTGTCCCACTGGTTATGTGGTTTTTCAATCAGCGCAGTCCGTAGTCCTTTTTTCAAGTCCTGATTTCGGCGCTCAACTGGATTTGCCCTGGGGTGATAGATCGGTGTCGTCCAACCTTGTGTTCCCCACTTCTTCAGTGCTTTCTCCATTGCTTTAGAGACAAATTGCGTTCCGTTGTCAGACAAGAGCGCTCGAGCATAACCGAAACGTGAGAAGAACTCTTTTTCTAACGTATCGATGATTGACTTGGTAGTGGCCTGCCCAAGTGGATAGGCCTCCACCCATCTACTATAGCAGTCTGTTACTACTAGTAGACATGTTTTCTCGCGCGCAGTCCTGGGATATGTCCGATAGGTCCCTAGCACGGGGTATCGGGCGCGTCCTCAGGTTGCGGATAGAGGAACGGCCTGCAGATATGCAGGTTAGCCGCGAAATAAGCAGTCCATTCATTTGGACTGACGAATAAGCGGTCGCGGACAGCGAGCCGCCCAAACGCTTGTTAGCCCTGTAGATATACAGGGTAGCCGTGAAATAAGCCATTATGGACGAATAAGCGGTAGCGTTTGGGTGAGAAGAAGGAGCATAACGGACCACGCAACCAGTGAGTTGGCCACTCACTGGCCGTAGGGACCGGCCATGAGGGCAGCCCCCTCACAAATTATTTTATATGAATAATGGACATCACTGAGTTAAAGGTTACTGCATCAGGGGTATCGGATGCCCCAGTGCCGGCGGTTGGTGGGGGGTGTACCCACCAGGTGTCGCTAGGATCAAGCGAATACACAGTAAATGCAGGAGTGTTGAGGCAGGCTCCTGCAGCCAACCACGGGGTTGGTACTGCGACTGCAGGGAGTGGTGGCGACCAAGCCACTCCCGCCGGTGAAACAGCCGGGAGGTCATTGGCGACTGGAATCTCGGATAACTCGGACACGGAATTGGACACTACGTATGCGGCCACACCTCTGGGTGCTCCAGCTAAGCCCTCCATAATGGAGAGGCTGCTGAGTTCATCCAGAGTGGGGTCGGGTAACTCGTCGCCATCGGGTACCACACCTGATGGATGCATGGCGGAAACGTCAGGGGGAGACGACGCTCTTCGCGGGAAGAGGAAGGAGGTGTCTCCAACGGTGGATGGACCGGAGGTGGTCACGTTGGACGACACCCCTCCGGATGCCCCAATCCCAATGTTGGACACCCCCCGAAGAGCGCCGGAGACCAAGAGGCGGAAGTGTGTGGAGATCGCGGCTGCCGACGTCTTCCATGAGGCCTGGAGCTGGTTGTCCACCTGGCGGATGTCTTAGAATGTGTCATGGAAGTCGTACCACCGCACGCCAACGTGGTGACAGCGGCCATGGCACTTATAAGAAGTGTGCGTTCCATGCACGACCTGGAGCTTACCCGCACACTTGATGAGGATCTCCCGAAGGTCGATTCGTCGACACAGACGGAGTCCCAGAAGGTTGCGGGAGGCAATGGGTCGTGCAAGGGCGAACGGGTGGCGGAGAATGCCAGTGGCGTTACTCCCGCCTCTATTCCCCCTGCGATGCAAACACCCAGAAGGGTGAAGAAGCGGGGGAAGAGAAAGGCGGGAAAGAAGAAGAAAGCGGTCATCGCGCCCGAGCCGCAGCCGGCGGACAAACCGGCTACGTCGATCGAAACAGCGCCGACGGCCCCGGAGACGGCCAAGGTTCCGGCGAGCACCACTTCCGTAGTGCCGCTGTGGACCGAAGTTGTCCGTCGGAAGGCCAAGGTAAAGAAGCCGACTGACCCGGGGTCCCGGGACGTAAGACCGGCCGCCCTGAAGCCGAAGCAACCTTCCCCGAAAGCGGGGTCGAGGAAGCCTTCGGCTGCCCAGATGAAGGCGAAGGTACCCCGCACGGAGGCGGTGGTAATTGGGCCCCTGAAGGCGGGGCAGCAGTACGCGGCCGTTATGAAAACGGCCATGGCGGCTGTTGACCTCCAGGCCTTGGGGGTCCAAGTTACCGGCACCAGGAGGACCCAAGCAGGGGCGGTGCTGCTGGAGGTCAAGGGCGTGGCCTCGCACGCAGACCTCCTGGCCGCCAAGCTTAAGGAGGCCCTTCAGGAGCATGACGTTCGGGTCAGCAGGCCGACTAAGACCTGCAGCGTCATGCTCCTGGACGTAGAGGAGTGGATGGAGCCAGGGGACATTAAGTCCGCCCTGGTCTCCGCCCTCCAGGCCCCTGACGGGGGCCAGGCCGAAGTTGGTGCGGTTATGGTCCGCACCAACGGAGTCGGCAAGGGGCGGTACGCCAGGTGTGACCTGCCCATTCGGCTGGCTCCACGCCTAGCGGCCCTCACAAGAGTGAGGGTGGGGTGGAGCTCCTGTAGGCTGAGGATCCTCGAAGACAAGGGTCCTCAGTGCTACAGGTGCCTGGAGCGAGGGCACATTGCGGCCGCCTGTAAAGGTCCGGACCGCAAGGGTGCCTGCTTCAGGTGCCGGAGGGTGGGGCACCTGTCCAAGGACTGCCCCGGTCCCCAAGTTAAGGGGACTAAGGGAGGGGGTGTTGAAAAGCCCCGGGGAGAAGTGTCGGCGGTCCAAGGGACCCCTAAGGCGTCCTGTGCGCCGCCCACCAGTGGATGAGGTTCCTTCAAACGAACCTCAACCATTGTAGGGCGGCGCAGGATCTGGTCCGGCAGGCGGTATACGAGATGCGTATCGACGTGTGCGTAATCTCGGAACCGTTTGTCGGACTGATCAAGGACGCCCCGGGGTGGTACTTGGACCGGTCCGGGAGAGCGGCGATCGGAGTGATGAGCCGCGGCCTAACGGTCGCGGACATCGAGGTTGGCGACGGATTCGTAGCGGCGAGGATTGACGGCATTGACGTCTTGAGCTGCTACGCGCAGCCCAGCTTGCCGATCGCCGGACTCCTCGAGTCCGTGTCCTCCTGCCTACGGGCGAGGAAACTCGGGCGGCCGCGGGGAGCTCGTGGCCGGGGACAACGCTCACTCCCCGGTCTGGGGGTCGGCGGACACGAATCAGCGTAGCGAAGAACTGTTGGACCTGATGTCGGCCCTCGGGCTGGTATCGGCCAATAGGGGATCCACCCCGACGTTCGAGAGTCACTCCTCGAGCTCGGTGGTGTNTTCGAGGGTCACTCCTCGAGCTCGGTGGTGGACGTCACGCTGGTGTCTCCGTCGCTGCACCCGCACGTGACCGGCTGGTCGGTTCTCCCGTACAGGGAAAACCTCAGCGACCACCGGTACATCGTGTACGAGTGCGGCGATGGTGGCCGTCCCCCTTGAGCCGTGCCCCGCGTGCCGTCTCGCGGTGGGCGAGTGGGCTGGCGAGTCGGACCGGCCACGGACGTCGACGCTTTTGAGACGGGCTTACTGCTCGCTCAATGGTCGGCGCCCGCGGTACCGGACCGGCGCGTCTCCGCGAGCGAAGCGGCGGAAGAGTTGGACCGGAGGGTGGTCGC
Organism: Daktulosphaira vitifoliae; assembly: GCF_025091365.1. Taxonomy (NCBI): domain Eukaryota; kingdom Metazoa; phylum Arthropoda; class Insecta; order Hemiptera; family Phylloxeridae; genus Daktulosphaira; species Daktulosphaira vitifoliae. The sequence goes on from NW_026099576.1 coordinate 22,441,708, forward strand.
AGCTTGCGACTTCGCCCTCCCGGCCAAACGACCGCCGTCGACTCGCGGACCGCCAGTCCACTGGTGGAACGCCGAGGTGGCGGTCAGGCGTGAGGAGTGCGTCAGGGTCAGGAGGACTATGACGCGCTCCAACCGTTGGCCGCGGGACCCGGAATCCCCGGACCCGAGGGAGGCGCTGAGGTCGGCCCGCAAAGAGCTGAAGCTCGCCATCAGGCGGGCCAAAGCGAAGTGCTGGGCCGAACTCGTGAAGTCGGTGGACCACGACCCGTGGGGGAAACCCTACCGGGTCGTTATGCGGAAGCTCCGCGGTTCACCGGCTTCCGGTCAGCTGGAGGCGGAAGTGCTGGAAAGGGCGGTAGACACGCTCTTTCCGACACACCCGCCTCTGCCTCCCCCTGCGTTCGGGGACTACGTGTCGGTGGAGGAATTCACCACCCAGGAGGTGGCCGACGCGGTGGCGCGCGTACGGGGCCGGAACACAGCTCCCGGCCCTGACGCGATTCCAAACCGGGTGTGGGGGTTGGTAAACGACCTCTTCCCGGACTGGATACGCGCCGTCGCGAACCGCTGCCTCTCGGAGGGTGAATTCCCCACGAAGTGGAAGAAGGCCAGGCTGGTGCTTCTGAGAAAGGGTGACAAGCCCGAGGGTCTCCCCTCGTCGTACCGACCGCTTTGCATGTTGGACGACTTGGGGAAAATCCTCGAGCGGCTGCTCGTCACCCGGATCGAAGCCCACCTGGCCGACGTCGGCGGACTGGCCGAGGGCCAGTATGGTTTCAGGAGGGGGAGGTCGACGGACGATGCGGCCTCCCTCTTCAGGGACTTGGCCCTCAGGGCCAAAACTGAGCAGGGCTTCGGGTTGGCGGTGAGCCTGGACATCCGAAACGCGTTCAACTCCGTGCGATGGTCACACATCCTCGGAGCGCTGGACGAGTTTCGGGTGCCTCCTTACCTCGGGCGGATGATCCGGTCGTACTTTAGCGATCGGGTCATCTCTTACGAGAGCGCCGCGGGCCCGAGAATCCGACCTGTTACGGGAGGCGTCCCGCAAGGGTCAGTTCTCGGGCCTTTGCTGTGGAACATCGCGTATGACGCGGTGTTCCGCGTTCCGCTACCACCGCACGTGCGTGTCGTCTGCTACGCGGACGACACGCTGGTGGTGGCGGAAGGCGCCTCGTCCGAGGAGGCTGGATCCCGGGCAAACTGCGCGCTCAGAGCAGTCTCCGCCTGGATCCAGCAGGAGGGGAGTGGACTTAGCCTCGCCCTGGACAAGACCGAAGCGGTCTTGTTCACGGGCAGGTACAAGTTCACTCCTCCACGGCTCGCCGTGCTGGGGGTGGAGATCCCGCTTAAGGACTCCATGACTTATCTGGGCCTCGTCATAGACAAACGTCTAAAGTTCGGGCCGCACATTACTCGTGCGGCCCAACGGGCCCAGAAAGTCATGAATTGCCTGGCGGGAATCATGCCCAATCTGGGAGGGCCGAGAGAGATGCGGCGCAGACTTTTAGTCAGCGTCGTACACTCGGTCCTCCTGTACGGGTCCCCGGTTTGGGCGGATACTCTTGAGTATTCGTCCAAAAACCGTGAAGCCCTGCTCAGGGTGCAGAGGCGGGCGGCGATCCGGACTGTTTCGGCGTACCGAACGGTGTCCGGAGTGGCGGCGGGTATCCTGTCGTCACTGCCGCCCGCCGACCTGCTCGCCGAGGAACGCGCCGCCGGGCATGAGCTCCGCCGAGAGCGAAACCGGTCCCTCGAACCCGAGGACCGGCTAGCGCTCAGGCGGATGACCATGTTCCGGTGGCGGACTCGCCTCTCGGAGGAAACGAGAGGCGAGTGGACCAGGTCCCTCATAGGACCCGATCGGCTGGACAGGTGGGTGGACCGGACTCACGGTGAGATGACTTATCGTCTCACCCAAGTGATGTCCGGCCACGGCTGCTTTAACGAGTACTTACACCGTATTCGTAAAGCAGCCGCGCCGACGTGCGACCACTGTTCGGGAGAGGCTGATAGTGCTTTGCACACTCTCTTCCGGTGCGAGGCGTGGGCCCAGGAACGGGACTCTTTGGAGTCTTGACTAGGATCCACGTTCCGAGTCGGGTCCATGGTGGACCTGATGTTGAGGAGCCGGGAGGCGTGGAGGCTCGTCCAGGTGTTCGCCGAATCCATCTTGAAAAAGAAGGAGGAAGCTGAACGCCTGAGACAGAGGCAGCCGCGCCGCCCGGTACAGGAGGACCTAAGGCGCTGGTTTAGGCCGGCGCCTTAGGTA
>NW_026099576.1:22444231-22446718 GCF_025091365.1 Daktulosphaira vitifoliae
AAAAAAAAAAAAAAAAAGTCCTGGGATATGGGCCCATAAGATCAATACTTATGACCTCCCATGGCTGGCGTGGCTTTCTTGGTGTCATCGGATCTTGCGGTTTCCGATTCAAAGGCTTGACACATGCGCAAATGTGACACCTCGCGACGTATTGTCTCACTGATTCTCTAATACCGGTCCAATAGAAACGCTTACCGATGCTACGGTAGGTTTCTTTCCAACCTGAATGCCCGGCTAGTTCATGGTCATGATACCTCCATAGTAGGTGATCAGCCATGTACGACGGAACGACGATGATGTTTTCACCGGATCCCTCCGGTCCTTTTAGTAAAATACCGTTTTTCAGGTGGTATTTACCGAGAATGTACCGTGGAATTGTATTTTTACCCAGGAGTGTCCGAACATTTTCGGCCAAACTTTTGTCTTCGGTTTGCCACTGTTTAATGTCCGAAACACTTATATTTTCCGGGTGATTTCTGTCAAATATTGCCCACATGTGATCTTCTCCGGAAAAATGATCCGTTGACGGTGGATCATGGAACTTTTCGTCCAAACTTCCCTCATTTAACGGTACTTGATCCAGGGGGCTTCTCGACAACGCATCTGCGGCTTGGTTTTCGATTACAGGCACATGTTGGATGTTGAAGTCGAACGATCCCAGTTGTAACGTCCAACGAGTAAGCTTACTATTGGTGTCCCTGGTGTGATGAAGCCATTTGAGCGCTAAGCTATCGGTAAGTAATGTAAACTTACCGGTCTTTAAGTATGGGCGGAAACGATCGACAGCCCACACTATGGTTAAACACTCTCGTTCGACGGCAGCATACCTTGAGAGCGGGAGAAAGTTTTCGGCTGGCATATGAGATAATTCTTCTCTGGCCGGTTTCTTCCCGCTGGAACAGTACGGCACCTACTCCTACTTCACTTGCGTCCGTTTGTAGAAAGAACGGTTTTCCTTGAAGCGGAGAACAGAGTTTAGATGCGGTAGCCAGCGCTTCCTTGAGCTTGTAGAATGCCTCTTGCTCCCGTACTGCCCATCGCCATTTAATTCCTTTTGCTAAAAGATCTGTTAACGGCGCGGTGATTTCAGTGTAGTTTGAAACAAACTGACTATACCAACCACATATCCCGAGAAACTTTTGCAAATCTTTTACCTTTTTTGGTTCAGGAAAATTGGCGATTGCGATTAACTTTTCTGGTTCCCGATCCATTCCGGTTGAATCAACAATGTGCCCGAGAAAATTGATCTGTGAAACCTCAAAATTACATTTTTTGGTTGAACAGTTAACCCGTGTGTTTGTAACCGTTCTAGGACTCGTTTTAGGTGATTGAGATGTTCGTCCATACTCAATGAATACACCACAATGTCATCCAGGTATACAAACACGAATTTACCAACGTATCCACGCATAACCTCGTTCACCAACCGTTGAAATGTAGCCGGGGCGTTTTTAAGGCCGAATTGCATTACTTTAAATTGGTAGAGGGCCATCTGTGTGCGAAACGTGGTGAGTGGTCGTGACGCTGGTGTCAGACCTACTTGCCAATAACCGGACTTCAGGTCGATGGTGCTAAAGACGTTAGCGCCACCCATCCCTCTGACCATGTCATGTAAGTCGGGCATTGGATGTGCGTCAGACTCCGTCTGAAGATTGAGTCTTCGGTAGTCGACGCATAACCACTGAGAGCCATCTTTCTTTTTGGCGAGAACTACGAGAGCTGCCCATGGCGAGGTACTCGGTTCTACAAACCCTTACTCCTCCATTTCTCGCACCATATTAGAAATGATGTCCTGTTTCTCGATTATATGGGTATGCATTTAAGGCAGCCGGCGTATTTTTGTTTAACCGGATATCATGTTCAATGATACGGGTTCTTCCGACTTCCCCGGAGAAAACTTTAGGGTACTTTCGTATAATTGACCGCACTTCTTCAGGATACTCTCCTTCCGGTACAATTACTTCTTGAACAGACCCTTTCTTCGATTTATGTTTTCTCCAGCACACCGTTGTACGTTTTTCAGTACCCATGTGAATGGTACACGCCTGGTAATCCCATGATACTTCCTGTTTCACCAAAAAGTCATGTCCTAGGAAGATGTCCCCAATCAAGTGGTCGAGTACTGCGGCTCTGAACGTCACCTGAAGTTCAGACACCCTTGCTGTGAATTCAGCGTACTCGTGAACCTGCACGGTCCGGTTGTCAGCCATAGTGACCACATGTGGTTCTTCTTCTACCAATTTCCCATATTTGCGTGCTACCCACGGTAAAACGTAAGATCTCGTGGCTTGAGAGTCTAACGGCGCAACAACTATTCCCGTAGGGAACTCCAGTTCAATTGCCGGTAATGGCACATTGTAACTTTTTGGTGTCCCGGTTGATGTCGCTTTTTTACCGTTCTCGTTTGGGTTTGAATGACGCATGGTTTCTACCGTGATCTTCTCCGGTTCCGAAAACATATTTGAATCCTGGTCGGATTCTGTTCGG
>NW_026099576.1:22446848-22456212 GCF_025091365.1 Daktulosphaira vitifoliae
TTGAATTTACCAAATTGGCCTAAGGAAGTTCCTACAAGTGTTTTTATACTTATTAAATTTGTTTTAATTGTTATGTACTTGTATATTTTTATATATTTGTTATTAATTTTTTTGTATGCAATATTTCTTCAGTCAACAGTAGGTTGTGAAATAGTTGGTTGATAGTCAATTGTACACTAATCAAATATTTATGTATACACTTAATTTTACTTCTTTAAAATTGTTAAATAAATTGTCCAAAGGAAGTTCCTATAAATGTTTTTATACTTGTTAAATTTGTTTTATTTGTTATGTATTTTAACAGATATATTAATATAAAATCTTCATTATCCAGATCGTTAGCCAGCTCAAACAGATCGTCTATTGACTTCGGTCGCCTAACACGCGCGTGTATCCGATAGTCTCTGTTCATCAGCGCCACGATAAGATCGACTAGCTCGTAGTCCGTAAGCCTAGAGTCTAGTCGGCGGGCTAGCTGGCACTTCCACATAATGAACTCGCCTAACGACTGGTTCTCTCCCTGAGTACCATTGTGGAAGTCGTTGCGAATTTGTGTCCGGATAGACTCGCTATTGAACCTTCGCATAAACTGTTGTCGGAACATATGCCAAGTTGGGTTCATACAGCGTATGGTACCCCACCATGTTCCGGCCTCCGCCTTGAGTTGAGGTGCTAGAACTTGTATCCATTTGTTTAATGGTAATCTAGCCTCATAAAGGACCACTTCAGCCTCCGATATGAACGTAGTCGGATCTTCCTGTCGTTTGCCGGAAAACTCCGGCAGAGAAGCTCGTGCTAAAGACAGACTGTCTAGCGAAAGTAGCGAAGACTCGTTAAAAGTCACTTTTCTCCTATTCTGAGTCTTTTCCTCAGCGTAAAGGTGACTTTCCTGGACATTTTCTCCGTGGATTCGGGTTGATTCACGGTTTGCACCGGAGAATCGTAAATTTTTTCCGGAGAAATTGTCATTTTGACCGGAGTAAATAGGTTCCGGCTGACTCAAACGGGAAAACGATGGGTTTTCCCGGGACGGAACGATGTTTCCACCGGAGAAATCCTTATTTTCAGCAGGCTCATTCCTTAGCCGTGAAAATCCACCGGAGAATATAAAGTTCGTCGGTGCCTCAGGTGGGGGGGGGGGGGAGAGGGATTTCGACTTGTCCTGTCAAAATCGCTCTGCGTACCCGTACGACGGTTTTCCCCCGTCTGGAACCGTGGTTCTCCCGTCCTATCCGTCGGAATTTGCTGTACCGAGCCGGATTGAGGGACGGTTCCCTGGTTCGTAGTACCTGTGACCCCCTGTTCATCGTAGTTGGACAAGTTGACCTGCTTGATCAAGTTGTCCAACTTTGCTTCGAGCTGGGCAATGTGTTCGCGTTGCTGGGCGACTGTTGCTTCCAGTACCTCGTTCCGCTTGGCGTTGTCCTCGACGTACCCACATAATAGCATATATGTGTCATATGACAGTGACCAACTGTCACGGTCATCTTCGGAGCGCCTATCCTCTTCCGTGTCATCCGGTTGCCCGGGCCTCCCGTTAGGGATATGTTCGTCCTGGGGGGGAGGATTACTCAGTGGGTCGGGGTGAAATCTTAGATTCGCCGCGTTTGTCCCCTCCTCCTGTAAGATATGGTCTTCCAGCCGAACCATAAGGTCAGCCTTGGAGCCCCCAGTTGCGAGTCCCCGTCGCGTAAGCTCCCCTTGCAATTCTCTTATTGTTAACTCAAGTATGGTCTTACCTGACATAATGAGTGGTGATATAACTAATAATAGAATGCAAGTAGGTCAATGGGAGATAGCGATGCACTGATCACGTGTACGGGAAGTGTGGGTTTGCTTAATTTATTTTTAGCTCAAACCACGTTTATGGGCTATACTTAATATTGCCTGGAATTACTTACTTATTCACTTAACTACCCCAAAAGTTTAAAACTTATCTTAATTTGGGCCCTTTAAAGATTAAGTCAATAGAAGCTTTAAGTTCCTTATTTTGCAAATATTTTATTAAGGGTGCTACAAATAATAATTGCTGTAATTATTTAGCACTTACCTTAATAAATTCAGAGTCTGCAAAAAAAAATTCCTTATACGACTGCGCCACTTGATGTGTTCGGGGTAGTAAATATAATAATAATGACAACAATAATAACAATAATAATAAGTAGTAAACCAATAGCGTTTTTTATTAGTCACTACAACAATAATCTTAATTATACAATAATTAAATAAAGTTATCTTTTGTTCCTCATAAAAGGTCAACGTGACAGATCGAAAAAACGAGTGTTGTCCAGCACCGAGCGACCGGTTCTCACCGCCCGTCGGTCACCGCAAATAGCGCGACCTGTCGGACGTGAAGAGGAAGCGCCGCGATCGCCATCCGGTGGTAACACCGGAAATGAGAAGCGACCGCGACAATACTTAATTTTACTTTTTTGAATTTACCAAATTGGCCTAAGGAAGTTCCTACAAGTGTTTTTATACTTATTAAATTTGTTTTAATTGTTATGTACTTGTATATTTTTATATATTTGTTATTAATTTTTTTGTATGCAATATTTCTTCAGTCAACAGTAGGTTGTGAAATAGTTGGTTGATAGTCAATTGTACACTAATCAAATATTTATGTATACACTTAATTTTACTTCTTTAAAATTGTTAAATAAATTGTCCAAAGGAAGTTCCTATAAATGTTTTTATACTTGTTAAATTTGTTTTATTTGTTATGTATTTTAACAGATATATTAATATATTATTTTTATCATTAATTAAATATTAAAGATTTATTAATTAAACAAAAAAATGTTTATTTCATCTTTTATTATAGTATTTTATAGTTAATAAATATTTCAATTTTAAAATGAGAATAAAATGGGAAGAAATGCAGCTATTCAAATGGCCAAAAAACCATTGAATAGCAAATTGGGTCTAGTTTAAAAAATAATAATAGTTTTGTGAGTTAACTTTAATACTTAGAATTTATTTCATAAAAAAAATGAGTGAATATATTATACTCAAAATAAGATTGGCAAGTTTAAGTGAGAAGCATGTTTGATTCTCAGGGGCAGATTAGAAAGGCAAGATAAAAAAGTGAAGTCAGTAAACAAAAAGCGGTTGTGTATCTAATATGATACTCAAAGCGAGATTGATAAGTTCAAAGAAAACGGTAAGGCAGTCAACTTGTTAAACATAAATCAAATAAAAGCTAATGTTATGTACTATAAATTAAAAAAAAAAAATTGTTCGCACGACCTATCTTCTTTATGCAAATGGCTGCAGTGGTAAAGAAACATCTTATTTTTGTGTTCAAATTTTATTTTTTGGAGTTTATTTTAAAATACCTTATAAAAGTTTGCCATAATATTGAGTCCAACAATTTTTATAAAAGTTACATAAATCTAACTAACATTAATTATAAATATTCTTCTTCTATTTCTTCTTTTTCTTCGCCTTAATCATAACTACTTGGGGTCAACCACTCTTATCCTAAACTTTCACTTAACATGAAATCCCACATCATCTACACTCTTATCATATTCAATAACATCCCTGCATATTTTTTTTTGGTCTACTCAACCTCATCTTCCTTCAACATTCATTGCTTCAACTGTTCTTATGGCTTCCGATTTTTCTCTCATCATAACATGACTGACGCTACATCTATATTCCTTCTTATATACTTGTGCCTTATCCTATCCTTTCTAGTCACTCCACTCATCCATCTAAGCATTCTCATCTCTGCTTCACTCATTCTCTGCTCTACTTTCTTGTCAACCGCCCAACACTTTGAACCATACATCTTAGCTTGTCTCACTATAGTTTTGTAGAATTTGTCTTTCAGCCTCATTGGAATTATTTTATCGCATAAGAAACCAGACGCTTCTCTCCACTTGAACCACGCACATATTCCTGTGTCTACATCCTCGTAAGTATCACCGCTATTTTTCAAAACAGATCCTAAATATTTTCTACCTCTCCTAACACGCACTTGCCTATTGTCACTGATCACCTCATTTCGTCTAACTCGTGTTCTACTTTATCAAACTCGTACTCTATATAGTCTGTCTTACTCCTACGTATTCTTAAACCCTTTCTTCAAGATCTGACCTCCACACCTCTAACCTTTGACTAATTTCTTCTCTATTTTCTTCTATTAATACTATATCATCAGCAATCAACATACATCACGATACCTATCCTAGTATTTCTCTAGTAATTTCATCCATCATTATAAAAAAATAAGTAAGGGCTTTAAAGCAGAACCTTGGTGCATTCCTACTCCTAACCGAAATCCTTCTGTTATTCCTCCTACGATTATTACCCTGGTACAAGTGCAATCATACATATCCTCTATTATATTAATGTATCTTTTAGGCACTCCTTTTCTTATTTATGCCCATTTTAAAACCTCTCTCGATAGTCTTTCTCCAAATCTATTAAATACCATACAACGTTTTTTCTTTTTTTCTCTAAACTTTTCTGTTAGTTGCCTCACACAAAATAATGGCTCTTTTTTGACCTACCAGGCATAAATCCAAACTGGTCTTTAGATACCGATGTCTCATTTCTTATTCTCTAATATATTACCTTTTCCCAAATTTTCATACTATGACTCATAAGCTTTATTCCTCTATAATTTCCACACTCTTGTATGACTCTTTTTTTAACACGCTTATATTAGTTTCACATATATGTTGTGTGTTTGTTTTTTGTAAATCGCCACGCACCACGTGTTATTATTCTCGCGTATGGCCTTGAGATTAGACTGTCGTAACGCATTTACCCCACCCTGCTTACCACACGACGGCAACACTAATCCTGTATAGNACGCTCTATTCTCATTAAGAGATATAGAGTGTATTCGTTCCGATTACGGGGGATGATTCCCGTATCGTCATTTTTCGTCACTACCTACACGTTACGCGCCTACTGCTTTCTTTGGATGTGGTAGCCGTTTCTCAGACTCCCTCCCCGGAATCGAACCCCGATTCCCCGTTACAACCAAGATATTAATAGTAACTACTATCATAACATGAAACTAAAAAGTGAAAAATAAATATAGTTTAAAAAAACACGCTTTTAAAGAACATCAAATTAAAAAGTTAAAAATAATTTTTAAAATAAGCTTAAAATAATAACAATAATAACGAAAAATACTAGTATTATTGTGATAAAAGCGTGGGTGCTTTGTGCCATATTTTTCGTATATTGAGTGCCTGACGTTTTTATCACAATAATACTAGTATTTTTCGTTCATTATTATTTTAAGCTTATTTTAAAAATTATTTTTAACTTTTTAGTTCGATGTGCTTTAAAAGCGTGTTTTTTTTATTTTTTTTTAAACTATATTTATTATCATCTACGTGCTCGCAAGCATCGTAGAGCCATATAACAAAACGAGTTAGGATAACGGCGAAAACGCAAAAAAAATCACAAAAATCACCGACAGTAACTCGGTGTCTAACAACGATCACTTAGGTAGTCATTCAACAGAATGATTCTCTCACACAACCTGTAGTGATAGTGCGAGTGACGTTTCAGTCATAACAAAATTGTAACAAAACGCCATCTCGTAACTGCCTATCCAACAATTAGTAACAATTGAACACGTATCAACAATTTATGACGTCTTTTGTTTTACATTACGTAGTACACCTTTCTATATNGTGACGTGTTTATTTTACATTATACAGTACACCATCATATAATCAAATAGTTCATTTTGCAATTAGAAAAAAGTAACAAATTTTTAATTAAACTTAATTTCATCACATACGTATTTTAAAATAACAACTTTTATTTTCATTAAATACGTACTAAATCACTTTATAAGAATGAATTACAACATCTTTATATTTGTCTTGGTAGTCAATGCAACGAATAGACAGAATAAATATGCTAAAAAAGTTTATGCAATTCATTTTTTAAATTCATTTTTACAAAGAAGCAAACTTTTCATGACTATGAAAATGAAAATTATCTTTCAGTAGATGCAATATTAATTAATGAAGAAAAAATTGTTAAAGGTTACGTCGTCAATAAAAACAATGTAAAAAAAAAACTAAGAGACATAATGTTACTTATTAATAATGATTACACCATATGTTTAGCACGGATCGTGGATCACTTAAGGCGAATGATTAATCAATGTTTAAAGATTATATTTCATAAAAGAGAAAATTCATTCCATTGTGTTAATTTATTAAGAACAAGTGTTGAAAATTATGAACAAGTTATAACACTTTTTATCCATGCAATAATTTTCCTAAAAAGTTTATTGAACATCGAAACAAAACCATTTATTTTAATAGAATTACAAATGTTTATTACAAGGTTCAGCGAAGCAAAGTATGAAATCTTATCTTCAAAGTATGAAGAAGAATATGTATATTTACGAAAAATTGATACTGAGTCTTTAATCTATGATGACAAAAATTATACGTTGTATGAAATACTCAAAAATTATAATATTTCTATAGAGAATTTTTTAGATAACAATGATCAATGTTATCAAAGATTTTTAAATGAAAGAAATACGACGAGAGAAATGGTAATGTATTTTGAATTTTTAGAAGATAACTTAAAAAATAGTATTCTGAACATGAGGGAAACATTGTTTACTAATTTGGGCTTTTCTTGTGACGAAGAAAATAAAGAAACTTCTTATGTGTCACAAATAAAAAGTTGTGTAGAGAAAAATTGCTTATTGTATTTTTAATTATTTTAAATTGTTAGGGGTACCGTGTCTCAAAAAACGATTGGAATATATGTGAATATTAAAAAATAAAATAATTCCACAAATTATATTTCTTTGTGTTTAGTTAGTTTTTTATAATGTATAAAACTATTTATTAGGATTGACAATAAACACGTATAAAAACTTTCTTATTATATGCCATTAATTGTAAATATAATATTTTCTATACTTCTTTAAGGATTTTTTACGCACAAAGTTGTTTGTGATTTATAAGCTTGAATTAACATTTTAATAACCTAAAACTTTTAGTCATTTAAAAATATTTGAATTAATCAATATTGCTTTATACTTTTATAGAGGTGTAAAATAAATCAATTGAAAAATTACTTTATTAAGCTACTGATTAACTATTAGAGTGGCGGTGATTCCTCTCTGATATCTAATGAAAGCGACTATTAATAATATACGAATTATTCAATAATAATTGACATNTATGTAGGAATTTTTGATTAGGTCTATCATACAAGGTGCTTTATTGTGCACTGTTTGTCCTATTGTTAAGTATCGTGCCGTAATTTGGGATCCGCATGACCTCAATGACTCTCTTAGACTTGAAAGGGTTCAGCGTAAATTTATGAGATGTGCTAGTTTTAGATTGAATATCCCTCGTGAGGAGTTCAACTCCTCAGTTGAGGAGTACTCCATAGTTGTGGAGTACAACTATGGACCAGTTGCTTCTCAACTAGGGCTGGTTTCGCCGGCTAAGCGTAGACGGATCTTGGGTATTATGTTCCTAAATAGTTTATTATAAGGTAATATTGACTCTCCCTATTTGTTTTCCTTAATTTTTTTTAGAGTTCCTCAACGTCAGTACCGATCCGTTGCTTCTTTATGTAATGAATGAAAATAGAAGTTTCGAGATTATTCGAGAAACTTCTAGAATACACTTTACACATATATAATTATCAATTTTAAATACTTTTCTGACCGACAATTATTTTATTACTCTTTACAAATACGTCGTTCATTTGGAGCGATGTTTACATTAATGTCCATCTTTTTTAATTAACATTAGCGTATCTGTGGCGCCGAGTAGACGGCAAGATTAAATAATTAAATCTTTAAGACAAACTAGCCTCTCTTCATCACCCCACCAACTACTTTAATATAAAAAGGCTAGTAAATTAGCACACACTCACTTTTTTTTTTACACTTTTACTCTTTATTTCTCTCTCTCATACAGTGTTTCACTTGCATACTCTCACTTTTATGTTAAAAGTTAATAATGTAAAATTTATGTTACTTTTGTTAATTTTAATTAATAAAAGTCATAGAAATAAATTCAGTATGTTACCCCTCATATCATTATTTTTATTTATTTAATTTAACTTAAAATATCAACGTCAACAAGGAACATCACAATTCACCATCTACCTACGAGTCCATTTGGATATCAAGGTAAGTGTAGTCGTAAGATATGCACTATATTCATGTTATATTAATAAATAAGACAGAGTGGGTAAGAGGTAGGATTAAGATTATATGAATGAATATAACACAACCCAAATAACATATAAACCCCTTTTCCTTACCATCTCTACCTCCTCACTTCCTACTTCTCCTATATTATATTATTTTTATTACATTTACATGTTCTTTTCGACTCCACTAATACCTTAAAAATGAGCCTATTACACGTATGTTGTCAAATGCCAACGTTGACCCTTCATTTCTTCTTTGACTTCATTATTAACTGAATAGCTGTTAATTTATTATTTATCATATTAGTACAATTAATGTATAACTGATATGTATAATGTATATATATGTTCAAAGGGTTTATCCCGTATATTTAATAAAAATAAAATAAAATTCTAAATTTTGTATTTTATTTTATTTTAAAATATATAATCTTAAGTTTTTTTTTTTTTGGTTATCTTTAGTTACATATTTTTTTTTAATTAGCTATGAAGTATTTAAGTACATCCCTTATGTCTTGTGACGATGTCAACTTCATATTTTTAAATGGAAACACATATTTTTAATTCAATAAAATTTTTAAGTTTATAATTTAATAGTAAATGGCATTTGAATTTTTAATATAACTTTATTAGTTAACAATATACAAACTGCAATGAGTCCGAAAAGTCAGAACTCAACTGTAAACATAGATGCATAAATAAGCACTTCAAACAACAAGACAATCCATGAAAGCTATGACAAATCATAGATATAAACATTTAAAGTTTCAAATTTTTTAGTTAATATACATGTACAATACACAAGGGATTATAAATACAAGTCGCTAATTGGTTATTTATGACATCGTTATCACAGACACGTAGTATTTATTGTCAATTATGACTATCAATAGATATACTTTCTATATTGCGAGTAAATGTATTTACAACAATGTGCCTTACTATCATTGATAAGAAATGCTATGTACCTGCGAATATCGATATCATAAAAAACCAATTAGCTACCTGTATTTGTAATTCCTCGTGTATTTTACATATATATTACCTCAAAAATGTAAAACTTTAAATGTTTAATAGATATAAACATTTAAAGTTATTTAAAAAATTCAAATGCCATTTACTATTAAATTAAAAACTCAAATATTTTATTAAATTCAAAATATCTGCTCCCATTTAAAAAACAAAGTTG
>NW_026099576.1:22456312-22527820 GCF_025091365.1 Daktulosphaira vitifoliae
AAGATGGTCATTGTATTAAAATGAAATGATTTTCGTTACTTAGGTTAATGTTAAAAAATAACAGAAAAAGGCTGCTGCTGTTAGTTTTCCTTGATATTCTTTTATTGGTTATGAATGAAAGGATCTAAAAGTTTGTTTTCTTATGGACTAATAGAATAACCTTTTTATTTTCTTCTAGACCAGACAGTTTTCAAAGCTATGAAACTGTGTCATCATCAAAATTGCACAAAATTCATGCCGTTATATTAACGCTACCATCACTAACCAAATTGTCGGAGGTCGGCCTACAAAATTAAATAAATTATATTTTATATTTTTATAACAATAAAAAATTGTTTATAAACAATATCACTAAGTAGTACATATTTTAGTTTACAGGAGCTTAGCCATGGATTGCAGTATGAGGATATACTAGTAATAATGTACCAAATAACTCTTTACAATGACTATATGATGGCGCTTTAATTTCTGATAAATACATGGTAACAGCTATTTACTGTTTGGTAGGGACAGGCCAGAGAAAAGTGTAAATTGGTTAAAAGGAATCTATATGAATATACTCTAATTTTCAGAAAAAATTAAAACATTTACTTTATAATAAAAATTGATCACTTGTAGCTAATTAATTAAGTAAAATTAAAACTATATTAAAAATATTATTAATTTAAAAAACTAAAAAATATTAAACTCAAAGCCACAAAAAATTAATGAAAATTTGTTATTTTTATTGTAGGGTGGATTTTAATTACATAATAATTTTGTTTTCATTGAGATAATGCTAAGGAAAATTAAAGTTTTTTTTCTAATTTTGCTCTAATACATGTAAAAAATTATATAATCCTTCAACGATAACTTATTTTTTGTTACACTTTGTAAAAAAATACAAAAGATTTTGTAAAGTATATAATGACGCTGTATAATTTTAACAAAATAATGGTGTATTTGTTCAGTTAAAATTAAAATACTCGCCCCAGCTGTAGTTTAATTTTAACTATAAAGTACAAATCAGGTTTTAAAGCGTATTCAAAAAATTGCTTAAAGCACTTGCTTTATAATTATGTAAATTATACTGTTTATACAATTATCACGTACATCAAAGTACAACATCGCATTTATCGTTAAAAATATACAGGGTGTTCAGTAAATCAGGAAACGGGTTTCTATTGTTCTCATTGTTACAAACAATGAGAATAATAGAAACCCGTTTCCTGACTTACTGAACACCCTATATAAGATTGTATTATACTATTTTGTTTTTTTTTTTTTTACAACCGTTTGGTTGGTTAATACTAATTGGATTGGTATGTCCTGGGGAAATTTAAGTGCAGTGGTTTCCCCGTTGCCTTCTGCACTGGGAACATGGTGCTTTTTCGCCACCGTAGAAGCGCACGCATGGTCACCCATCCGTTCACCTACGTCGGTAGACGCAGCTTAACACTAGAGTTTTGTCAACAACTAGTGTGACCACCGCGCCACACCACGCCCCATACTGTTTTGTATGAGGCAGCTAGTCCTTAAGACGGCTAGTTGTGCACCGCACCAGAATGCCGTTTTACCTTAAACCTGTTTAAATCGCTATTGTTGAAGGAATATTATTGGGTCACCTGTGGGACGACGGCTAACTTTACATCCAATAAGTAACGAGAGTAGACAATAATAAAATAACGAATAACCACATATATTAGAAATTCTTCAGAGAGTATCTTAAATTTAAGGGGTAGCGGGGCCCTTAAATACTAATGGCCGGCGAAACGACAAAAACAAATATAGTTAAACTTAATTAAAACAAACAATAAATAACATTAAAAATAATATGAACTCAGCTGAATAGATGAAGTTGTTGATAGTGATGAGCAAACTGTATGAAATCTTGTGGTAATGGTGTCGAACATCTGAGTATGACGAGTCAGAGTGTAGATCCAGACGCGTAATGGAAGATGAGAACAGTCAGCGAAAAAGCGACTACGGCAATGTAAATATTTAGTGATGGTCCATCACTAGTGACGTGCAAGGCCATGAAAACGTTGATCACAAGGGTGCAATAAACAAATAAAAAAATACGGCGTACAGTGGCCGAACAATTTGCCATTCAAGCGAAGGCGCTTAATACAGAAGAGAATAACACATAAAACAAATTGACTGACTTACGACAATGAACTGTACACGGAGGTCATCGATTTGCCGTGCTGGGTGGGCAAAGGGGTGGGTGAAGCAAGACGCTGGAGATCAGCAGTCACACGATATAATATAATCAACGATGTTTGTAACAACTGGTCTACTAGATCTTTGCTAAAGGTATTCTGTACCAAACATATACAATTACTTCAATTACTACAAAATAAAAAAAACCATCACAGTAGGAAGATGTTATAGTTGGGATAAGTATAAATGATATCTGAAGGTGATTATAGTCACTATCATCATAAATTCTTTTATGAAAATCTGTAAATAGTGTTAATTTTTAGAAGAATCTGTTGGATTATTCAAAAAGCAACATTAACTCCTATTTCCTTAATTGTATCCTGATTATATATTTTATGATTTATAAGTATAATACATGAATAAATAATTACTATAGTAATTAAATTTTGTATGAAATTGATATTCAATAATTTTATATTGTAAATGAGTGTGAAAATTCTTGATACACAATACTAAAATTATTTTTATTATATGTTGTATAATCTCATATATATCAACATTTATGCACAAGTATAAACATAAATGTGAAATTTGCTGTTACCACAAAAACCTACTTCATTGCTTGGAATTTCACCTTAATTTTTAATGCAATTGAAAATTTCAAATAACATTTTTGTATTTTATAAAATCTTCATTGATGATAACCTAATTTATTACTTTATTTTATGATTGAAGATTTTTCTTCGTGATTGTACTATATGTATCGTTGAGGCATGATTTTATTGGAAAAAAATGTAAATTTAAAAGTAGTTTAAAAAATGCATCCGATTCCTAGAATACAATTTGAAAACACAGATATTTTACCTACTAAATTTAACGTAAAAATGCAGGTAGACCTTAGGAATCTACAGATCACCCACGGAAATTATTACAATAATTTTAAGAATAAAAGTTTTGTAATTTATTAAGCACTTGTAAAAAATTAATTTTATAGTATTTTAAATTAAAATAAGTGAACAAATCATTTACTTTATGAATATTTT
This sequence comes from Daktulosphaira vitifoliae, assembly GCF_025091365.1. Classification (NCBI taxonomy): domain Eukaryota; kingdom Metazoa; phylum Arthropoda; class Insecta; order Hemiptera; family Phylloxeridae; genus Daktulosphaira; species Daktulosphaira vitifoliae. The sequence goes on from NW_026099576.1 coordinate 22,459,498, forward strand.
TTAAATAAAAACAAATGATTAAACATGTTAAAAAAAATCATTAAAATTTATGAAACATGAATAATTGAGAAGTTTTTAATACTAGAAATTATATTTTTAAAATTATTCTGCTAATAAATAAAAGGAAAAAAACAGCACATTGAGCTCGTTTCACAATTGGGATGCATTATAGATAGGAAAATTATAAACAATATTGGACAGTGATTAAAATTACTATAATAAAAATCGTTTCGATGCAAATTTACATAGAGTTTTTAATTTTTAGAATGAGTTGTTGGATAGTTTCAAAAACAATATCAACTCATATTTTCTTAATTATATCCTAATTACTAATTTTATGTTATATGAGTAGAATACATGAATAAATACATATTTTAGAAATTAAATTTAGTAAGAAATTAATATTAAACTTGGTGTTGTAATTTTCACTGTGAAATTTAAAAAAATGTTAAAGTAAATATATATTTCTTATAATATATTTCTTTACGTCTAGAGCAAACTATGAGCAAAANCACTGTGAAATTTAAAAAAATGTTAAAGTAAATATATATTTCTTTACGTCTAGAGCAAACTGTAAGTATGAGTTTATTAAAAAAAAAAAGAATATCATTTGAATATATTTTAAAAATTATGTTTATTTATATTAATATTATACTTTTAATAGAAATTATTAGATAATAGTACAAATGATTGACCGGCATCGGTTAACAAATTAAAAAAATAATTTATTAAATTCAAATTATCTGTTTCTATTATATTTTTATTTTTACTAATATCGCTTCATTCGTATATAAAATTTTCTGTATGGTTTTCCAGTACATAAATACATTTATATACAATACAATACGTTCAAGGTTTTGAAGCCAAAAATAATTTAGTATTTTATTTATAATAATTAGTTTTATTATTTATCATAATTCTTAAAATTAAAAATAAAATTTTTCCGGCATATTTTTATGACAATTTTGTGATAAAGTTTTTAAACAATCATACATTATAATGAAATAAATGAGAGTAATAATGTAAATGAACACAACTATATTTTTTATAAGACATGTTATTACATATTATTTTATTTTTTAACTTTGATACATATATTTTTATTTTCAATGCTTACAAATAAATTTATGTTTATTATACTAAATTGCTTCACGCTAATTATTAGGAAATTTATGATGGCAATTTAATTTGATATCTAATTAAAATAAAACAGACATACTTTATCTTCATTTTTCTATAGCTTGGGTTTCAAAAATTAATCTTGAATCTAATCGATCTCATTGTTAGTTGAATTTTGATCAATTAATTTTTTATCATTTATATTTTCTTTTGACGCTAATACTGACAGAGTAAAAATATATAGATATTTTTTAAACAACATTTAGACATTAAAAAAATAATAATAATTTTGTTGATAAATCAGTTATTTTTTGTAGATATGAAAACTTCGTAATCAAATTTTAAAAATAGGATTTCTAATTACCAGAACTATTTTATTGTGAGAACCCTAAAATAATAGAACTTCTTTTTATTTTATGGAAACAGTATATTGTCGCTAATGTGGCAAAACTATTAAAATCGATATTTAGAAATACAGGAACAAAAACAGTTCTTTTATAAACTAACAATGGAAATAGGATTTTTAATAATCAATTATCTCAAGAAGTAATAGAAATATTATATTTTATTCCGAAAACATTTAAAATATGCGTCAATATATATATGTAATTTGAATTAAAAAATTTTCGAGTTTTGCAGTTTTTGTTTAAACTGAAATATTAATTACCTCTATAATCTACTAATCTAATAACAGAAAATGAACATTTATCACATTCAACCTTTAATCTTATTTATAAAAAAATTTCAATTAAAAATTTTACCTTCTAAAAGAAATTCCATTAATTCTTCAACTTCGGTCGCAGTTTTATTTTTTTCTATTATAAAATAAATAATTACATCGGATTACAATCACTTTCTAGTTTACAAATTTAATATGAATTTTATATAGAATTTTGATGCTGTTTCCTACTACGGCTTCTTATTTTTGTTAACACATCTAGTTTTTGAAATAGTTAAAAATTAGTAGTTAAGTGATAATTATACAGTAAAATCAACATAAAAAAACATTATTTTTTCTTAATTTTAATTAAATTATTTCAAAATTTTTAATAAGAGTAGTTCAAACATTAGACTGTTCCATCAAATTTACCGATTTTTAGATTTTTAAAGTTCAGATCTAGTGTCATAGTTAAATAACATCAACACTCAACATTTTTTTTATTTTTTCATAATTATTTTACTGTGTAACTATTGCTTAATTAATTATTAGTAATTATTTCAAAAACTAGATATGATAAAAAAAATCTGATGCTAGAATTAAAATCAGCGTCGAAATTCGCCTATAAAGTTCATATAAAAATTAAAAAAAATAAAACAAGTATTGTTTTTGCTATTTTGTATTCTTAAAATATTTAATTCTAAAATGTTTTAATTGTCTAAAATGAGACATTCAGCTGCTTAGTGAATAATGAAGAAAAGAAGAAAAAACTATGTATGATAATTATATATTTGTAGAAGGCGTATGATAAAGTACCGAGAGAGGTTTTAAAGTGGGCATTAATGAAAAAAGGAATCCCGAAAAGGTACATTAATATAATAGAGGATATGTATGATTGCACTTGTTCCAGGATAAAAAGCGTAGGAGGAGTAACTTAAGGTTTTCGAGTAAGAGTAGGAGTCCACCAAGGTTCTGTTTTAGGCTCTTACTTATATTCTATAGTGATGGATGAGATTACTTGAGAAATACAAGGGGAGGTGCTGTGGTGCATGTTGTGTGCTGATGATATAGTGTTGATGAGAAAAAATAGGGAGGAAATTAATCAAAGGCTACAGGTGTAAACTGTATAAGACTTTAGTGAGACCAGCTATAATGTATGGTTCAGAGCGTTAAGCGATAGTAGAACTTCCAACCCACCCCAACATGGTGAATAATATTATAGTCTAATATTTGTACAGTCGAACTGATAATCAACAGTTTTCTTTGTTAATAAAATTTAATAAAATTATTAAAAATGTAATAAAAAAACCCAGCACAGGGGGGTCGCGGCACAGTAGTGACGTAGCATAGTTAGATCAAGTATAATGATATCTGACAGTGATTAAAATCATTATCAAAAAAAAAACGCTTCGATGTAAATCTTTATATAGTGTTTAATTTTAAAAAATTGGTGGATTATTCCAAAAGCTACATGATCTGTTATTTTCTTATTAATATCCTGAAATAAAAAGGGATTATTAAAATATATTATTTCTCATAAAAAAATTGTGTTGATGCATACATTTTTCAAAAATTTATAACATTTTAAAGTAAAAAATGTAAAATATAAAAACGAGAATTTTAGCACAAAAATAGCATTCGGTAGCCATTTTCACCGTGAAGACAAAATAAAGTCCGAAATTTTTTTTTTCCATAATAAAGAACATTACATTAGCTTTAATTTAAGATATATATATAAAAGTGTCAGTATTTCCGGAACACTTTCAAAATTTAAGTTGAAAAAGTAAATGTTTATTGAAAAAGTCATTTTGAATCCCCCCCTTTAGGCAGGTAAAAAATCAGATTTATAATTAAAATATACCAAATAAAAGGTAATGATATCATGCATCTATATAAAAAAAAAATTATATTGATATGTACATTTTTAAAAAAGTTATGGTAGTTTTTAGTAAAAAAAATTGAAAAAATTTTGAAAATTAGCAATTTTTAAATTTGTAATTTTTTTGGAGGTTTCCCCCATTTTCAATTTTGAAGGGTAATGTCTTCGACTAGATACGATTTGTGATCTTTTGACGTATCGTTGAAAGAAATCGGTTCGGTGAGAGCTGAGAAAAAGTGACAGAAGAACAAACACAAAAAAAAAACACATCATAGTAAATGTTTTAGCTTCGTATCGAAGCTAAAACATTTAAAAAATACATATTATATAAATGGGACCATGCATAGTTGATGGCTGGCAAGGTCGAATTTTAGATTGTTAGGGTTTTAAAAATAAAATCTCCTTTCAAATATTTTTTAACCAATTTGATTACATTTACAAAATTTTTGTTAATAGGAGTTTTGATTTCCCCTTTCTTTATGATTCTCGGATTAGAAAACTTCAATATAAATTAAAATCTGACAGTAATTAATAACGTTAAGGTAAACCACTTTGATGTAATTGTGCATAAATACAGGTTTGACAAAAATGTTAAAGGATGATGTTATCAACTAGATATAATTAGGTTCTTTTTATTTGTTGATTGACCATATTGGTTCACTAATATCTGAGTAAAAGGGATGAAAGTAACAAAAAAGAAAGTTATAACAATGTATATAGTAGAACTATTATCTTTTTAGTTTTGAATCAAAGATAAAAATTAAATTTTTTTTCTCATAAAAATAAAAAAATTGAATATTATATCAACAAAGTTTAAATAATTTTTCAATACTCCTTGCAATCTGCAAATTCCTAAAAATGACAATATATAACTCGTATATGATAATTACCTAATCTTATAAAATATGACTGATACAATTGTCTTTCTTTCATTCTTCTGTCTAAATATAAAAAAGAATGATGAGATTATAATCAATTAAAATGAATAAATAATTAATTTGGTGCTATTGATAGTAAATTACACAGTCGCTAAGTCGAAATTCAAAGTCTGACGATCACTGTAGTAAAAAAATCTCCTCAACAATATTACAAACATTAGACTTATGTATAGGTAGATTAGTAAATACTGGCCGTAGTATTATTTTTTTCTAATTAACTTAAATCATGTTTCGACATCAGTGCAATTAAAAACAAATAGCAAATAGAAAGATAATTTTTTTTTTAAGAGATTTAACCTTAAATTAAATAAAAAAGTAAAAATTTAAACTTAATTACGTGTGAATTTAAAATTCATTACAGCATTGTAAAATGAAGTAAATTTTGTTTTCTGGAATGTTATAATTTGTTGTAAACAACAGAGTAATCTGTTTATCTTAGCACACTTAATTACTTACGTAATAAAAATTATTTTTAAAATATTTTTGTTTTGGCTTTTTTAAGATAATTACAGGTGTGATTGAAAAGTAATCGATCTTTGCTGTCCCGCGGTATTCTTACGTCATAAAAAAAAAAAAATGAATGGCGAAGGAAAAATTATGATAACGGCCAATTAAAATAGGCCGTTCTCTTTTTGGCACGACTCGCGTCAGTGCGTTGCGAGCAGCGGTTGAGTAAACATCACTAATCACGCAAAGGGTGTTTTTTTGTTTTGTTCAGTTGGTTATGTTCATCCTAGTGGGTGAAATTGCAACGAACAAAGCGTTTTTCTGCACCTCATACCTTACAAATAAGGAATTTCAGTGCTTCACCTACAGCCCAGACGTATTTTACCTGGACTTCCTTTTGTACCGGCACTTGTAAAAAAAACCTGAAAGAAAGATAACCAATGAACTGAAAATCATTTCAGAAGATGCCTTCAAAAAATTCTTTGAATAGTGTCAAGACTGCTACGTTGAAGCACAAGAAATGTATTTTGAAAAATATTTAGTGTATTTAACAAAAAGTTCTATACAAATTTTTTTACAAGAAAAGTTTGGTTACTTTTCAATCACATTCTGTACATTTCTTGATTTAAAAATTATTAAGCACTTTTTTGTTTCATTGCTTATATTTTTTTGGGGTGTTAATTTTTTTTTAATTGCGACATACATATTTTAAAAGATTGAATATTACAAAATGACTGGTATATAGTATATATATAATCTGGTATATAATCTTTGAATCACAATTTCGAATATTATTGCCATTTTTCTACCAATGCAGGAGGTGTAGTGTGGTTGAGAAAGGACAAATGGTAAAAATAGTAGTATTTGCGCTTCACCTCCAGTCAATATACTAAAATGTGAATAACTTTCGTAGTACTGGTCCAAAAGTTGTTATATACCAGTTACATTTTCTTTATTGGATCATTATATATATTATAAAACTGTTATATATGTGAGTTACCATTTAAAAAATAAAGTTCATACCTCTACAAAATTAAAGGGATGAACAGAAATACTACTTAATAATTGATAAATAAATAAATATGAAACTAAAAAAATACATAAAAAATATTTCCGAAATTTATTGTATTTTTAAGAAGTTGAGTGGTTATGATAAACGAACAAAAATTGAAATTTCCTTCACGGAGAACGAGGGAAATTTTTTCAATTTTTGAAGGTAATGTCTTCGACTAAATACGATATGTGTTTTTTTGATGTACCATTGAAAGAAATTGGTTCTATGAAAGCTGAGAAAAAGTGGTAACAAACACAAAAAAAAACACACCATAGTAAAATTAATACCTTCTCAGCTAAAATCAAATGAGTTAATTTAAGCAATTAAAGAAAAATTAGAAATATTAATTCAAAGCAGAAAGATTTGAAATGTTGAAAAAGTAATTATTTTAAAAAATAATTAAAAGTAATTTTATTGGTTTGTAGTACCTACGCGTTTATTATTCTACAAATATAAATATTTAAATTATCAAATTTTAAGATCTAGAACTATTTGAAACAATATAGATATGATTACCCCTTGAATGTCAAATTTTGAAAATATAAATTTTCAAGTATCTTATTAATAATTAAAAAAACGTACTATTAACATTTTCGTCTGGTACTCGTACATCAATCATCTGAATATCTATGTTAAAATAAAAGCCTAAATTATAAAACTTTTCTGTAACAATTTTTTCAATTTCATCATTAATATTTTTATTCAAATATTCGAATTTTTTTTCATTTTGTGGTATTTGATAAGTTAATGTCTTCAATTCTTGCAATATTGAATCAGATATATTTTGATTAAATTTACATTCTTTAAATTTATTAATTGTTTCACTTTTAATATTTCTCTTCTCTCTATTAAAAACACAATTAATTTTTGATAAGATTATTCTATCATTCAATAGTTTATCTTGCGATTGAGGGAAATGAACAATATCGTTTTCAACTTTCTGTAAATGTGACAAATAATGATATAATATATAATCGTATGTTGAGTCATTTGATGATGTTCTATATATCACATCCAATGCAATCAATGCTCCTTTCATGACTGTTGCCAATAAAGTTATTTTCTTAGTTATCTTCAATAAATCTGTTGTACATTCATAAGTATTATCCTTTTGAATTAAAGTTTTTTGACATATGTCACTATACTCTTTGACCATAATGAATATTTTTTTTAAATCATAAGCGTATGCACAACCAAGTATTAAAACAGCGGCACGTATTTTTTTTTTGGTCATATTTCGAGTGACAGTCGTAAAAATATCATCTAATTTATAATATAAACTACGATAATGCACACCATCTATGTAAGTTAGTTGGCGCCACCCATCGTATTGGCAAATGCTATTAATTATTGCTGTTTTACTATACGAATAAATATTAATATTGTAATTTGCTTCCATAAACACAACTGCATAGAGTATTAAAATGCTAATTTCACGCAATTTTATAGAAAACATTTATAATTGTATCGACAAAAAAAAAATATATATATATATATATCTTAATATAAAATAATATTTTATCTTATTAGAAAAATTGTAAAGACAATTAAGCTTAAAATTCAATTTTTTTAATATTGTTCTAGAAAAAAAATTGTTTAAAGCTAAAAGTAAGTCACAATATTGTCTTTTTACATTTTTATTTATTTAGGTGTCCTTTTTATGTTAAAAATATATTATTATTTCAAGGCAAATTAGTTTTAAAAATTTAAATATGATTAAAATGTTTCAACAATTTTAAATAATCTATTTTATTTTGACAGTAATCCTAATTTAAAATTTTAATTCCATTGCGAATGTTAATTTTACCATTATACAGAGTGATTGACTATCAATGCCTCACAAATTTTCTTTAAAAATATTAGTGTTACCATATATGTAATTATTTATTTATTATAAAACTTTGTTGAACTACTTGACAAGAAAAATAAAGATTCCATCTTCATCCCTTAATTCTTTAATCAATATCAACTTTAGTTTTTCAAATAATAACCCAGTTTTTTTTAATAATCTTTTTAAACAAAAAAAAAAATTTCTCAAAAAGGAAAAAATTAATTTTAATAAATTTTAAACGAGATATCACTATTTAAAGTTTAGGGGATTTAACAGATAAAACAGTAGTCGGATAAATATAGTAAGATTAATGTTTAATGTACCAATAAGAACTATTGGTATATGTTCTTGTTCTCGGTTATCGGTTTACGATCCGTAAAATTTGTGCGTCTTTTATAAATCAACGCGAGTAATACTCACGTCCCCTTAACTTTAATGAATCGTAGTTCACTGAAAATTTAATAAAATAAAAAAGTTTTTACAAAAAAATTTTTTTTAGCTAAATTTTATCTGATTATATAAAAAAAATAGGGTTACTATTTGAAAACTGAAAGTTGATACTGATTTAAAGCATAAGGGATGATCATAAAACTATAATTTTACTCACTGAGCAACCCAAGATAAAATCATAATATTTCAAAAAAAAAATATTAATAACTTATATTTTCAGAAATAATTTGTGAGTCATAGTTAACCAATCAGCCTTTATATATATTTTTATTAATTCCCTAAATTTCCTTAGCATTTAACCTATTTTCGTCAAACATTTTTCAACAGATCCTGAATTCTAAACAATCGACAACAATACCCTCAAAGACAATATATATCGTTAAATGAAAAATTTATTTGAATAATAAAATGAATTGAATTATAAAATTTATAACAATAAATATAAAATTTGGCAATTTACATAAAAAAAAAATGTACTTTGCTAAAACAGCACAATTAATTAATAGCTTAAACATAAAATTCTCAATAAAACGTTACAAGAAACAAACAAGTTGTATTATTTATAACGTAGATCAACGTAATGGGACATGTCTATCGATTGTAAATGCCAAACTATCTTAAAAAATCATAAATGTTGTCAAACAACTAAAATAATTTGAAAATTGAACATAACATGAATAGATATAAATTTAGTAAAACATAGTAGAAGATGAAATGAATAACCTAAACAATTCAATATCAGAAAATGAAATAAATGAAAGCTAATTGTAAATAAAAAATGTACGAATTGGTTTTATCTTATTAGCCTTATGCGCAGTTATTTTTGTCCGCCGCAATAAAAAATTATATTTTTTAAATCTAGACTGGTTGCTCTACAATACCTCTGTATTGATACTTGGGTAAAATAGGGTAATTTTTAGTATTGTGCTTTTTAGTTTCAAAAACGTCTCAAAAAATGCTCTATATTATTAAAACAATCATTACTTATGAAGGAATAGTGCCAAGTCCAAAAATTATCAGTTTGTTATAACCCCAATTAAAACGATCGTTGGTAATCGACTTCCATCAAAACGTGAAGTTCTGTGCTATTTTTTTTATTTTCACAAATGTAACAAAAAGACATTATCAGTTAGTGCTTCAATGTGTGCGACACAGTTGATTGAAATATAATCAAAAACAAATATTTTAATAAAGCATATTTGTCACATAGTTAAACGAATAAAAAAACTCTATACTAAATGGATAAATATAATAAAAATAAAAATAAAAATAGAATTAGTACTACTCAAAATAATAACGAAGCTGCATTTGTAGAATCATTAAACTACTAAAATAAACATTTCGTTATATATATATATATATATATATATATATATGTATATTAGGATGACCTTTAAAATCGAATGTCTTTTTTTTTTTTACGCTACCCCTTAATTTTTTTTTAATGATTTGTGCAAAATTCGGGACCGATCCATAAAGGTTAACCCGTGCTCCGAGCTTATTAAATTGAGTTTATGAGGCAAATTAAAAGAAATAACTGATCTATGTCTCATGACTTTTTAGCTTCGATGCGAAGCTGAGAAGGTATTAATTTTATCATGATGTGTTTTTTTTTAGCTTCGATGCGAAGCGGAGAAGGTATTAATTTTACTATGATGTGTTTTTTTTTTTTTATGTCTGTTGCCACTTTTTCTCAGCTCTCACTGGACCGATTTCTTTCAACAATACGTTAAAAGATCACAAATCGTATCTAGTTGAAGACATTACCCTTCAAAATTGAAAAAAATTCCCTCGTTCTCCGAAAATAGGGGAAATATCCAAAAAAATTACAAATTTAAAAATTGGTAAATTTTGTCATTTTTTTCACTTTTTTTTCTTAAAACTTCCATAACTTTTTCAAAAATAAACAAATCAATATAAATTTATTTTATACTAAAACCTTAGATATTTTCCTTTCATTTGATATCATTTTTTTGAAAATCTAATACTTAACCTGCTCATTGGGGGGGATTTAAAATAGCAACTTTTTTACAAAAACTAATTTTTTCAACTTAATTTTTGAAAATGTCCCGGAAATACTGCGCCTTTTAAACATATATCAAATTAAAGCTTATTTTATGTACTATAAAATCTTCTATGCGTAAATGGCTACCGTATTCAAAAATATGCTATTTTTGTGTTAAAATTGGGTTTTGTACTTTATTTTATTTTAAAATATCTTATATGGGCAATACACTGACTTTCATGAATATTTTATAATTTAATTGACATAGAATAGAGTTCATAAGACATAAGAAATTAAACTTATTAAACTTTTTTAAAGTCGAAAAAGTAATTTTTAAATTTGAGTTAGCTTAAATAGCCAATTTTTTAGCTTCGATGCGAATTTTTTATATGTAAATACTAATTTTTAATAATATTAAAACTTAGAAGTGATAGAAAAAGTCTAATTTCAGATTTGAAAACATCGCGAAAAGTTAATTTAGAATGGTTATTTTTGTTACTGATGAAAGTTCCTTGTAGTTCAGTGCATTTATTTATAGTAACAAACAGTTTTTATTGAATTTTATTGTATCAAGCCCTTTAAATTTTTATACACGTAAAAATAAACAAAGTACAACTTCTTTATTATTTTTATAATTTCTCCGTTTAAATTACAATATTAAATTATTGAATATCATTTTCATACTAAATTTAATAATTATAATTAGTATTTATTCATATATTTTATTTTAAAATCAAAGAAATAAGAGTTGATGTTGCTTTTGGAATAATCCACCAATTTCTCTAAATGAAACACTATCTACAGATTTGCATCGAAGCGTTTCTTATGATAGTGATTTTAATCACTGTCAAATATCATCCATACTTGTCCATCTATGCCTTGTTTACACTGTGCCTCGACCCCACTGTGCTACCGTTTTTTTGCTTAACTTAGTATAACTGAAATAAAGGAAATTTTATAAGAAATTCAATAATAATAACTTCAATATTGTTTTCTTAATAAATAGCCTACAAAAACACTACATACAGTAAAAAACATGTAAAAATCTTAAAAACACGACGTTATAACTGATTTTGTTTATTTTTACTTGCTAATTTTCATTTTATTTTTTGGAAAACGCTTATTCGTTAAAAAAAAATTCTAAAAGTTTAAAATTTTATGCCAAGTACGATAATTATACTAGATTTATTATTTGATGGACAGCTAATTAATTATTAATTACAAACCTAACAAAATATATTATATTATAAAATTTTGTCTAAAAATCAAGCATTATTGCTATATAAAACTTTAGTCCAATGGAATTGATACGATCACATTAGCATGTGTCCATATCTCTGTTTCCCATAACATCACTGTACCGTTTATTAGACATAGATATATATATATAATTGACACAGTGACATATAACAGTACTAACAGAAGGGCGCCTGCACACATAAACACTTTTGCAATTCACGGCCTATGTATAATAATATATCCCTATCGACAATTGACCTTTTACCATCATCGTGACCACTACTCTTGTCTTATAATTAACTTAACTTATCTACTACGTATATAGTGTTTGTGTATGTCGCCGTCAGCTCCCTGTTAGATTATATCATCTCTAGGTGTCCAGTAGGTTATATTATTTATTTAATATTTTAATCACTTAATAAATATTTATATCGTTGTTAACCAAGAGTGTTATATATATATTGTAGTGTGTCCCTTGGTTGTTCCTCTAAGGGAATATAAATTAAATAGGAAACCTATAGTAACTCAAAAAGAAAATTACTCTAATTTATCGGGAAAGAGAAGTTACTATTTGTTTTAATAAAGTTTCTCGGGTATGAGTTCGAGGGTTTATGAGAATAGTGAAAAGGTAATATAAAGACAGAGTGATTTTTTTAGTGATCACTCAATATTTCTTTGTCCCTATGTTAACCATGTACTTAAAGAATTAATATTTTTAAACCTTATTAATTTAATTAATTAGCATTTACCTTGATATTTCCAAAGGATATCTAGAGAATGAATTAAGTCGTCTGTTTATTTTGAATGATTCTTAACGTATCTGTTTACTTCTTACACATGAACTAAACGATTGAGATTAATGAGCTGCGTCAATACTGGGAGCACGCCTGGATCAATATAAAATGAGCCATGGGAGTATACTGACGAGACACTGAGAGCATGCCGAGAGTATACTGCCCATTTTTAGGCCTTTTTTGTCCCCTTTTATATTGCTGTTTTGTTAATTTTTATAACTATATTCATGTGTAAGAAGTGTCAGAAACGCTATTGATATCTCTTTATTAAATTATTTATTACATGTTATCTTAAAATTTAACATACTATTCTGGACAATGATTAATTATTTCATTATAATATTGACATATTAGTGACAATTTATGTTAATATTTATGTGTATTTTAATATTTACATGAAAGTTTTAAATTAATTTAGTTTATTGCTTAATAGATAATGTTGATTATATTGTCCATATGTGACAGTATGACAATTTTTATTTGACAATAGTTATCATAGTTTACTGTCTAGATAAGAGTTGTAATGAGAGGTCAATGTATTATAACAAACCTCAGTACCTAAGGTAGATATAGCCTAGCCAGCTATCTACCGTTGGTCCTTTAGAATACTGTTGACGGGCATTTAGGCTTTATCTTTCTATACAACTGCTGTAAATAGTGTTTATTTAGGAGGTTTATTTACACGTGTTTTTTTGGAACGACTAGTCGCGACTTTTAGAAAAAAAATTGCTTTATTTACCTTGCCGCCACCATATATTTGATACTATACTGAGGCATTTTCGATAGAAAAATTAGTTGTTCTTACTGTTGTAGGCTTAGAATTATTTAAATAAAGAAAATTTTAAACCCTAATTTTTTGAAAGTAATATTAAAGAAATTATAGAACCAGAACGTCAGAAGATAATAATTTTCGACAGCCAAGGAATGACTTTAAAGCCTTCCTCGAGCTAACATTAATTTTTGTCAATGTAAAGAGTTATCATAATCTATTTTTTCATAAGCCAGGTGCTATTCATCATGCTTGATGGATGGTTATGGCCATTTATAGCCTCAAAGTATATATATTTAGAGACGAATTAAAATTTATTAGCAGATAACACAAAAAGATTACGCGATGTTTGTTCGTTTTTGGTGCTAGTTTCTGGTNGCAGATAACACAAAAAGATTACGCGATGTTTGTTTGTTTTTGGTGCTAGTTTCTGTTGAATCGTGGTTAACAGTTATTTCGGTAGTTATAGCACCATACAATGATTTTTGTTAAAAAATTATACAACTATAGATTAATAGACAGTGAAATATCCCGAATTGCGCTTTCTAAATTTTTAAATCACTTATGGTACTTAAGTCCACAATCCATTAGGCTGGCATTTTTTGACAATGAAATAGATGTTAATGTTGAAAGAAAAATGGTCGCTTATCTTAATTCAACGTCAAGTCAGACAACAAAACGTTTGAAATTAAATTAATCCGATGTAGCCGATTTTCTAAAAAATGATATTAAATACTTTGTATTAAAAAAACGTTATTTTTTTTTAAACGTTTTATCTCAATACTGATTTTTTGAAAATTGATCCATTATTTTGGAGTGTGAACAATAGTCACATAAATACTTTAAATACTATAAGGAATTTACGAGTCGTTAATGATACAGCCGAGCGTGGCATTAAATTAATCAAAGACTACAACAACATATTAACTACAAATATTATGTTTTAAAGTTATTATTATTTTAAACAAAATAAATTAAAAATTGTTAATAACAAGTAAAATATTTTATAAAATACAATCAGATTTGTTTTCTGTCCATAAAATAATAAATCTAGTATAATTATAGTACTTGACATGAAATATTAAACTTTTATAATTTATTTTTTAACGAATGAGCGTTTTCCAAAAAATAAAATAAAAATTAGTAACTAAAAATAAACAAAATCAGTTATAACATATTTTTAAGACTTTTACATGTTTTTTACTGTATGTAGTGTGTTAATATATATATATATATTAATGGTGGTTCGTAGGTGCTGGTAGTGGGGGTGCGACTCTAAATATAATACCACTATTAGTTAAGATTAGACTTTTTGAAAAATATGAATATCGAGACAAACTTTTTTAGGATTACTTTAAACAAATTTTTTCGTATTTATGGCGATACAGGTGTAATTAATTCTTATAACATTTAATACAACTATCGATTAACTGTTTTTAATAATCTGCGTAATTTTCCCCTCGCTCACTATGGTGATTCGGCCGTGGCTGCGGTTGTACTGGACCATCGCTCCGTTTCCAGGTTTCTCCGGTTTCTGCTCGACGGGCCCAGTCGGTTATACCACGGTCGAAGGCGACCAAAAGTAACGGTTGGGACCTAAACTCCCATACTTCGGCCATTTTCACCTGTTCCCTGGTTCAGTTTTCTGATAGCTCGTCGCAGGACTCTCCCAGGATAGCCGCTGCCTGCCTCATCAAATCGCGCGCCTGTCGACGTTATAATTCATTTTTGAATCATCTGTTCACAAACGTATATGTTCCGATTATACTATATTAGGCTTATGTGGCTTATGTTGTTCATGAACACGTTCGGAAAGTATGAAATATCGAATGGACGACCGCACAGTGGTCTGAAATCGAATTTTAGGCGCTCATAAGTGTAGTAAATTGTACTCATAATGTTAAAATAATTATGAAAACCCAATTCTAGTATATTGCTCAGATAAAATATAAAATTTCAAGGTCACATGTTAATCCGGTCTTTATTTATAGCCGTTTGAAGTATAGATATGGTTATATTACGGTTATTTCAACATAAAAAAGGTCTTTCGTTGTAAAGTTTTTTAATAAGTTAAAAAAATTTTTTTCAAAATGTTTAGCATCGATACGAAATTGAGAAGGTATTAATTTTACTATGATGTGTTTTTTTTTTATTTTTTTTTTTATTATTTTTTTTTTGTGTCTGTTATCACTTTTTCTCAGCTCTCGCCGAACTGATTTCTTTCAATGATATGTCAAAAGATAACAAATTGTATATAGACGAAAACATTACTCTCAAAAATTGAAAAAATTTCCTTCAATATACTTTTGAATGAGAATGATAAGTAATAATTGCCTTATCTAATTTCTTATCATGGTATTAATGCCAAGTTTGTAATGTATACACATCATCATCATATGTATACACAGTATTCATGAAAAGATAGCGTTTTCTTCTGTCCTTGTCTCAATACGTATTTCAATGTTTAATACCGTAAAATAATACATGAAAATTCAAATTTTCACAAACTTCAAAACGCTACAGAATATTTACTACTGAATATTAATAAGATATTTCTTTACTAAAATTTTTCTTAAATTCTACTATACAAAATAGCTATCTTAGATTTTTTTTTTCATTTTATTTAAAATTTAAAAATAAACAATATTTTTAATAAAATGTAAAAAAATTAATTATTGAGATATAGCTATGGACCTAACGTATAACTATTATTTAAAAAAAAATTCAGCTAAAAATATTAACTGGATCAAAAGTTATTTAAGTTGTCAGAGAGTGGTGGGCCACTCTGTATAGACGTTTAGGTTGACCCGGTCGCATTGCACTTCCGGCTTTACCGCTGGATAGTGACTGCGACACAGCTACCTCTCCTCGTCCGACAGGTCGCTCGACGCTGAGTGACCGCAGGTTAATATTATTAGCTTTCGATTTCCTCAAGGTCGATATTTTTTGCGCCACCCTGTATTTATACAGCACGTGTCAATGGCTTTGTGACGGAACTTAATCGGACGAGGTGATTAATAATCGGCATTGGGGCATTTGCGTATAGGGACACGGTACAACAAACCCGTGCACTCGACGAGTACTTTTCACACCTAAAAGGGTTAGTACTTACACCCTCTGGAAAATTAACTTTTGTTTTCTCGCACAAAGTATCAATATTTTACTATTTATCTATTACTTTAACTTAGTACGGTTAACGTTAGTAAAGACAAGTACACGCGTAGACTATACAAGTATAATTAATAGGGCTAAGAATAGCGAGGGCCACACATTGACGCACACGCAGCCACAATTACCATCACACGGAAAAAGAAAAAAATTTGACTTTCCACAACGCGGCTATCGAGTACGTTGTACAATGTTAGATGACGTCGGACAATGTTCTGACACAATTTATGACGTCGTCATTATTTGTCACAGAACTCGCTGTACATAATTATCTGTAACATTTAAAAAAAATTGAAAAATTAAAATTAAACTTTTTATTTTTGTGTAATAAAAAATATTTTAACAAGCTGCCCCAACGTTTAATGTCCAATTCCTCCACCTCGTACAGAAAACAATACACAATACATACAAAATGCGGCATTCATAATTGCTGAATAAGGCAACCATTTATGTTTGAGCAACCAACATATTTGAAATTTCTTTTTTCAAAATATATTACACTAACAAATCGTATTGAAGTCGGCTAGAATTATCAATACTTGATATTAATAAACTCACACAAGGCGCTTAACAAAATATTGCATTTTTTATTTCTGTATTGATTATAATTAATTTATAATAAAAATTTTTTCTGTCCTTACGTTTTCAATATTATAAATATCATATATATTATAAATATTATTAATATATTAAATAATTTAAAATCTAAATATCAAACTCCTGACTAGCCAAATAAACTTTAATTTTTTTTTTTTAATAAAATATTTATAGCCAATATATTCATGTAAGTTTTTTTATTTATAAAATTTATTACGTATAAAAAATTTTTAAATACATTGCTTTTATCGTATTTTCATTACTTTGAAATACATCATATGTTACAATAAGAATGGTTTTACTATAAAACAAGTTAGATATACATTATTTTGATCTTATAAAATTATAAATTTTAACTCAAGGATAAAAGAAAAAAATTAATAATGTTTAATCTATTAAAAATTTAAAAAAATGAAAGCACATATTCACATATAATAGAAATCGTTTGTTAGAGACACAGTGACTTTAACAATTTAACAGTTAAAAACAAAATAAGCCTTTTTTTCTCTTTTCGATGTCCCATTCATGAATATAAGAAGTTTCATTTTTTACTTCATCATAAAAAAATCCCAGATTAGTATACAATTTTTTGTTCTTATTTTGAATTCCTTTTCTTAAGTTAACTTCTACAAATTCATACATTTCGAAGGTATCGGGTAAATTATTATTATTTTTATATAAAATACGAGCGTTATCATTATAACTTACACCAGTATAATATAGATCAATGTGATAATATCGAAGTATATTGATCAACTTACTATCATTTCCTACATACTCTTCATTGAACTTACTATTAATTTTGTCTACATATTCATTGTCATTTTCACTTTTATCTCTGCTTATCAAACCAATAAATTTTATTAATTCATTTAAAATAAATGGGTTGGTTTTGATATTTAACAAATTCATTAGGAAATTTAATGCACTAATAAAACGTGTAATAAGTTTTTTTGAAGCCTTAATATTTGGTAATAATAAGCTCACACAATGCGTGTGATCATCTGAAGTAAACCGCAATTTTTTCAAAATACAATTATCAGCAATGTATCTTATGTGATTCACGATCCATGCTAAGCTTATGGTGTACTCATTATTAATAAGCAACATTGTTTCTCTAAATTTTTGGTTAACATTTTTTTTATTGACGATGTTACTTTTACAATAATTTTCTTTATTTAATAATAGGTCAGGCGCAAAAAACGAACTCTTGCTTAAATAGTCATACACAGTGAACTGTGATAAAACGTTCCACTTGCTTTTTTCTAAAAATGTATTTAAAAAGTTAATCGCATACCCTTTATCATATTTATTCTGTTCCTCCGTTGCATTGACTACCAAGATAAATATAAAGATGTTATAATTCATTTTTATTAAGTGATTTAATACGTAATTAATGAAAAAATTTTTTTTGTTATTTTAAAATATGTACGTCATGTAATTAAGTTTAATTGAAATATTTTTTACTTTTCTCTAATCTGAAAATTAACTTTTTAATTAACACAAATTATTGATACACTGATAGAACAGTAATATTTTTTCACTTTTATTTTTATATATATGTACAACGTTCTAAATTATTACAAGCTTAATGATTATTTACCAATGTATTGGTAAATAAATTTATATTAATTTTTCTATTTATAAAATTCATTATTTTAAAATGAAAATTTAAAAATAACAATAGCACAGTGTTGCTACGACACGGTATGAAAGCGGGATAGATTTATTTATTTTAAAGTAAAATTATTTTATTTTTCTTTTAATAGATATAAATGTCAATTAATATTTTTAATACGAAAATAATTTTTTTATTTGTTTATAGCAACAAATTTATCCCAACTTTAAATTCATTCAATAATAAAAATCTATTGTGAGTTTTTCTTATCGGGTAGCTTGGCATAAATCTTAATTTAAAATTAATTTATATTCAAAAATTGAATATTAAAATTAATGCATCGGCAAAGTAACTTTTTGAAACTTTAAAAAAACTTTTGTTAGATTTTTTAATTATATATATTTTTGAATTTATCATATATAAGATTTTTTATTTTCATGCCTTATATCTAATAAAGGTGTATACCTTATTTATTTAATGGCAACATACATAATTATCTAGCTTATAAAATAAAAAATTAGCAACTTTTGACCCATTATTTTAATAGTAAATATTTTAAAATATAGTTCACAATATCTAGTTTATAATCATAAATGACACTCGATATAATTATAGAGTTATAAGTATATATAAGAGTATATAAATTCAATCGGTGATGTACACCGATTGAATTTATATTACTACTATTGTTATTAATCTGAATAAAGAATGATGAAAACAGCAATTCATAATCCATATAAATTTCTATACTTAATTACAATTAAGTAATTAATTACTTATGTCAATTATTATTGAATAATTCGTATATTATTAATAGTCGCTTTCATTAGATATCAGAGAGGAATCACCGCCACTCTAACGGTTAATCAGTAGCCTAATAAAGTAATTTTTCAATTGATTTATTTTACACCTCTATAAAAGTATAAAGCAATATTGATTGATTCAAATATTTTTAAATGACTAAAAGTTTTAGGTTATTAAAATGTTAATTCAAGCTTATAAATCACAAACAACTTTTTGCGTAAAAAATCCTTAAAGAAGTATAGAAAATATTTAATTTACAATTAATGGCATATAATAAGAAAGTTTTTATACGTGATTATTGTCAATCCTAATAAATAGTTTTATACATTATAAAAAACTAACTAAACATAAAGAAATATAATTTGTGGAATTATTTTATTTTTTAAATATTCACATATATTCCAATCGTTTTTTGAGACACGGTACCCCTAACAATTTAAAATAATTAAAAATACAATAAGCAATTTTTCTCTACACAACTTTTTATTTGTGACACATAAGAAGTTTCTTTATTTTCTTCGTCATAAGAAAAGCCCAGATTAGTAAACAATGTTTCTCTCATGTTCAGAATACTATTTTTTAAGTTATCTTCTAAAAATTCAAAATACATTACCATTTCTCTCGTCGTATTTCTTTCATTTAAAAATCTTTGATAACATTGATCATTGTTATCTAAAAAATTCTCTATAGAAATATTATAATTTTTGAGTATTTCATACAACGTATAATTTTTGTCATCATAGATTAAAGACTCAGTATCAATTTTTCGTAAATATACATATTCTTCTTCATACTTTGAAGATAAGATTTCATACTTTGCTTCGCTGAACCTTGTAATAAACATTTGTAATTCTATTAAAATAAATGGTTTTGTTTCGACGTTCAATAAACTCTTTAGGAAAATTATTGCATGGATAAAAAGTGTTATAACTTGTTCAGAATTTTCAACACTTGTTCTTAATAAATTAACACAATGGAATGAATTTTCTCTTTTATGAAATATAATCTTTAAACATTGATTAATCATTCGCCTTAAGTGATCCACGATCCGTGCTAAACATATGGTGTAATCATTATTAATAAGTAACATTATGTCTCTTAGTTTTTTTTTTACATTGTTTTTATTGACGACGTAACCTTTAACAATTTTTTCTTCATTAATTAATATTGCATCTACTGAAAGATAATTTTCATTTTCATAGTCATGAAAAGTTTGCTTCTTTGTAAAAATTAATTTAAAAAATTAATTGCATAAACATTTTTAGCATATTTATTTTGTCTATTCGATGCATTGACTACCAAGATAAATATAAAGATGTTGTAATTCATTCTTATAAAGTGATTTAGTACGTATTTAATGAAAATAAAAGTTGTTATTTTAAAATACGTATGTGATGAAATTAAGTTTAATTAAAAATTTGTTACTTTTTTCTAATTGCAAAATGAACTATTTGATTATATGATGGTGTACTGTATAATGTAAAATAAACACGTCACAAATGGTTGATACGTATTAAATTGTTATTAATGGTTACTAATGTTTAATTAATTTCAAATATATTTACACTGATAAAACAGTAATATTTTTTCACTATTATTTTTATAAATTTGCAACATTCTAAATTATTGCAAACTTAAAATTATCTATTTCAATTAATGTATTGGTAAAAAAATTTATATTAATTTTTCTATTTATAAAATTCATTATTTTAATATCAAAATTAAAAAAAAACAGTGGTGCCACCAGAGGCGTATTTAGGTACAGGCCCTATAAGCCCAAACCTAGAGCAGCAAAATTTGGAGGGCGGCAAATTTTAACAGTTTTATTTTTTTAGAAAATTACAAAAAGTATTTTTCTTTGATGAAATTAAATTTCACTATTTTTTTTTTTTGAGTAGTAAAATTATTTTTATACAAATTATGTATTATATAATTTAGAATTACAAGTTAAACCATAAACAAACGCGTCCATTCGCTCAAAATAAAACAGATACCTACATATTATACACATACACAATACAGTACAAACCAGTACGCAAATAGGTAACAAAAATATAGTTTAAATGCGTGTTTTTTTAAACTATATTTATTTTTTACTTTTTAGTTTCATATGTTATGATAGTTGTTACTATCAAAATCATGGTTGTAACGGGGAATCGGGGTTCGATTCTGGAGAGGGAGTTTGAGAAACGGCTACCATATCCAAGGAAAGCAGCAGGCACGCAAATTACCCATTCTCGGCACGTGGAGGTAGTGACGAAAAATGACGATACGGGAATCATCCCCTGTAATCGGAATGAATACACTCTATATCATATACACTCTATATCTCTTAATGAGAATAAAGCGTGTTAATATATAGTTTTAATAGTAATTAGAATATATATGTACATGTAAAGCGACTTAAGTACGTAAACGTATCATGCACTAGGTATAACCATGTTTTATGGGTGGGTGGGGCGCAGGGAACGTTATACGCGAGGCATATACGGCGGCAGCGGCTATAGGAATATATAAATGAATATTAACATATACGTATATATAAATATTAATATATATAAGTATATAGAAATACTAATGTATCATACATGAAGTATAGTCGTTTTTANTATAAATATTAATATATATAAGTATATAGAAATACTAATGTATCATACATGAAGTATAGTCGTTTTTAAGGTGAGCGGTGTGCGGGGAGAACGCTATATCTAAGGCATAAACGGCGGCAGCGGCGGTAAGAATATATAAATATATATACGTTAGGCGTATGGCACGCAGTACTGGTCAGTCAAACAAAAATACTCATAGTAGNGCGGTGTGCGGGGAGAACGCTATATCTGAGGCATAAACGGCGGCAGCGGCGGTAAGAATATATAAATATATATACGTTAGGCGTATGGCACGCAGTATTGGTCAGTCAAACAAAAATACTCGTAGTAGGGCGACGGCATCTACGCATAGACATTTATTTTGACAATATGAAGCAAAACTCATACACACTTAAATCCTTATCAATAACTAGATGGTCGTCTCGCGTGGATGCATGTAGAGCTTTAAATGCATCATGGTCAGAAATAATAAACTCATTGTCACTTATTATGAATAATAAAAACGAAAAATTCATTACCAAAAACGAAGCCAAAGGTCTATGTACAAGTTTACAATCTTTGGAAACCGCATTTTTAACAGTATTTTGGACATATGTCTTAGAACAGTTTAATATAACTAACGTTTTTTTTATGTCTTAAACGAATTAAAAATTATTTAAGATCGACTATGGGAACTGAAAAACCCAATAGTACGGCAATATTGAATATTGAAGTGGATTTCCTGTCGACTTTAAATTGTGATGATTTAATTTATGCATTTGCTGAGAAAAAAAGTAGAAGAAAAAATATAGTCTTAAGTATAATAAAGTGTAAATAGCAAAAAAAAGATATTTCGTGCAATTTTATTTTCATTAATAATGTATCTTTTTTTTATACATAAGATAATGATATAAAAAATTATTTATTCAAATATGTTTTATAAATAATTTTTGGTAGGATGGGGAGGGAATGGTGGTGAATTGGAAAGCGCCTATAGGCGGAAAACCTCTAAATACACCACTGGGTGCCGCGTCAAAGTATGAAAGTGGGATAGATGATATCTAACTGTGATTTTAATCACTATCATGAAAAATGTTTCGAAGCAAATTTGTAGATAGTATTTACAAATGCTACATCAACTCCTATTTCTTTAATTATATCCTGATTAGTAGTTCTAAAATTTAAAATTATAATTTATGATAAAGAATTTATTGTAGCAATTAAATATAAATGTAAAAATGTTTTGTTTTTTTATTCCGATCTGTATCTCAGCATAGTTATCAATGGTTTAATCCTAATCAAGGCCTTTCTAATTTTCGTAAAGGATAGGAAAAAATTATTAAACATGAAAAATCGATAGATCACAGAGTAACAGAAAATGAATATTTAGTTTTAAAAAGTAGAGCCTTAAAAGACTTGACTATTCAACAAAATTTAATTAAAATTGAAAAATGTCAAACAGAACTTAATCGAAGTGTATTAAGACGGTTAATCGACTTATTTTTATTTCTAACAACAAATGGACTTCCTTTTAGAAGGCATAGAGAAGATATTAATTAGGAAACACTATGTAAAGGTCTTTTTATTGAAATAGTGAAGCTTGTGTCAAAATATTGTTAGGGACTAGTTTAATAGCTAAGGATCTTGGTCAAAACCAAGAATCAGAAGCTACCCGACGTCTGCCCAAAATTTTTAATATCGTCTCTATCTCCTTAAATGAGTTTTAATTATCTGAAGGAGACACAGGCAATCATGTACCTTAGTTACATGGGATAGATTATTAAATAAAATTAGACTCTTTGTTAGTTCGATGTCAGT
Source organism: Daktulosphaira vitifoliae (assembly GCF_025091365.1). Taxonomy (NCBI): domain Eukaryota; kingdom Metazoa; phylum Arthropoda; class Insecta; order Hemiptera; family Phylloxeridae; genus Daktulosphaira; species Daktulosphaira vitifoliae. Next base: position 22,483,274 of record NW_026099576.1, read on the forward strand.
AGCTCCGGGCGACAAACGAGTAGAATTGTCCATCAGCATCTCCGTCTATGCTAATTAATATTTATTATGAATTAAGTAAATGGAAATAAAACATTATATATATTGTGTAATATAAGTGATAAGAACATAGTAATAAATGTTCTTACAATATGATGCTGCTCTAGCTAAACACTCGGTTAAAACAAACCAAAATGAGACATAATTGAGTTCTAAAATTTAAAATGATATACTTAAATGTATGGTAGATGAAACATTACATACAATATTAAATAAAATAAAACATGCAAAGTATTTTGCGATTATTGTAGATTCGAAAATAAATATTGAAAGAACTGATCAATTTTATTTTAGCTTGGTTTCAACATGTGTTTTAGATATTTCATCTTTAATAAATGAAGAACATTTTTTAAAAATAAAATGTAATGAATTGAATTGTATGAACAGTTTGGAGGCAAAAATAACTTTGAGCAAGAACGTTGTTACGACTGTGGACTGTATTTTAATTTTTACGAGAATAATATTACTTAGGTCGCTTAACTATGAATTAATAAAACGAACTTTTCTATATGTGAATAGTGAGGCATTTATTAGGAGACTGGTTTTTCTCCGCTGAGTAAAACCGATCGTCCGCTTATCACAATAATAATAATAATAAAAAAAATCATACTAATACTCATACAATAAAGCACGCCGCAAGAAACGTAAAAGAACAAAGAAGAAAATGCATGGTGAAAGTAATTTGGAAAATATTACGGAGTCTGCTGATGAAAATTTTAAACATAATACATATTTTGTTATTTTGGATTCATTTAAAAATACGTTGTAAACCCGTTTTGAAGATCACTAAAAAATTTGTATTTAATCCAAAGAAAATGACTATAGAAAACATAGATGAAAATCTTGTTTCTATTAAACATTTATCAAAATTGTATGAAGTTGACATAGTTTAAATATATATAGAAGCTGAATATCGTTCATTTTCTCTAATTTAGCATCAAATTTATAATGAAACTGAACCTTTAAAATTAAATGAAGTATTAAAGTTCATGATATCTCGAGACATGGTTTCTACATATCCAAATTTATATATTTTGTATAAAATATTTTATATACACCCAGTCAGCAGTGCAATCGCTTAAAGAAGTTTCAGCCGGCTTAAACTTCTTAAAACATATTTTCGCTCAACTATAACTGAAGTTCGACTATCAAATTTGGCTATATTGAGCATTGAGCGCAATATACCACAAAAAATTGACTTTAAAAATGTTATAAATACATGTGCTTTATTGAAAAAGCGCAGAAAATTATTGTAGAGTTCTTTGCTTTTACAATATTTATTTTCTCCTACTTTTATTTTTGTATATTATGATAAAAATAAAACTTAATTCATGTGTGAATTATTTTTGTATTGGTTTAGAATTTAAAATAATTTTCTATTGTGGAAGTGAAAGCAATCATTGAAAACTAAAATAAAATAAATTTACTGTAACTATAAATTTAAAAACTAAAATAGGTAATAAATATTTATAAATCTACTTAAAATTAATAAAATATGTCTAATTTTTTTTTTAAAATGAATATCAATTTAAATGTAGCAAATAAAAATAACATAATTACCTTTATACTTAACCTAAAGTTAGTTTTTAATTTTATTTAATAACGTTTAGTTATAACTAATGTCATTTAGTTATATTGAATGTTAGTATCAAAGTGTGATATAAATGAGGTAAATTGCGAACACAAGTGCGGGCAATCGGAGTGTAGGACACTAGTATAATCTATTGTACAAAGAACCGAAATTGAGCTCGCATCTACCCTAGATCACACTATAGATGACTGAAAAGACGTAGGCCACTTGGAAATAGTTTATTGCACAGGACAGTTATGTTGTTTAGAATTTCTTTATTGGTTTTATAAATTATTAAATTATAAATACATTAGTGTAAAACACCACACACAAGGTCACAGAGTATACCACATAATTATACAAATGGGTCTTACATAAAATACCAAAAGTATAATAAATTTAAGTTTCACCTTGAATAGATTTAATATAGAGTTGTACTAGAGAAATAGTTACACACGAGTTAATAATATATCGTATAATTCCAAAAGCGTACACTTACGCATTTACATACACATCGACAATAGTGACATCAACTACATGATTCATCTCAACAGAATATCTATCTTATCAGGATAATTAGAGGTATGTGAAAACATTTATTTATATAACAAATCTATAATAAACCCTTCACTGAATGATTTTTAATAATAAAAAATTAAAGTGAGATAGGTCATCGGAAGTAAACTGACTGAAATAACAGCGTAAAAAAATACAATAATCACGACTCATATAAATTCGTGTATACATTTTTGTGCGGGAGCTAAATAATAACCTTTCGTTGGTATTTCACCTTTACTCATATACAAAGTGATTTTTTTATCATAACCCACTCAATTACTTACAGAGTAATAATAATTTAAACATTTTAATTTTTTTGGTTATCTTTAGTTACATATTATTCTTGAATTATTAACTATGTAATACTTTTTAAGTTCATCCCTTATGCCTGGTAAGGGTGTCAACTTTGCTTTTTTAAATGGGAACACATATTTTGAATGTTAAAATGTTTGAGTTTTTAATTTAATAGTAAATGGCATTTGAATTTTTAGTATTACTTTATTTGTTTATTTAATATAAACACTTAAAGTTTCAATTTTTTTGAGTTAATATACAGGTATAATACACAAGGGATTACAAATATAGGTAGCTAATTGGTTTTTTATAACATCGATATTAGCAGTTACACAGCATTGTTATTATCAATTGTAGTAAGACACATTGTTATGAGTTTATAANAATTTAATAAAATGTTTGAGTTTTTAATTTAATAGTAAATGGCATTTGAATTTTTAATATAACTTAATTCGTTTATTAGATATAATCATTTAAAGTTTCAAATTTTTGAGTTAATATACAGGTATAATACACAAGGGATTACAAATATAGGTAGCTAATTGGTTTTTTATAACATCGATATTAGCAGTTACACAGCATTGTTATTATCAATTGTAGTAAGACACATTGTTATGAGTTTATAAATACACTAACTGACAATACAGAAAGAATATCTATTGATAGTCATAATTGATAATAAACAATCCGTGACTGTGACAGCGACGTCTTAAAAAACCAATTAGCTACCTGTATTTGTCATTCATTGTGTATTATACATGTATATTAACTCTAAAATTTGGAACTTTAAATGTTTATATCTAATAAACTAATAAAGTTATACTAAAAATTCAAATGCCATTTACTATTAAATTAAAAACTCAAACATTTTATTAAATTCAAAATATGTGTTCCCATTTAAAAAAACAAAGTTTACACCCTTACAAGGCATAAGGGATGAACATAAAAAGTTTTAAATAGTTAATAATTCAAGAATAACGTTTAACTAAAGAAAACCAAAAAAAAAAAATGTTTAAACTATTATTACTCTGTAAGTAATTGAGTGGGTTATGATAAAAAAATCACCCTGTGCGTGTTTCTGTAGGCATACATGCCCCGAGATCCCTTTCTATTTCATTCTATTATTGTCGCTGCCCAACACCTATAGTCACTCTCACTCTCTTTATACTATACCACCGCCACAGCTACAATTTTCCCTTCACATATTACCACTACCCTTCCTCTTTCTCATTATTTACTACAGGCGCCCTGTCCCTTACTAACCTTCTCCCTCCTTTATATATTAGCTTCGATGCGAAGCTGAGAAGGTATTGGTTTTACTAAGATGTGTTTTTTTTTTTTTTTTGTTTCTGTTACCACTTTTTCTTAGCTTTCACCGAACCAATTTCTTTCAATGATACGTCAAAAGATCACAAATTGTATCTAGTCGAAGACATTACCCTCAAAAATTTAAAAAAATGCCCTCGTTCCCCGTAAATGGGGGAAACCTCCAAAAAAATTACAAATTTAAAAATCGCTAATTTTCGAAATTTTTTCAATTTTTTTTACTTAAAAGTGCCATAACTTTTTCAAACATGAACATATCAATATAATTCTTTTTTATATAGATGCATAATATCATTACCTTTCATTTGGTATATTTTTTTCATAAATTTAACCCTTAACCTGCCCACAAGGGGGGATTTAAAATGACAACTTTTTCACAAAAAATTAACTTTTTCAACTTAACTTTTGAAAATGTTCCGGAAGGTCTGACACTTTTATATATATCTTAAATTAAAGCTAATGTAATATACTTTATTATGCAAAAAAAAAATTTCGGACTTTATTTTATCTTCATGGTGAAAACAGACATCAAAGTTTATAAAAAAAATACGATTTTTGTAAAAAAATTCTTTTTTATATTTTTAACTTTATAATGCTATAACTTTTTGAAAGATGTATGGATCAATATAATTTTTTTTTTATAGATGCATGATGTCTTTACCTATCATTTGGTATATATTTTTTTTATATCTGACCCTTTACCTGCCCACAGGGGGGGATTTAAAATGACAACTTTTTCACAAAAAATTTACTTTTTCAACTTAAATTTTGAAAGTGTTCCGGAAAGTCTGACACTTTTATATATATCTTAAATTAAAGCTAATGTAATTTACTTTATTATGCGAAAAAAAAATTTCGGACTTTATTTTATCTTCACGGTGAAAATGGCTACCGAATGCTATTATTGTGTGAAAATTCTCGATTTTATTTTTTAAATTTTTAACTTTATAATGCTATGACATATTGAAAAGTGTATGGATCAACATTATTTTTTTATGAGAAATAATATTTTTTAATAATCCCTTTTTCATTCTACATACTTTATCTTAATTAGGATATTAATAATGAACTAGCAGATAATGTAGCTTTTGGAATAGTCCACCAATTTTTTAAAATTAAACAGTATCTAAAGATTTGCATCGAAGCGTTTTTTTTTTATAGTGATTTTAATCACTGTCAGATATCATTATACTTGATCCATCTATACAACGTCACCACTGTGCCGCGACCCCCCTGTGCTGGGTTTTTATTTTTTGTTTATTACATTCTCAATGACACTTTGAAATAAATTTATGTTGTTTTCTTGTATAATTATGATAGAGACACGGTTGATCACTTATCGCATATATTTCGCTATAAAAATAGTGTTAAATGATTGATTGTAATTTAATGTTCTGAGTGCCTCTGGTAATTATTGACCACGTCTGAGCGAGTGAGAGCTTTCTGACCATCATCAGAGTAACATCTGAGCCAGAATGCACATTATTTTGAGGTTTTTATAATAATTTTAATGGTATTTTCAAAGACAAGAAGTTTTCACCGACGCTACCATTATTTCTTTATTAAGTGTAATTTATTAGATGTTATTTATTTATTACATTTTCGTCAATAATGATCTACATTTCATAATGTTCTACCGTTTGTTCTATAAAATCTTACACATTATTTATTACCTTATGTCTAACATATTACTATTACAATTTGTTCATTATTTACTATTTCTTTTATATAATTTTTTTTTATACAAAATTACATTTATATATTTTTAACATTTAAAAAGTATATATATATATAGCTTATTTTTATATTGATATATATATCATGTTTTGTGATTTATTGATTGAATTCTTAAGTTGTACATTGTAACAATAATGGTATACTATGTATATCTTAAGAGTATTATACTTTGTCACTCATTAACAAACATATATAAAATTATTAAAATAAGCTCGGAAAGCCTTCTCTCCCTTTTGGCCTACATAGCTGTATTGTCTTAATAAAATATCACAAAAAAGTGATCTCAACAAACCACGCACAGCAGAATTCAATTTTTTTTTTGTCATCTCTTGAGTTCATTTACTTAAAATAAATATAAATATAAATACACATCATAAAAAAAACAGTGGCTTCTAGTAGAAATATTTACAACACATTACCTATAAGTTTTATTTAACAGTTTTTCTTAAAAAAAGTCAATCGTTCAATAGGAATTAAAGAATAAAAATCTTCAGCTTCTACTCCTAATTTATTCTCTATAGGTTTAATTTTTTCAATAGTATGTTGAACTGCTATTTCCAAGGACTGCTCCAATTGTAATTGCTTTTGTTGTATGTACTCAACATCATAACGTATTTTAAGAACAACAGTTAGTATTTTATTCAGTATACCTATAATATTATCTGTATTAACTACAAAATACAAAATAAAAACTTGTATATAGAAGTTTTTATCAGATTGATTATTTCGTAAAGAAGTATTGTACGAACTATTTGATGAAGCTGGTTTCATTAAATTTATATCGTATGTGCCTAATGAAAACAAATAATGACTTTATACACAAATTATTAAGTCTAATATTCATATATATATATATATATTAGAATACATTAAATATCTACTATTTATAAATAGTAGATTTTTAATGTTGCAACATTAAAATAATTGCAGTTTTTATGGTATATAATTTAAGATGTAATTAATTTAGTGATTAAACTTTATATCATACTTTTTTTAAATTGCAGAAATAATTTCAAGACTTAAGTTATCGGTATCACACTTTGTCTCAGCTATTATAAAAAATACATAGTACATTTAATTAATTTATACATATGTTATCTACTTAAATTACCCTTGATGAAGTAAATTGTAGGGAAAATTGTTTAAAATGTGACATCTAGTAGGAATTTTTAATTTAAAAAGATTTTCATAAAAATAGAGAGAAAAATTTAAATATATAATACCATTAAGATCATCAAATAATTTTGGATTGTTTATTGAGGTGATTGATTATTTGGCGTACCGAACGGTGTCTGGAGTGGCGGCGGGTATCTTGTCGTCACTGCCGCCCGCCGACCTGCTCGCCGAGGAACGCGCCACCGGGCATGAGCTCCGCCGAGAACGCGGCCGGTTCCTCGAACCCGAAGACCGGCTGGCGCTCAGGCGGATGACCATACTCCGGTGGCGGACTCGCCTCTTGGAGGAAACGACGAGAAGCGAGTGGACCAGGTCCCTCATAGGACCCGATTAGCTGGACAGGTGGGTGGACCGGACTCACTGTGAGATGACATATCGTCTCACCCAAGTGATGTCCGGCCACGGCTGCTTTAACGAGTACTTACACCGTATTTGTAAAGTAGCCGCGCCGACTGCGACCACTGTTCGGATCGCTCGGGAGAGGCTGATAGCGCTCTGCACACCCTCTTCCGATGTGAGGCGTGGGCCCAGGAGCGGGATTCTTTGGAGTCTCGACTAGGATCCACGTTTCGAGTCGGGTCCATGGTGGACTTGATGTTGGGAAGCCAGGAGGCGTCCTGGCGTTCGCCGATTCCATCTTGGAAAAGAAGTAGGAAGCGGAAAGCCTGAGACAGAGGTAGCCACGCCGCCTGGTACAGGAGGACCTAAAGCGCTGGTTTAGGCCCACGCATTAGGTATTCGTGTTTCATGTTTTATGTTTTTGTGAATTATTAATAGCCCTCCTCACAAAGTCCTGCCCCCACCACCACGTGGTGCAACTCAGGCAACCGATCCCATTCGGTGATCCGGCTAACGGGGGAGGCCACACCACGTTGTGAATCACCGCTTGATTAATTTCAGGCTGATTCACAACGTGGTGGTGTGAGTTTTAGAGACGGCGTGGACCGCTCTGAAGTAATTTCTAACGGTAGTTTCAGGGCGGTCCACACTTATGCCGGTCGGAGAAAAAAAAAAAAAAGATATGATTGATTAAGGCATACTACACCAGTGTTCTGTTTCTTTCTCTTTGGTTTATCTTGATTTTTTCTGGATATAAAAAATATATACATATACCAATACAAACAAATATGTACTTGAATATTACATGTAAAATTAATTTATAGAAATAGCATATTTACCATTTGATAAAAATAGGGGATTTTCAATCTTCTTAGAACTTTTTTTTTTTGGTTGTAAGTAGTTCTTCTGACTGTGGTAAATCACTAGTGTTCTGCGCTACTCTAAGTTTGAGTTAGCTTCAACAAATTTTGCTAAATTTTTTTATTTAATTAAAAGACTGTCATAACAATATTGGGTTTTAATATTTTATGTAAATTTAATATTAATATTTGTTATAATATAAATAAATATATTTATTATTAATAATGATAATAAAATTATTAATAATAATAATAATAATTTTCCCTATGGATTGGGCATAAGAATACTTTCACGGCCCCTCTGCCAGTCGTAAGAGGCGACTAATAAGGTTGTGTCAGGCCGACAGCCGGCGTAAAAATCTTTGTCAAAAAAGTATGAAGAATCCTGAACAAAATTTTGGCGGATTGTCCCATCTCGGATGTCCATGGAGACAACAGAAAGTAGTTAAAAACGGAGAAGGCCTAAGGAATAAAGTGTTTGATACCAGCCGGACAACTTGTGCAGTAGCTGTTTCACCAGTCATGTGTAGGGACATCACCACTTAACTCTAGGCTGGACTCGTGTATAAGGGAGAAAGATAGATACAAAGTAAGAATAGGTACTTAGAATGTTTGAACATTAACTGATAGAAGTAGAGAATTAGTAGGAGNTTAAAATGTTTGAACATTAACTGGTTGGGTATTGAAGAGAAGAATAGTTAACATTTTTTGTGTGCAGGAAATCAAGTGGAAAGAAGAGAAATCAAGGAAAATAGGTAAAGGTTATAAAATTATATATTTAGATAAGTCTAGTACAAAGAATGGTGTAAGGACAATAATATATGAAGAGATGAAAAGTAGAGTAGTAGAAGTAGCTAGGAAAAGTGACAGAATTATGGTCGAAAAATTGATATTCGAAGAAAACGTGCCGGAAAGAGAATAAACAAAAATAGAAGAAACACAGGAGGAAAATCGAAGATCCAGTGGTGGAAATTAAAAGGGGAAAATGAAAAAGAGTTAATAAAGACGGTAAAAGAAAGGACGGTGTGGAATATCGAGGAAGACATAATTGATGTAAGGAATAGATTTGCTAGTTGTGTAAAGAATACTGCAAAGGAGATTGTTGGTGAGAGTAAGAGTAGAATGCCAGGAATCAAGCAAACCTTGGGATGAGGACATTAAAAAAATCATAGAAAGTAAGAAAAATCAATTCAAAGTATGGCAGAAGCGCAAAAGGAGAGAAAATTGGATGAAGTATAAACGCTTGTGCAAAGATGCCAAGTGTGCAGTAAGTAAAGCGAAGTTTAAGAGGTATGATAGGCTAAGAACAAAGGAAGGCGAGAAAGAAATCTATAGACATGCAAAGATAAGAGAGAAAAGGTCTAAAGGTTATCATTATATAAGGTGTATAAAAAGTGTTGATAATAAGGTACTCTCGAGTAATAATGATGTGAAAAAAAGGTGGAAAAAGTACTTTGAAAAATTATTGAATGAGGAGTACCCAAAAGAGACATTAGAGGATATCTCGTGGAATGAGGGACTGATAGATTTAATTAGCGAGAAAGAGGTATGGGAAGCTATCAATAAAAAAAGAATAAAGCAGTAGGACCAGATGAAGTGCCAGTAGAAGTATGGAAATTATTAGACGATGTTGGCATAAGGCGGTTGAAGGAACTTTTAAATAAAATCTTATTAGATGGGAAAATACCAAATGAATGGAGGAATAGTATTGTGGTGCCGATATTTAAAGGTAAAGGTGACATACAGGAGTATGGAAATTATAGAGGAATAAAGCTTATGAGTCATAGTATGAAAATTTGGGAAAAGGTAATATATAAGAGAATAAGAAATGAGACATCGGTATTTAAAAACCAGTTTGGATTTATGCCTGGTAGGTCAAGAAAGGAGCCATTATTTTGTGTGAGGCAACTAATAGAAAAGTTTAGGGAAAAAAAGAAAAAATGTTGTATGGTATTTATAGATTTGGAGAAAGCGTATGAAAGACTACCGAGAGAGGTTTTAAAGTGGGCATTAATGAGAAAAGGAGTCCTAANTGGGCATTAATAATAAAAGGAGTCCTGAAAGGTACATTAATATAATATTAATGATATGTATGATAGATATGTATGATGGCACTTGTACCAGGGTAAAAAGCGTATTAGAAGGTTTAAGGGTAAGAGTAGGAGAGCACCAAGGTTCTGCTTTAAGCCCTTACTTATTTTATATAGTGATGGATGAAATTACTAGAGAAATAAAAGGAGAGGTGCCGTGGTACATGTTGTTTGCTGACGATATAGTGTTAATAGAAGAAAATAGGGAGGAAATTAATCAAAGGTTAGAGGTGTGGAGATCAGCTCTTGAAGAAAAGGGTTTAAGAATAAGTAGGAGTAAGACAGAGTATATAGAGTACGGCTTTGACGACATAGGAGAACACGAGGTAGGTGAAATGAGGAGGTCAGTGACCATAGGCGAGGACGTGATTGCAGAGGTGTAGAGTTTTAAGTATTTAGGGTTAGTTGTGCAAAATAGTGGTGGTATTGACGAGGATGTAAGACACAAAATTAAGTGCGGTTGGTTGAAATGAAGAAAAGCATCTGGCGTTATAGAAATGAATGTTGAAGGAAGAAGAGGTAGAGAAAGACCAAAAAAAGAGATGGAGGAATGCTATTAAATACGATTTGAGGACAACTAATGTGAGCGTAGATGATGTGGGAAATCGTGTCAAGTGGAAATTTAGGATAAAGGTGGCCGACCCCAAGTAGTTAGGATTAAGACGAGGAAGAAGTAGAAGACGATTAATAATAAATAACATTTATAATCATATGTTGGTTAAAATAATGGTATTTTTTTAACAATGACAATTTAAAATAATAATAAAATTATGTATAACTAATTCTTCAAAATTAAATTTACATTGTAAAACCACTGCATAATTATCTATATTTCTCTTTAATATTCTACATTAAAAATATTTAAATTCAATATCATTGACATCAATTATTTTAGCTTCGATGCGAAGCTGAGAAGGTATTGGTTTTACTATGATGTGTTTTTTTTTTTTTGTCTGTTACCACTTTTTTCAGCTCTCACCGAACGGATTTCTTTCAACGATACGTCAAAAGATCACAAATCGTATCTAGTCGAAGACATTACCCTTCAAAATTGAAAAAATTTCCCTCGTTCCCCGTAAATGGGGGAAACCTCCAAAAAAATTACAAATTTAAAAATCGCTAATTTTCGAAATTTTTTCNCTTTATCTTAATCGAGATATTAATAAGGAACCAGCAGATCAAGTAGCTTTTGGAATAAAACACCAATTTTTTTAAAATTAAACACTATCTAAAGATTTGCATCGAAGCGTTTATTTTTGATAGTGATTTTAATCACTGTCAGATATCATTATACTTGATCCAACTACGCCACGTCACCACTGTGCCGCGATCCCCCTGTGCTGGGTTTTTTTTTTATGTGTCCTTATTAGGCCAGTCACATTTATTTTTTTTTATCCAATATGATGGTACAAATTCCACCATATTATCTTGGGTAAACAAAACACTATTGCCCACATAATTAAATAGTTCACCAAGAACAAATTAAAAGACATGCTTGGGAAATAATAAATAATTTGATTAAAATCAAACATCATAATTTAGTTCAGTTTATTTGATTATAATAATGAATTATTATAATCTAATAAACTATGGTATAGGTGTTATATAAACAAAATGTATTCTTGTAATTTTATATATATTTATGGGTTTTTGAATAAATTGAGTGCATAAGTGGCACATCTATAAGTTCGTCTTTACAAGAAAACACAATAACTTAAGTCTTAATTGTATCAATATACCAACATTTTAAACTAGTTGAGGATTAGTAGTGATATTTTCAATAAGAGGCCCTTATAAATGTTGACATATTAATTTGTCAGTAGTAACATATTTATGTGCATCTAAGTTAAAATTTTCTTATTCAGCGTACCTTTTAACAATATGTATAAGTTTCATATAAACTATTGAGAAATTATTGATTATATCAAACCTAAGTATTTCAGTCAGTATAGAAATTTCACTATTTAATAGATGATGGTCATTAGTTAATTTTCTGGTGTAACTATAATGAGTTCTTTTATAGGGTCTAAGATGTGGTTCACAATATGGAAAACATGTCTTGTTTTCAATTCATTCTCTTTCAATTTCACAACGAGTACAAGAATTATATCCCATATGAGACTTGATTTTTAAGACAAAATATCTAGCTGGTATATTACAACAAATAACATCTAGTGTAATATTGTAATTTTATTTTTATAAGTTAAATTATCACATGTTAATTATCAATAATTTTTCAGGTGTTAAATTAGAAATAATACCTTTTTGAAGGCCAAAATTGTAATACATACCGGGTTTTACTTCACATGTACTTTTAACATCAATAGGGTTAGAATTTAATAAAGTCCTAGGATCTACTGGAAGTCTGGAAAAACACTTATGAAACCTAAATATTTTTAAAAGATCAGATAAAGAAGAATGGGAAATTTTATATTTTATAGGCCATTGGGCCAATTCAAAATTTATTGTTGGAAAGGAATCGGTTAAATTATCTATTTCAGTAATAGAATCACAACTAGACAATTGATCATTTAAGTCATTAATAGTAATAAAATTATTTAAATCAAATCATCAGATTCTTTGTCAGATGTATCTTCTGCAACAGAAATGTTTCTTAACAGATATTAGTGACATTAGAAATATTATTAGAGTAGATTGAGGTTCAACTTTTTCAAACGCACTAGAACTATAAGATTGCTGAAAACACTTAAACTCTTTTTTCCTCTTCCTTTTTTTAGAACGATAATTTAAAAACTAATCCATTGTATATAAATGAAAATAAATTGATAAAATTAGGAAGTACTAATAAGGGAATTTGACTGACTTGCACTATATAATCAGATTTTTAAAACAAAAATATCAAATTATATATAATTTAAATGATTTAATTAAATTATCAAAAATATTATGAAATTAAATAAAATATTAAGCTACTTACCAAGTTATTACCAACTAAAATATTTTTAATAAAGAGTAAAAATTAGCGTTACGCTAAGAACCACAGTCATGAAAGATACACAAACCCTAAAGCCCGCGCAACTCTTATCAGCCGTAACCTTACTTGTGTAAACACACGTGTGATATTTCCATGGTACAAAGTTCAACAATGACCGCGCGGCTGGTCGACGCCGACAAAGATATATCAACGATGTATCAATGGCGATTGGATCTGTCTGGACCTTTACAGTTTTGACTACACCACGGACCAACCAAAATAAAATAATTGTTTTACTTTGGTCTAGCAGGTTAAGGTATTTGTGATTTTCACTCTAAATTAAATTCTGTGATTCCTTTTACTTACATATTAAATTTATCAGTGGCGGCCCGTAGTAATTTTATATAGAGGTGTGACGAACTGTTCTACGAACATTAGGTTCCCTCCCCAATTATTTAATAATATTGTTACGTAGTCACTTGTAACAGCAATTTTAATTATTTTATTTTTAACATTATATACTTGTTTAAGGTAAAGTCAACAAAACAAATAATATGACTAAATTATTTTATTTTATTTAATCGTCAACTTTATACATAAAATCCATTCTTCTTGCTTTCATTCAACAAAATTCGTCTATAATTTATTGATTAAAACTATTATCTTCGTTGATCATACAACTTCCAATACTTAACATGGTCAAAGCATTGAGTTTTTCTTCACATATGGTACTTCTCAAGCACGGTTTAATTTTCTTCAATGTTGAGAAGCTTCTTTCAGCTTAATTTAAATATTTCTTGAATTTTATTCACAATTTAAACTTAAACATTTAAAAATAAATAAAAATACTACCCAACTGGTAAATCAGAATGGTATAAAAACGTTTGAATGTTATCGCTTCAAAGTCGAAAATCGAAATGGTAAACAAAAAATATGAAAGTGTTATAAACAAATCTTTTATTTTTTAATTATGGATCTTTGATGGGCTGTTTCACAAGAAAAGTTAAATTTCTATCATCATTACTTATACTTAGAACTTATTTTCAAATGAAAACCCCATACTATTTTTATATATTTTTGTTCTATAATAAAAATTGATCACTTGATGATAATGCATTGATAATACAATACAATAAGCGTTGATAATGGTAACATTGTTTCCGAAATACGTATCCGCGACTTTTCATTAATTTTTTTGTGGCTTTTGAGTTTAATATTTTTAATATTTTTTAGTTTTTTTAAATTAATAATATTTTTAATATAGTTTTAATTTTACTTAATATTTTTGTTCGTTAAAAAAAAAAAAATTATGAATTTTAAATATGAAACGCTACTTTAAAATGTATGATATTTGAAGAAAAAATGCAGTAATTAATAAATAAATACGTAATTAATAAATCTAATGGTGTAAAAAAAAAATAGGGTTGCCTTTTGAAAATATGAAGTTGATACAAATTGTAAGCATAGGGGATGGTGGTAGAAATTTAAATTTTTTTGTGGAACACCTCATCAAGATCCATAATGATTAAAAAAAAAATTTGTTTATATCCCTTGTATTTTTTAAAATATTACGTGAGACATAGTTAGCAATCATTCTGTTTACAATATTTTACTAGTCCATTTTTCATTATTTACCATAATTTTATTAGTCAATTGATATTTTCGTAAATTATTTGTCTGTATGTTTATATAATACCTGAAAGAATTTATAGTAAAAAGGTAAAGATAATTTTTATTATTAGTTGTGAAGATTTTTATTAGTGTTCATTATAGTAGATTGAAAGAAATATGTTTTACATACATTTATTATTATTAAGTTGAATTATTTAAATATTTATTGTTATGCCAAACAGGTGAGATCAATTATTTATTGAAAACATATATTTTATACATATTTGTTTTGATATTGTATATTTATAATAATTTTGCCAAAGTGACAATTTTACTAATTTATTTTAGTGTACTAAGGTGATAATTTCTTTATATACTATTGCAACTAATTATTTATTTATTTTTGTTTATTTTTAATACAGTTCTGTAAACCGCATTTATATTATTTGATTTATTATTAATAGTAGTTAAGTTTAAAATTGTTGCTTGTTACTCACATTCCCCAATCTAGTGTAGGCATTTCCTCCCATTTTTGGTGTGGTATATGAGTAATCAGAAGTTCCTTAATATACAGTCCACTCATTCTTTCACCAGAGACTATAAGTGCTTGGATAAGCGGCATACTACTTGTCACCCCCACCTTAACAATACTTATCAGCTATTTTAACTCTAATCTTAGTTATAAAACACAATGTATCAACCCTAATCTTAAATGTATAAACAAATTATATTAATGTTATATAAAATATCACAATTATTTTTATATTATTCACATGTATTAATTTATATATTTTATGTTTACTTATCAATAAACAATAACATTACAAGAATGAGACAATAATGATTGTTCGAGGATACAAAATACAATAAAAAGCTGAGGCCTTAAAGGAGTCTGTCCCATTCGAGGGCCCTGTTCTCTTCTGTTGGTTGTTATGTTAATCGCGCTTTCGACATCAATACGTGTTAATTTATGATATAAAAAATTGAATTTGTGTTATTTTGTTATTACTTGATACCATTAGAAGTTATTATGAGAACAAAAAAATTTTATCATGTAAGATTTCAAATCAATAAGAGTCAATACTTATATTATTTTACAACTCAATTATTTAGAGTATATAATCTGAGTAAAGAACGATAAAACGATCAAATATTTATATAAATCTTTAAACTTCAATTAATTATTACTGACAAATTCGTACCTTATACATAATCACATTACTTTGTATTCGTGAGATGGCCACTATCTCTTCGTTGCCTAGTGTATTAATACAGGTACCTACCAGTTGGGTTATTTATAATATCTTTCATAGAGGAACTTATATTAGTAATTTTATATTTAATTAACTTTATTGTTCTAAACCATCGGACTATACAATCCCGATAGAACCTCGTTGTTCACCAATTGACAAATCCCCTAACACACCCAAACTTGGTCATATACAATCATTAAACACACTCCTTTTTGCACTACTACAAAATACGTGTTTTCTTTTTGTATTATTCATTTATCCTTATAAAAATGTTGTTACAATATAAAAAACTAACTAAATATAAATATAATTTATACATTTATTTTATTTTTTTATCTCACATATATTAAAAGTCGTTTGTTGACACAGTGTCTCTAACAATTTAACAGTTAAAAACAAAATAAGCTTTTTTTTCTCATTTCAATATCCCATTCATGAACATAAGAAGTTTCATTATTTATTTCGTCATAAAAAAAGCCCAGATTAATATACAATGTTTTATTCATATCTTTAATACCTTCTCTTAAGTTAACTTCTAAAAATTCATACATTTCAAACGTATCAGGTAAATCATTACTATTTATATATAAAATACGAGCTTCATCACAATTATTTATACTAATATAGTTGCGATCAATACCATAATATCCAAGAATTATGTTTAAATCAGAATTAATCCAGCCGTACTCGTCATTGAACTTACTAAAAATTTTGTCCACATAAAAATTGTCATTATCATTTCTTTCTCTGCTTATCAAAACAACAAATTTTATTAATTCGTTTAAAATAAATGGGTTAGTTTTGATATTTAACAAATTCATTAGGAAATTTATTGCACTAATAAAACGTGTAATGAGTTTTTTAGAATCCTCAATATTTGGTAATAATAAAGTCACACAATGCGCGTAACGATTTTGATCTTCTACTGACATATCATATTCTTTTATATCTGTACAATAATAAGCAATGTATCTTACGTGATTCACGATCCATGTTAAGCTTATTGTGTACTCATGATTAATAAGTAACATTATTTCTCTTAATTTTTGATTAACATTTTTTTTATCGACGATATTACCTTTACAACAACTTTCTTTACCTAATAATAGTTGTTTCAAAAAAATCATAGACTTACTTTTATGGTCAAACACAAAATCCTGTGATTTAATGTGCCACTTGCTTTTTTGTAAAAATGAATTTAAAAAGTTAACTGCATGGCCTTTATTATATTTTTTCTGTTCATTTGTTGCGTTAACTACCAAGATAAATATAAAGATGTTATAATTCATTCTTATTAATAGATTTAATACGTAATTAATAAAAACAAAGTTTTTATTGTAAAATATATATATATATATTATGTAATTAATTTAAATTAAAAAACTGTTTTTTTTAATCGCAATATTAACTATCTGATTATGTGATGGTGTACTATGTAATGTAAAATAAACCACGATATAAATTGTTAATACGTGTTCAATTGTTATTAATGTGTATTCAGTTCTTTTAAAATAAATTAACACTGACAAAATAATAATATTTTTTCACTTTTATTAGATTATATATATTTATAACATTCTAAATTCTTACAAGATTAACAATTTTTTATTCCAATAAATATAATATTAAATAAATTTATAATATCATTATTTTTAAATTCAGAATTAAAAATATGATAACACAGTGGGGTCGCAGCACAGTATGGACGTGGAATAGTTGGAACAAGTATAGATGATCACTATCATAAGAAACGCTTCGATGCAAATCTGTAGATAGTATTTAATTCTAAGAAATTGGTGGATAATTACAAAAGCAACATCAACTCCTATTTCCTTAATTATATCCTGTTTAGTAATTCTTAGATTCAAAAATATAATATATAATTTGTATAATTCATTGTTTTCAAATTATTATAGATTTTGATTTTTAATATGTTAAAAGTAATCATTTTTAATCTACTTTTTTTCTCCTTTAAAGTGAGTTTATAATTATAAAAAGAATGAATTTATTACCATAACTTTTAGCTCAATTTGCAAGTTTGAAATTGACATCATTATATAGAAAAAATGGTATTGTTAAGATTAATATGAAGTCAGGAAATTTTATAATTACTATTTACAGTAAATTTATCAGAAAAGCACGATTGTTTTTCAATTTATCGTAATTATTTCTAATTAACTTTTTGTTTTTAAAGAGATTCTACAATTGAAATATTCAGAACTTAACTAATTTTAATTATTTACTTTAACTAAACCAAGCAATTAAAAAGTAGTAAAAAAAATTACTCTATTGAGTGTATTATTATAAAATCTCATTACAATAGTAAAAATCTATTGTTAAATTCAAGTGAAACTAAAAATCATTTTTTTTAGAAATGATTTATATAGCAACATGTTACCAAAAAAATTAAAATATTATAGACTGATAGTAGCATACAAAAATAGAGTTAAAAAATTAATAAATTACAAAGTAAAATTATTTACTTTTGTAGTTGAATACTTATATTATATCAAATCTAATTCAAAAATAAAGACAAGGGGATGCATTATCATCCATTTTATTTAACTTAGCACTGGAAAAAGTGGTTCAAAACACTATCTTTGAACAAAGTGGAGTACAGATTGGTGAAACAAAGGTAGGTTTTCTGGCATACACGGATGATTTAGTGTTGTTAGGAGAAAATAAAGAATACATACAGACAATAGATGTTATTTTGGATTGAACAACCTGTTTAAATTAAGAATTTTGTCTAAAAGCCTAATGGTACAATTGTATAGAAGAATACTTATTAGACCAGTAGTGATGTATGGATTCGAAACTTGTATGCTTCATAATATACAGAAAAATCTCTTAGTATTTGAAAAAAAAGTTCAAATACTAAGAAGTCGATTTTTGACCCTTGAATAGATAGGAATACGTGAGAATGTAGAATCAGGCATCATGTGGAGATCAGGTAGCTATATTAGAAATCAAACATAGTCGACGAAAAGAAAGAGCCTTTATTCAGAAAGAACTATGTGGCTCTCCAAAAGGCGAAAGACCACTTGGTTGACCAAGGTTGAGGTGGGAAGACCAGGTGTCAACAGATCTGGAGCGATTTGAACCGGATGCTGATTGACGAGTTCTAGTGAAGGATAGAAAGAGATGGCATGACATATATTTGTCAGTTTGGTCTTAAAGGTCGTCAACTACGAAGAAGAAGAATATATTTATTTAGTTCACAAATTAAAAAAATATTAATATATTTTAAGCTTTAATTTTTAAATGATTGGAGTGTATAAACAATTTTAATCAGCCCTCTGTACATTTAAAGTGCATGCACAGAGGCATAAATAATATATGGGAAAATAGTTAGGGTGAAAACATAAACCCCCATTCTAATATTTTTGATTTAAACCCTTTTAAATTTTTTTTTTATTAAACCGTTAATATAATATCTGATTTATTTGGGAAGGAGTGATTTAGCCCCTTTAGTTGAATCTATGATTTGCGAAGATTATTAAAACGTTTAAGAGGTTGAATTATATAAGAGCTGAAAAAGTTGTTGAAAGATACAAAAAAAAAACACATAATCAAATAATTTCTTCTCAGCATCGCATTGAGGCTAAAAAAATGTTGAATATATTAAATATGAGTACAGGAATAGTGATGAATCGCGAAGCAAAACATTTTTTAGATGAGGCCTAGGGTGGCCCTCAAAAATCGAATGTCTTTTTTTTTTTTACGCTACCCCTTAATTTTTTTTTAATGGTCAAAAAAATGAGCTGTGCAAAATTTGGGACCAATCCGTTAAGGTTAACCCGTGCCCCCGGGCCTATTAAATTGAGTTATAGAGTCAAATTTAATAGAAATAACTGATCTATGTCTCATAACTTTTTTTGCTCTTAACTTAGAATAATAAAAGTAAAACTCAAGTAAAGGAAATTTTACAGGAAATTCAAAAATAATAACTTCAATGTTGTTTTCTCAATAAATAGCCCACAAAAACACTACATACAGTAAAAAACATGTAAAAGTCTTAAAATACGTTATAACTGATTTTGTTGATTTTGAATTATTTATTTTCATTTTATTTTTTGGAAAACGCATATTCGTTTAAAAAAAAATTCTAGAAGTTTAATTTTTTACGCTAAGTACGATAATTATATTAGATTTATTATTTTATGGACAGTTAATTAATGATTAATTACAAATTTAACAAAATTGATTGTATTATTACATTTTGTCGTATCAATATATCAATTTTGGTTTACTGAATTACTTTAAGATAGTACCAATTATATTATTATTAAAGATAAGTATATTTGAGTTATTTTCGACAACTGACATAATTTGTGTCGTATAAATGCAGCAGACAATTTGTGAACACGTTAAATATATTTTACATGTTTATTATTATATATTAAATGATACGTTTTAATCACAAATGTACAATACTTTTAGCGTCTTTTAAAGTATTACGAACTAATATTTATATTATTGGTAATTATTCCCACGAAATAACTGGTAGTAAGTTACCATCAAATTTACAACTATTTAATCTGAACACTGATTTTTTGAAAATTGATCCATCATTTTGGAGTGCGAACAACAGTTACATAAATGCTTTAAATACTATAAGTAAATTACGAGTCATTAATGATACAGCCTAGAGTGGCATTAAATTAATCTAAGACTACATTAAATATAAACTACAAATGAAGAACAGAAACAATACGTTTTACAAATAGTAAGTAATTATCGGAAAAAATTTCCTAATTGTAAAAAAAGTACATTATCAAAAAATATATTATAATAATATAATTTAATTATTGTTAAAATATTTTTTTTAAAGTTATTATTATTTAAAAAAAAATAAATTAAAAATTGTTAATAACAATTAAATTAAACTGTTAGGTTTGTAATTAATCATTAATTAACTGTCCATAAAATAATAAATCTAATATAATTATCGTACTTGGCATAAAAAATTAAACTTCTAGAATCTTTTTTTAAACGAATATGCGTTTTCCAAAAAATAAAATGAAAATAAATAATTAAAAATCAACAAAATCAGTTATAACGTATTTTAAGACTTTTACATGTTTTTTACTGTATGTAGTGTTTTTGTGGGCTATTTATTGAGAAAACAACATTGAAGTTATTATTTTTGAATTTCTTGTAAAATTTCCTTTACTTGAGTTTTACTTTTATTATTCTAAGTTAAGAGAAAAAAAAGTTATGAGACATAGATCAGTTATTTCTATTAAATTTGACTCTTCGACTCAACTTAATAGGCCCGGGGGCACGGGTTAACCTTAACGGATCGGTCCCAAATTTTGCACAGCTCATTTTTTTGACCATTAAAAAAAAATTAAGGGGTAGCGTAAAAAAAAAAAAGACATTCGATTTTTAAGGGCCACCCTAATGAGGCCCCTATCTAATATTTCCCGGTCAATGAAAAATCGCATGTCCGACCTAGTATTGATCTGATTGAATTACAGTGACCGCTATTACATCAATAAATAATAAACTTATTTTGAATTTTTGTTATATCTTTTTAAAACTAATTGACGGGTTATTTTTTTTTTATTACTTTTATTACCCATTTAAAAAAAACCAAGTACAACACCACTCTTTAACAATTATCTAAGCCAAAATATTGAAAATATTTTGTGCAACGCAAGAAAAGCAGTGCTGCAGTAAATACGATAAAATTAGCTTTGCTTAACTAACTCTAAGCACATAAAGCTTAGTACTAGTACTTATCAAAGTGCTTGGCATTACAATATCTTTATTCGCTAGTAATAAAAGAAATTCATATTTATATTGTCATCAGGAACGATGTTTAATAAAAATTCTGAAAAGTATTAACAATTCAAACATTGTGAGCCGGTATAATAAAATTGGTTCGCACGTGTTAGTGAAATTATTTAAAGAAATATTTTTAAAATAGTGGATTGTGGCAACACTAGTCGACAAAAAAGATCTAAAATAATCACTCTGTATTACATTTAAAGCTTTAACACCTATAACAAAATTGAAAGAGGGCAATATTTATAAGACGATCTCATATCCATTTTGAGTTGAACCTAAAATTAAGTTTGTTAATTGAATTTGAAAATGTACTTTTTTATTATACTTCAATCAATGATAACTCTTTACCACTACAATATATCCAAAAACGATTATAATATCATCTCTAAAATATTGTTCTTTTTCGATTTAATAATGAGTGTTATTGCTCCAAGTGTAGTACTTAGTATGTAATATACATTTTTCAAGACATGTTTTAAGCTCAAAAATAGAGGCTCCCCCCTATTATTTCTTTATTTTTATCAGTGAAAAACAAATACAAGAGAAAAGTTTGAGGTCCCAGTTATAAAGATTATGATAGCTAGTATCTACAATTGAAAAATGCAGATCTAAATTAATTTTAATAATTTAATTTAAACTAAAAAATTAATCAAAATGTTTTTAAAAAAATCTACACATTGAGCGTATTATAAAATTAATTATAATTGTAAAAACCCATTGTTAAATTCAAATGAAACCAAAATCGTTTTTTTAGAAATGATTTATACAGTAATAAGGTAACCAAAAATTTAGAATATTTGACACGGCCACGGCGTTGTCACACGTTGACACCCCGCGGTCGTGTCNTGATTATGAAATTTTTACGATTTGTGATCTTTTGACGTATCGTTAAAAAAAATCATTTCGGTAGAAGCTGAAAAAAGTGGTACCAGACACAAAAATAAAAAACTGAGAAGGTAAAATTAATACCTTCTCTGTTTTTTATCGAAGCTAAAACAAGTATACTGGTTTATATATTTCACGTTTAATCAATACAATCGTAATTTTTTATCAAAATATTATAAAAGTTACAAAAAATAAAATTCATAGTATCTAATACAAGTATCCAAGATTAAGCTTTTTATAAATAATTTTACTATGCATTGTCATAAAGTAATTAATATAATTATTACTTAAAAATTATATTTATCATTGATATCATATAAGAATTATCAATTCGGAAAAAGCTTGATTTTAAAATGCATTCGACGTATCAATGTACTTGTTTTCCAATAAAACCATATCATACGATTTTTTACGGCCCTAAGACTTCCAGTTTAGTTATTATTCTCATTTGAATAAATATATTATAATTAAATCAATAATTAACCAAAATGTCGTTTATCAATAAACAATAGTACGATAATAATAAAACACTGTAAGGTACACAAAAAGAGTTATAACAAGTCGCGATAAGAAACCGTAACTTGAATCTCAACTAAAAAAAACTTATTAGAACAAAGCTGCTACAGTCTTATATGTGTATATCTTCTTGTTGAGGTGATCGAACATTCCAGAATGTTGGATCGCCACAAATAGTTTTATATAATTTTTTTTAAATAGTTAAATATAGTAATTAATACGATTACTACAATAGTCATTAACTGTTATATAAAATATCGACCACATAGTCTGTTAAACAAGAATAAAATACAATAAATTTATTTACTTTTGCACACTGTGCAAAAAAATACAAAAATAATTAACATACCATATTACAATAATAATAAGATGTTTTAGTATGCCATTGTGGTGCACTATCCTACAATGGATCCACGTTTTTTCGTCCGACGTTGTAAGTTGGTCGGACACGGACATGGTAAACTTCGAAGAAGACTAAAAAGTGACAAGGCGGCTTATTATTACATGAGAGAGATTATAACAGTATTTAGGGTAAGGATAACAGATGGTAGGAACAATTCATTCATATAATAATTAAACATTTGTATATGTGTAACACTAAATTTACAAATGCACGCCGCGCACAATTTGAATATATTACCCCGTGACTTTATGCGTTTTATAATTTTATTACGTTACAAAGTATTATAAGAATGATTTATTTAGATCAATAATAAGATATAAGACTGATTTATCAATTTTTATTATAACTATTAAAAATAGTTTGAAACGAACAAAATATTACTTTAACAATTTTAGAGAGTGATAAATTATGATAAGATATGTATATTTTCTTATTGATACACGAGGCTGATTATTATTACAAAATTGTTCTAAATAATTGTAATTTGATCAGTATCTCATTCAATTTTTAATTTAAAGAAAACTGGTCAACTCTATTTTAAGGTTAATAAAATTAAGTGTTTAAAAGTATTTCATATTTTGTTAAAAATAATTTATTTAATTGCTACATTTTGTAACACTTTTCGTTTTACATATTAAAAATACAAATCGTTACATTTTATTTTTATTTTTAACATTATTTCAATGAATATTTAGGTATTCTTAAATTAATTAAATAAATTTTAAAAAATTATATTATTTACCTTTTATTTAATCATAATACTATTTTATAATTTTTCATGTATATTTCTGGAATTAATTATTAGTATACTTTACTTTTATTGCATATATAATATAAAACTTTCTATGCACGTATATTGCCAACCCTAATATGTTTAATTCACATATATCCTAAAAATTTTTGAAACTTTTGTGTTAAAGGAAATGATTTATTTTTAAACTTTTCAACTTCCAAATCCTGATTATAAGAAGTTGCATTTTCGTTATAAGAAAAGCCTAGATTAGTATACAATTTTGTAGTCATCTCCTGAATATTTTTTCTAATGTGTACTTCTAAAAATTCGAAATACTCACAAGTTACATCATTTGACTCTTTTAAACTATTATATTCTGAAAAATCATCATTTAAACAAGCTTTTATGTTACCAATTTTACAGTTTCGGAGTATTTTAATGAAATTATGATCCTCTTTCATGTAGAGATAAAACTTTTTCTTTAAATTTGAAACACATGTCACATTATCTATATTTATTTCACTGTTTACCGATTCAACAAATTCTGTTAATTCTTGTAAAATAAACGGGTTGGATTCGATGTCTAACAAATTCATTAGGAAATTTATTGCACTAATAAAACGTTTTATAAGTTCGACGGAAATCTCAATACTTGATTTTAATAAATTCACACAAGGATCGAAAAAAATATCTTCGTTTGGAATATAAGTCATCATAAGACATTCGTGATGCAAGCCTTTTAAGTGAACCACGACCCATGCAAAACTTATGGTATATTCATTATTAATAAGCCATATTGTTTCTTTTAGTTTTTGTTCAACATTATTTTCAACGACGATGTGGTCTATGAAACATTTTTCTACATTAAATAATAGTGAATTTACTGTAAGATAATTTCTACTATGTCTGTCAAATGCTGTCAAATGCTGCATTGAAACATCCCACTTGCTTTTTTGTAAAAATGAATTTAAAAAGTTTATTGCATACTTTTTATCAGTTGCGTTGACAACTAAGATAAATACAAAGATGTAATAATTCATTCTTAGTTAGTGATTTAATATGTAATTATTGAAAAACACAGTTGTTATTTTAAAATACTTATGACACACAATTAAGTTTAATTAAAAATTAATTTTATCCTAATCGCAAAATGAACTATTTGATTAAGTGATGGCGTACTATGTAATGTAAAATAAACCACGTCACAATTTGTCGTAGAATGCAGTTGTTATTAACAGTGTGTTCATTTCATTTATAATAAATTTACACCGATAAAACAATGTTTTTTATTTTTATTTTCGTATTTACAATATTCTGTATTTCAGTCTCCATACTAGCAAAACTATTGTTTATGCCATTAAAGTTAAGTTATTGGTAAATTTTTCTATTTATAAAATTTTCCATTTTTAATTTCAAAATTAAAAAATAAATCGTCTACAAGTTTTTCGCGTAGAAGAAGAAATCTTCTTGTCTTTTTCATTATACTAAAATCATGGAATTGAATTGTCACAAATCTTCGTTTGTGACAATCAGTCAACCACCCAAAAATTATAGACAGACTTAGAATCATTTAAAAATATTCCAAAAATGCCCTGGTTGTAGTGGTACCCGCACTTCACTCTCGTATAATTATATCAACTCAAAAAGGAATAATCAAATTCGCGTTAGTAATAAAATAAAGCGGCCCATTTAACTTTTGAAAGTCATCTTTAGGATAAATTGTTTCTTATATTTATTTTGATAATTACAATCATTTATAAAAATCAATTAAATTTTAGTCTATACATTTTTACGAATACTCATTTTTTAACGGATGAAAGAGGTAATATACTTAATTAATCGCACTGTATAATATATGTATTATATACTATGTATTAAGATAAAGTAATTAATTGTGTTCCATTTTCTATAGTTCTAACCAATGTTGAAGATGGAAGGTAAATGACAACTTTTCACAAAAAATTAACTTTTGAAAATGTTCCGGAAGGTCTGACACTTTTATATATATATCTTAAATTAAAGCTATTGTAATGTTCTTTATTAAGCAAAAAAAAAATTTCGGACTTTATTTTATCTTCACGGTGAAAATGGCTACCGAATGCTATTTTTGTGTGAAAATTCTCGATTTTATTTTTACATTTTTAACTTTATAATGATATAACTTATTGAAAAGTGTATGGATCAACATAATTTTTTTATGAGAAATAATATTTTTTAATAATCTCTTTTTCATTCGACATACTTTATCTGAATCAGGATATTAATAACGAACTAGCAGATCATGTTGCTTTTGGTATAATCCATTAATTTTTTAAAATTAAACACTATCTAAAGATATGCATCGAAGCGTTTTTTTTTATAGTGATTTTAATCACTGTCAGATATCATTATACTTGATCCAACTATGCCACGTCATTACTGTGCCGCGATCCCCCTGTGCTGGGTTTTTNTCTATGCCACGTCACTACTGTGCCGCGATCCCCCTGTGCTGGGTTTTTTTTATTTAATCCCATATGCCTTAAAAAGAAAAAATTTTATTTCTAATATTCACTTTAGAAGTTGAAAGAGAAAATAAAGCTTATTTTGTTTTCAGATCCATCTCAAATAAATCCATCAATTATATTTCTTGATGTTTAGATAGTTTTTTATAATGTATTAACATTATTATCAGAATATACATGTATAAAAAGTTTTTCTTGCATGTAATAAACTTCAAATATAACAATTATACAACTTTCAATTCTTCTTTGAGGATTTATTACGTAAAGTCGTTTTTGATTTAAAATTATGAAATAATATTTGTACTTACCTAATTTGTTTTTGTATCATAACAAAAATGTTTGAATTAATCCATTATTTCTGTATAGCTTTTGAAATGTGTCAAAAAAATCAATTGAAAAACTCCTTTAACACGACACTGAATAATTCTTGGAGTGGCTGTTGAATAATTAACTATTAATTAGTTACAAACTAGTCAATAATAAAACCAATCCAGTATAGAAATTGATTATTAATACTAGTAATAAGGACAATGCAATTTCACTTAATTGAATGATGATACTTACTCGGTTTGGATGATGCAAACTCAATTATATCTCAGCGTCTAAATATGTGAAATTCGTATATTTATTTTATACAGAGTAAATCTTTTAACATTAACCACACAATTTGTCTTTTATTATAAATGTATAATAAAAATGGATTACTTGTAACTAACATTAATTAAAATTGAACTTCATTTCAGAGAACACCAAGTTTATTGAAAAATGGATGTATACAGAGTGATCGGTGTATCATAAATCATTGGATTGCTCACAAAATAAATACAATATTGAAAAGAAAGTTTTGATCTCTTTTAGTTGCATTTATTTCTTGATTTATTAGCTAAAAATTCCTTTTTTAAATCATCTCTTTTGACTCACAGGGGTATAAGCTTAATTTTTTTAAATGGCAAAATACATATTTAACTAGCTTATAAAATAGATAATAATCTAATTAATAATATGACTGATCGATAGTAACATTTGGACCAGTATTTATTTATTTAGGATTTATTCTCATTTTTATATCTAGGCGGAACGAAAAGTACGGTGGGGAAATAACTAGTGATAAAAATAACAGCATCCAATCCTCACCTCTAGTCATTACTCTAAACTGTTAATAACTTCTGAAATACTAGTTTAAAAGTTGTAGTCGACCAGTCATATTGTTATTTAGATGATTTCCTTTTTCCGCATTAGCTAGTTAAATATGTATGTTGCCATTTAAAAAAAAAAGTTTATACCCCTTTAATTTATAAAGAATGATTCTAAAAAGTATTATTAGAATTATTTTTATTATTATAATTATTAGCTGATAAATCAAGAAATATATATAACTAAAAGAAATCAATTTTTTTTCCAATATTGTATTTATTTTGCAAGTAAATAACTTGCAAAATAACTATAAAATTATTTACATAAACTAATCATTCTATATACAGGGTGATTCATTAAGGATAAGACACTCGTTTACTCAGTAACTATTGAAAATTTTAAATTTTTGGTAAGGAAAATATTGTTTGATTCAAAAAACACTACAATAATATGTAGTAAAAACATGATATTTTTCATCCCTTCAAGGTTAAAAAACATTAACTTAAGTTTTTTTAAATGAGAACACATATTTTGAATTTAATAACATTTTTGAGTTTTTAATTCAATAGTAAATGGCATTTGAATTTTTAATATAACTTTATTCGTTTATTAAATATAAACATTTAAAGTTTCAAATTTTTGAGTTAATATACATGTATAATACAGTAGGGATTAAAATTACAGATAGCTAATTGTTTTTTTATGACATTGCTGTCACAGTCACGGATTGTTCATTATCAATTATGACTATCAATAGATATACATTCTGTATTGTCAGTTAGTGTATTTATAAACTCACAACAATGTGCCTTACTACCATTGATAATAACAATGCTTTGTACCTGCTAATATCGATGTCATAAAAAACCAATTAGCTACCTGTAATTTTAATCCCTAATGTATTATACATGTATATTAACTCAAACATTTGAAACTTTAAGTGTTAATATCTAATAAACGAATAAAGTTATATTAAAAATTCAAATGCCATTTACTATTAAATTAAAAACTCAAAAATGTTATTAAATTCAAAATATGTGTTTTCATTTAAAAAAACTCAAGTTAATGTTTTTTAACCTTGAAGGGATGAAAAATATCATGTTTTTACTACATATTATTGTAGTGTTTTTTGAATCAAACAATATTTTCCTTACCAAAAATTAAAAATTTTCAATAGTTACTGAGTAAACGAGTGTCNCTACCAAAAATTTAAAATTTTCAATAGTTACTGAGTAAACGAGTGTCTTATCCTTAATGAATCACCCTGTATATATATATATATATATCCATTTTGCGATAAGCTTGGTGTTCTCTGAAATAAAGTTCCTGATAATCTTTGAAATGTCGTACTGTAGTGACTCTATTCACTGATTGACGGATCATCTTAATAATGTTACATTTTTTGTGTAACTTCTGCGGGCATTTGCATATAGAAAATAATGTGTTCGGAAAATATTATTTATTTTAACTGCGTCACATTTTCAAAAAATATATACCTAAATTTGTTTAAATTTTTCTGTTGTTCAAAAATTAAAAAATGTCAAAATTTAGTAATTTAAAATTTTTATTTTAAAAATTGAAGATTTTGCCAATTTACGGGAAATAAAAGGAATTTTTTTCAATTACCAAGAAAATATCTTCAGCTAAATACGATTGTCTAGATATGATTGATATATCGTTAAAACTCAGTCTAGTGAGAACTACTAAAGAAATCTGAAAAATTTTTTATATCTCCAATTAATTGAATAATATATTTAAATAATTAAAAATTGTCAATTTTGTAAAAGAAAAAAATATTTTTATTATTTCATTTTGCATTAAGAATTAAAACTTGCAATATAAAATGTTATAAGATATTTTATTGAAAATATTACATTCTACAATTTTAATTCTATATATTTTTTCGCTAAATGCCGTATTTCTTAAATTAAATTATAATATAATAAAACTACCTTATTAACACTCTTTAGAAGGTTATAAAAAACCTAACTACCTGTATTTGTAATCCCTCGTGTATTATACATGTAAATTAACTAAAACTTTAAATATTTATATCTAATAAAATAATAAAGTTATATTAAAAATGTTTGGTATGCAGACGTATACATTTTGCAAAAACGAAAAAAATATTTATTTTGAGGGAACAACAATTTTACAATAAAAATCTGGAACCAATACTAGAAGAAAAAAAATTCGTATTTATAGACTAGCTATTAACTAATTAAAAAATTTAGGTAAAGATTAAAACATTCATTATCAATATTTTAATTTATTTCAAATATTCAATAATTTTATTGTTTAATAAAACATGAAATGATACAATAAATGTACAATGATTTTGTACATAGTATTTTATTACTTTGTAACCAAGTATTAAGACTAGATTAAGAAAAAAGTAAAATAAAAACTATTGTTACTCATTTAAAATCAAGTTGTAATTAATTATTGATAAGTTAAGAAATAATTATTAAAATATATACACTTAAAGATTTATTGTGAATTTATAGTTTCATAATAAGAATCGTATGCTAGATATGATTTTTCATTCAATGTGTAGCAATCATATTTGTCATCTTCTGATGATGAGAATTCTTTGACTCCATTGTGTACATTATAAGGCCATGCCTGGAATACAATTGGTAATTATTTAAACTTTTCATGAATAATATAAAAATTTGTTTAAAATTTATATAGTATTGAATATTAAATCAATCAAGAAAATAAATAATCTTTTTTAAATTTCATTAAAAAAAAGTCACGCTAGCATTTTCTTGATAAAACTAGATTTTAAATCAAAGATTATTTATCATTTGCATTACTTATGTTAAACTCATAGACATTATTACGGGAAGTGTCAGTAAAACACGTAAAGTGGGTATGTAACTCGGGTCAGAAACACCGATCCTAAGTTACAATAAAGCAAGTGCCCTACCTACAAAAAAGGTCAATGAGGGTTGATGTTCATAATGTCATTAACCATAATAAAAGTAATTAAAATACTATTGTTTATGTAATAGACTTTTTAAGTTTAAATAATTTATAATTTACTTAAATTTGAAAAATATAGTTACTAAAATGATATAACCTGAATAATAATGTCTATTCAATAGAATTTATCATGATTGTCATCAAACATTTGATAGACACAATTAAACGAGTTAGTACTATTCGGTGAGATTTTGCATTCATCAGCTTAACGTATAATTTTAGATTTCCATGATGCATTATTAAAAACTACTAAAGCACATAAACGGAAATCCTTTAATTAGCTTTACGTTTTTGTGGTCTCATTGCTTATTTTTCATAATATCGTATGTACTGATGGTTTTAGTTATAGAAATAAATGTTGAAGGAAGAAGAGGTAGAGGAAAACCAAAAAAGAGATGGAGGGATGTAATTGAATGCGAATGAAGACAGCTGATGTGATGTGACGGCTAGATGATGTGGGTGATTGTGCCAAGGGGAAGTTTAGGATAAGGGTGGCCGACCCCAAGTAGTTGGGATTAAGGTAAGGAAAAAGAAGAAGAAAAAGACTGATAGATTTTACTTTTAAAATTATCTTTACGTATTAGAACCAGTAATTATGAAGTTTCAATCATATGATTCTTGTGTACTATTGATTACTTATACTGTAGAAGACACAATTTCAAAATTTTAAAAATTGAGAAAAGAATTTCAAAAAACAATGAAGTTGGCTAATAATTTTTCTAAAGAAAGTGCATATGAATTTGAACAACTAAATACTAATAGAAAGAAACTTGTTCCTAAAAAACCGGTAGATTCATTTTTTTTAATTGAGCTTATGCTTAATTAGTGGATATTAGCACAATGTTATTTTAATATTTACATATAAAAAAATAAGTGTCCCCTTAAAAACTGTCGATGTAAATACTTACAATTCAGTTATTGATATAATATTAAGTAAATTAGAAACTAGTTTTGTATCAAGAAATGGTGGCCCATTGGAAGATTTGTCTCTACATACTAAAAGAAAAATGCTGTAGGTATCAAAAAACCTAGATTCTATTTCTCAAGATATATTCAAAGAGTTATGCCTGATGTATACCAATATTAAAAGAAAGAAATATTAATCTCAGGGTACAAATTTTTATTTATAGTTATAATTAATAGAAAAGTCTGTGTCACTCCCTAAAGATTAATATACTAATTATGAACTTGATATTTCTGAATTACTATCGTTTTAGTAAACTAATTATATATTTTATAAAAAAAATATGAATTATTTGTATAATAATTATTTTCTGAAAGCAGATGCAAAAACGTTTAAAGACGAATTTTTCTCTCAAGTATCTATTAATCTTAATTTAAGAAACTGCTATATTACAGTCCCCTATAAAAAATTACAACACCTACAATGAATGAAACGCGTCGACAATTATCAAGTGACAAATAGCACCTGGTTGGCATTTGGTCTATTTGTCTCTACTTTTTTGGCCCAGACACAGCAATTCTAACTCATTATTCGTGCCATTCTTACTTGTATTTATAAGTTCTCAATTTTAACATTACTGTTATTATCCAGTAAACATAAAATTTATACTGGCTTTATTGCTTGTTTATATCATGCAATGTAAAACAAAATCAACAAAGTTGGCATTTTTATTTTAATGATTTGAATTATTTTATTTTTAATATCAGTTCATTTTTGTGTAAAATTCAAAATAATCTTTTAGAAACAGCCCACCCTCATAACACCTCTCTAATCAATTGTAATTATATAATTTATTTTATAATTTTTTAAATAAAACAAAACCATGTACGGGGCAACAAAAACAATCGCCAAAAGATGCATAGATATTATACATATGTGTATAAATACAACAATAAAAATAGTTTATAAATTTTAAAATAATGTTGTAAATATAAAATATAAAATACAAAAATTAATCAGCAACTAATATGTTTAAAAATGAATACTGGTAATGTATTAAAATAATAGATATAACTTTATTGTAAATTGAAAATAAGCAATGTATAATTATGTACAGTAAAAATCACTCAAAATTGAAAACAATTTAATTTGTTATATTTTTTTTAACCAAACCCTCATGAAAAAACTCTCTATTTCAAATAGTTATTGTTTGGATTTTTTCTTGTAAACAATTTTGAATGATCAATAACAACTTTGGGATGAATACTTATTGAATTACAAGCATTTTAATACATAGAGTGAGTATATAACGTGATTGGAGTATAAATAAACAACAGCCAATGTGTTAAAATGCACGTGACTCAATAAGTACCAACGGTGAAGCCAGGATTTCGTTATAGAGGTGTCCATAGACAAAATTTCATTTGTTGGAAATTTGTTTGCTCATAACTTCATTTTAAAGATATAGTTGTACAAATATTAGAGTATTAGATTACAATATTGCTGATAATGGAAGGTAAAATCCTCATATTCCTCTGGTTAAACCCCTGATAAGTACTTATCCTAAAGTCATTATATAGTTTTGAAATTTCGAAAAACTTAAAAAAAATTTTTTTTTTTATTCTTATAAAAGTCAAATAATAAAAATAAGCTCCATAAATAAATATATACGTAAAAATTAATAAATATTATAAAATTATTGAGGCAGTTGTTTTTAAAATGACTGCAATAAAAATGTATGAATTAATTTTTATGTTACCGATTAGGTGAAAATGTATTAATCCTACACCATTTCAGATAAATAACATACTTTACTATAAAACTTCCTGATTTTAATATTTTCTGTGATATTTCAATATTATTATAATTTAGTCCAGCTTGATGGATTGTCGTGCATGTGGTTGTTGCAGTATTATTAATATCGATGTGTTCATATAAATAATTGCATGTATACAGACGACCGTTGCTATTTGCTTATACCTAAGGGCTGCAGATTTGGATCAATCGACCATCTGAAATTTGTTTGTTCAGTGACATATCATATTTCTGAGGGTAAACACGTAATGCACGTACATGTGGATGGGTTTAATGTTGTTAGAGAAAAACCACATTTAACCAAAGTTGAAAATTATTTTGAAAGTAATTTATGTTATAAATGATTATTAGTTTACAAATAGAAGTGAAATATATTCATCTACAGTTGTCTAATAACGGATTTTAGAAATAGATTTTAGTAATAAATAAATATAGATTTAATTAGCCACTCAAACTCGAATTATAATTTGAATAATTATTTATATTAATTTTAATTATTATATCAAAACAAGTGTTTATGTTTTAATTCAAAATTTAAGTAATAAAAATGTTGAATTACATTTACAACAATTGAAGGGTTTACTGTAAAAAGAAAGTAACTCCATATTTTCTATGTTTAAAGAAATCGTTAGTAAAGTTTTATACTTATTTTATTTTAGATTAATTTACGAAACTTCATGTATAAGAGATTTTCTGGTAATGAATTAAAGTTTTTTTTTTTCTAAGAAAATAAAATATTTAATTCCAAAATCCCCAAAAGTGGACCTAGTTCCATTTTGTTGCAAACCGTTTAATTTCCAAGAGATAATTTTAGTTTCAATACGAACCTGAGAAGAAATTAATTTTTTAAATATATCACCATTACCCAATTAGTAAAACAGCACTTTAAAAAAGCGTGTATCTTCGAAAAACTTATGTAACCAACCTAAAATTTGTATTTACTTATAGTTATGTAACATTTACGTTATATTAAAAAAATTCCATATCAGGAAAAGTAATAATTTGCCTATATTAAACTACTTACGGCAGTGAATTATATTTCGAATATTTTTTTACGTCAAACATAAAAAGGTGGTAACGTTAAACTGTTAAACGAAAAAAATTGAATAACGTTTTAATATTAAAATCGTTAAACATAAAAATCGTGTAACGTTAAGTTTAATTATAAAATAAGACAGCGATATAATAAATTTAAACGCATAACAAATAAAAAAAATTTATTTGACCCCTAAAAAATACTTATTTATTCAATAAATTATTTTACCAAAACTAAAATTATATTCAAAAGTTATTGATCGTAAATAGAACTATAATACATTGCTCAAATTTGTTAGAATGAATTAATTCTATACATTTATGTAAAAATACATAAATCTATTGTTTCTAATCTGCCACAAAATATATTAAAAGCGCATTTTCTTGATTTATCCATTAACAATAAGACAGTATATCATAGTAAAAGGACTGATTAGATAGCTTTTTACGTTAATGTCCTATTCGTATTATGGAACTTTGTAGGAATGCAACACTTTTTGGTAAATGAAATTCTTCAATCTAGCAATATTATGATTTATAAGCTTTCTCTTAGAGAATATAAGTAATACTCGAAATTCATTATATTTTTAATTAGGTTACCCCATATTAATTGTTTTGGCACACTTTAATATAGTTGCATGCAATATAAACTATGAAAAACTTGCATCTATAAATTTCAAACTAAAATTAACATTGAGAAAATTTAGTCTCCCTTACCTAAATTTATGAATTATTATTTTAATATATTATTCACATCAAATAATTGGTAATTTTATGTTTTCATTAGAATTACACTTGTTTACTCATACGCGATTACTAATTCTGCTCTACAAAATTAAATATTCCTCAAACAGATTCAATTCGATACTATGTATATGACGCATACCGTAAAACTAATTCGATAACCGCATTTATTGGAATGCCAGATTTACGTAATCAATAATTAAATTTTATAATTACTACGACGTTAGGTGGATTAACTGCAACTGTCCCTCTGGTAAAACTAGAATCTTTCTGTTCTGATGAGGATAATAGTGAACTTAGATGTGCAATATACGTGGTTGCTAATCGCAACGTATCTAACTTGGACAACTTTGTGTCAGCAGGTACCCAAGGTAATGTGGTCTTTAAACGACTGAAAGCTTTACTCAGAACTCGCATACGAGCTCTTTCGCGAGCATTGGCTGCATTTCTAGGACATCCATCTTCCAAATCTTGTTGCTGTTGTTGATTTGACCACCAATCTGGTCTATGTCTACCCATATCACATCTACAATAATATAATAATCTATCTTCAATTTACTAGTAAAATTGTACACAAATTCATTAAAATTATGGTCAGTTACTCATTATTAATTTCATTACTAATACAAAAGGATAAAACTTGTCAAAATAAAATTTGTAAAAAAATAAAAGTATCCTTGAAAAATGTTCACAATCGCAATTTTATTATAAATAAATCAACGAGGTCGTATAACACCAATACGATTTCTTTTGTCATTTATATATATATTTATTTTATTGGACAATTGTACAATTTTATATAATAAAGATTTTATCAACATTGTTTACAAAAACTAATTTAATATTGTTAAAAATCATATGAAAAAATCTTTCTATATGGTAGTGTAGAACAAATTAGCACCCTTAAGCTTTGATTGAATCTCTTAATAAAGGTGTTCACCATAAAATCTTTAAATTTGATAGAAATATTATTTCATATATTGAAACCAATTGGTTAAAAGCTCATTAATTAATAAGAAAAAATGTCAAATCAAGCATAGGGCAAAATGATTTTTTTAATGGGGCCACTTGACAAAACTTAGTTTAATTATGTTTAAAAAATGTATTATGTACGTATTCGTCAATTAAGTGGGAGTAACCTCCTGCTCTTTTTAGAAATTTTGGATGTATTATACAATTTTTTAATTGGTCTACCGAGTAATTAAAAAAAAATTGTAGTGTATAATTATTTAAAAGGAAAATTGACCTGATGACTCTTGAAGGTTTGATTTTGATAATTATTAAGTAAATTTTTAGTAACTGACCTACTTCAACTAGTTATACAAAAATTATTTTATATATAAAAATTTAATTTAGAAATAATGAAAAAAAGAACATTCCCCATTTTTATGTTATTCGAAAATCCCTCTAGACTCCCCTAATATGAATAAGACTTAAAATTTCGTTTAATTTTTTCTACTCGTGTTGTTTTATTTAGCTATTAAAATAATGAAAATGTTGATTTATTTATTTTTACGCTAAAGATAAAACCTTACGCAGTAAAACAACAATAATATTGTATTCTTGCAAAAAAGTTACAAGTGCGATTTGAAACAAACATATGTGTTCTTGTACATTATTATGTCATTTTTTTGTTAATATATTTCGATACTTCGCAAACATTACTATTTTTTTTAAATCCAAGAAAATCATTTTGTTCTTTGAATCAATTTTGCTCTATCATTATTCATATTATTATAATTATCGTCATCGTTTTACATTTTTTATGTCTTAAAACGAATACGATCAATAATTTATCTTAATTGTAAATTAATAAAAAAAAATTTTTTTTATAAAAACAAGCAATTTATTGCTTTTAAAAATAACAATTAAAACATATTTAAATAAAATGAAACGAAAATGAATTCATCAAAATTACTTAATAATAACTATTATAGTAATAATAGCAATACTTTTACTCCGGTTCGAGTTTCATTCATTTATTTTTGCTAGGTCTTAGTAAAAAAGAAAATAAGAATTTAGGCTGTAAACATTTAAAGTAATAAGACTAAGAAATGGTAAAATTATTTTTAATTGTAGTTTCAACTGAAAAAGTTACTAATAGTTCATTTTAAAAATATTTAATTCCAAGTGTAAAACTTTAGATAAATATTTTTACATTTCAGTTAAAATACACTACAAAAGCATAATTTTTTTTTTTTATTAAAGCATTTAATACATATTTAATTTTTTAGCTAAATAATTATACTCTGGAACATCATGAAATTTTTATAAGCCTACCTGATTTATATTTCGAAGATAAATTTAAAAAAATATAATTTGAGTTTCCTTCTAAAAAATAATTTGTATTTACCTTGTGTAAATACAATTAGTCTAAATTTAAAATAATTATATAATTTAAATTCATTAGTTTTTAATTCGTAGTAATTGTTAACACTTTGTTTGCAGTACCGAGTTGATAATTGATTTAACTAGTAATTAGTTACTTATCAGTTACATTAAATTAAAAAAAAAAATGAATTACAATTTTATTCACAAAGAAATATGTATTACATGAAAATTATAGTAAAACATAAAAAAAATAATTGTGTAAAACGCACAAAAAACAAACGAAAACAATGAATTGCACATTAAAGATCCTAAGTTAAAATTGATCGTTATACGAGATTTTTGAAAAGAGTGTACCTAAACTGACTGCTACTAAAAATACGATATTTTCAATCTAATAAAATGGGAGGAGCATTAGCGAACTCCCTCAAATTGGCCACCAATAGGACATGTTCATAAGAGGAAATCATTCGTCCTAAACTGACACCAATGCTGAAGACTTAGACAAGTTTATTTTTATTTTAATGAATACAAACATATTGTATGAATAAACTGTTAAGTAGTTAAACAACAGCGCAAAGTAACACGATGCTGTTATACACATGTAAAAACGCCAATGGGAAACTAAATCCATAAGAAATCTGTGATAGGATAAACAAAAAATGGTAACAATATGTTACAGTTTTATTGCTTAAAAGATTTTATGGACAAAATAGTTTGTGTACACACGAGTTTGAAATGAAATACTCCTAATAAAAAATAAAAACATTAATACAACTTTAAAAGAGATAAAACTGATATCTTAGAAAAATAAAAACACATTAAAAAAATTTAAGGGACATAAAATTAGACTAGTTTGTTAAACTCAAATTGAAAACCAAAGAAAGTAAAATTATTTAAAAATTGTCAATAATTATCATTACTATATTTATTTAATTTTGTAATCGCTATTTTTTGATGGTAAAATTAGTCACATCATTATTATAACTCTATTCGTATTTTAAACATTTCAATCATAAAATTTTTATGCCAGGGGTGCTAACATTTTTTTTTGTTTGGACGCAACCTAAATTAGTTTTTTTATTCAATTTAAAAACGATTTGCTATTATTTATTTTATAATGAATAAATTTACATATGAAAATATTTTAAAATATCCGAAAAACTATTTAAATCCTCAACAAAAACGTAACTGTAAAATGAACTAAATTCCAACCTTCTCTTTTCCCATTTAAACCTTCACATCGTCTATATTATGGACAAGTTTGCTCATTCTTTAGTTTATAAATTTAATCCCATTTTTATGAGCAACATTGCTCTATTAAATGTATTGCTTAATATTTGATCAATTTTTGAATGAGGCAAAAAAGATTTTGCCTCAATTTCAATGAACCCTATAAGAAAAATATTTTTCCTTTTACTCTTTTCTTCTTTTTAACCACTACTAGGCCAGAAACTGGCCAAGTATTATATATGAATAAAGGAGCATTAAATTAACGCTTAGGATTTTTTATTTAATCACCACGTAGACTATTCTTTTCTTTTATGCATATCCTTTTACAAATGTATAATAATATAAAAAAAAGTCATTCACACTTTTATTGAATACAACAATGCAGACGACNACACTTTTATTGAATACAACCATGCAGACGACAAAAATTAATAATTGATTATAGAAACATTGAGTACAATATATTAAAATCTATAGATTTCAATATAAAATTTGAACATATTTTTAAATAAAATTTTTTTTTAATGAAAATATACAAATAAATTAACGGATTTAAAAACAAAAATCAATATTTTTTATATCAAATTATACAAAGCTTACGTTTTTCGTTTATTAAAATGATTGTATGCATGTTTAGTAGCATTCTAAAATCTATTTTTTTTTAATATCTAGAATTGGTGTTATTATTATTATTATTAATGTAATTATATTAATTTTTTTTTCTGTTATATTGTTTCTAAATAATTATGCTTAAAATATGTTTTTTAATTTTCTTTGTATCTCAATTTCAACGCATTTAGCAAGTTTTTGAAAACTATATGATAGTTAAATTAATATGTACATATAATTTATTACTTGAAAATAAATTATTCGTGTAAATTAATTTCAATTATCATGAAAATCATATTTTTGATAATGACTACATAATGACTACAAGCATTAATTATCTTATTTAAAGTATAATAATCAAAAAATCTATAAACTAAAATAAGTATAGTTTTTATTATCTAAAAAATGATAACACTAGAAAAACTAATTATATCTTAAATTATTATAATTTTATCTTAAAATGATAAAACATTACATATTCACAGTGGCGCAAACAGAAAGTAATTTCAGGGAGTTTATTATTATTATAATGGATTTTTTTCGACTGAATAGCTATATAAGAAAATTTGAATGAGCAAATTTTGAATTTTAGGAGGGGAAAGTTACAACCTCCTACCCACCCTGGTTGTGGCACTAGATATTCATAGTAAAAATATTTTCAATTTCACTATATTTGTAGTCATTTAAACTCCAACAACAAATAAAATTATTTTGAAAATTACTGATATATATATATACTCAAATGTTTAGCACTCAGAAAGTCTATTAAACATTTGTTTACTTTACTAGCAAAAAAATTACCATGAAAAAAAATTCGATGAGTTAAAAATAAAATGAGTTTTAACTTATATTAATCAATATTAGTGATATTATTATTGACACCCTGAGATAGTCAGGAGGGCTATCAAAATATCAACTCCCCTCGAAGTATACCTAGATTAATCACTGATTGTAAGAGCATAATTAATATAAATAGAATGTCCCTCACTGTGGTGATTTACTAATTTTTAACATCGGTCTACATAGTCAAATTAGTAAATCACGGGGGACACTTTAGAAATATTTCTTGGAAAAATTTATAAAATGTAACAATTTAGTAATGACCGCGTTTTAATGACTTATAATTATGGGGAAACTTTTATATACTAATATTTTATTAATATTATTTACTGATAATTTTATTCCATTTATTTTCAATACAAACATTAAATACATATCTGTACCTGAGAGGCAGAAGGGATCAAGTCCATTTTTATCAATATTGCGGTTATGTCGCATTCCTAAAATATAATTTATAATTTACAATATTGATCTATAACGTATGACTTAAATAACATTTACATTTATGTATTTAGAAATATATATATACTTCAATAACTATTTACACATCAATGAAAATATTACTAATCTATGAAAATTTGAAAATTAATGGAGTTACAACCATGACAAAAATGTAAAAATCTGAACTGATGCAATGAATGCATAAGAATAATATACACGATGACTCGTTAACTACATTATGGATGATGACGGTAATATATTATGCATCTTAGCACAGACATCTGATAGTTTAAAATACTATGCCTAGTTGACAGGGTCAACACGCATATTTTACAATTTCACCCTAGTCCTAAATAAATAAAAATCTTCGCTACTGTTATTATACAGATTAACAGCAATATGTCTGGTTGCCATCTTTCGTATAATTTATACACAGTAAATTTTGCCAGTCCCGCTAAAATACATTACTAGTACAGTATTACTTATGAGAAAAAGATTTCTGTTATGGGTATATGTTAAAACAACAATGAAATGCGAAATACTTAATATTCTATTATTTTTAAGTTAGTTGGAAATAATGATCATCTTGTTATTGCGTCGCTGTCTTTTATTAAATAACTGACCTAGGTGTGCAATCAAGTTAGATAATTTCATAATTGTGGATGATATAGATCATTTAAAATAATGTAGCATTTTAAAATACTAAACTAGAGGTGAAGCGCAAGTATGACTATTTTTATTATTAGACATTTCTCGGTCACACACTCCCCCGCCTATGAAAAAAAATGTGAATAATTTCCGATGTACTGGTGGTCCAATAGTTGTTTTTCACCAGTCGTTTTCTTAATTTGATAATTTTCTATTTTATAAGCCATTTTATTTCAAACATCATTAAATTATATAATGGACGAACTAAAAATTACTTAATAATTGATAAATTGAAGCCAAAGAAAACATTAACAAAATTATTTTAATCGAGTGGGTTAAATCATACGGATCACTCTGTATATATTTTTAATACAGGTAAATCGTACGACAATTAATATATTTATTTAAGTGTTGTTTCTCTATAACACCATTTTATATAACTAAGTTATATGAAAGTAAGCATGTCTTAATATTATCAAAACCAAATGTATTTAATGGACGTTGATTGTATATGAAAATAAAGAATAATACAATAGAAAAATTTATCTAAAAGTAGTCAAATTCGCCATCAAATAAAATTAGTTAAATAATAAATAAGGCAAAATTTATATACACACCATACGGACTTATTATTATATGTGTTACCACCTGCTTTCTATAATAAAAATAATTACGTCATTATTAAGTGTTAACTTAGAAAAAAACAATTATTGATTTTTCACCTTATAGCTAAAAGTATATAAAACTTTATAATAACATATTGTTTTACTTATTAACTTTCATAAAATGTCAAATAAATAATCAATGTATATTAACTATATACATTGATTATTTATTTTACTTTTAACTGTTCACTACTGTTAAAAGTAAAAAAAAAATCCCCTTATGTTATAAATAATATGATTAATAACCAAAGTAATAAAATAACAAATGTATTTATAAACACAACATCAGGGCCATTTAAAATTTTGATACGTTCAATAACATCATCAGGTGATTTTATCAAAATATATTATTACAATAAAACTAATAAAATATTCTAAAAGATTTTATTGATTTTTATTCAATTATACTCTTTTTTACATAAATTCGAATTCCATAAACTAAAAATATTTCCTGTGCTAAAATCAGCAGATTTAAATCACCCTATAATAAATGTATAATATTTATGATTCAATTACTCTAAATACTTTTTAATATTGTTCATATACATTGACTAATAATCAATGATCGTTAATGTTATGATTGTCAGATTTGAAAATGAACTCATGAAAAATATTTTAAGAGTAATCACAAAATTTAGCCTCGCAATAGTTTTAAATGTATCATAATTCAGTTGATACAAATTTTG
Source organism: Daktulosphaira vitifoliae (assembly GCF_025091365.1). NCBI lineage: Eukaryota > Metazoa > Arthropoda > Insecta > Hemiptera > Phylloxeridae > Daktulosphaira > Daktulosphaira vitifoliae. Next base: position 22,525,984 of record NW_026099576.1, read on the forward strand.
TTTAGATCACACCATACATAATCAACAAGGTGATTAATAGTTTCAATAGACTTAGATATATCATAAAATACAATAAAAAATTATTGGTCAATCGGTTTTACAAAAATAGAGTCGTATATTTAACATAAAAAAAAGGTATATTTTTCTAAGAATCGTAACCTTTTATAAAGTCTAAAATTTGTTTTTTTTTTTTTAATTTTCGCCTATGTTTTGGAAAACCTGTTTTAAATTTAAACTTTTACAGAACAAAAAGTGTGTTAACTGAAAAAGTTATTCCTACAACTATTTTGTACTTCAAAAATACGTATTTTTTCTAAACAAATGTTTATTTTTTTTTCAAATTTTGAAAAATATTTTGGACATCTGACAAATTAAAAACTTTTTTAATAAAACATTTTTAAATGTACTCCCTGCGACGTGTTTTTTTAATTAATTTGCTGTCAAAGTAGAAATCTGTAAAGTTTCATTAAAATTTTATTTCAAGTCTTTATAAATATCTAAATATTTATATAAATACTCAGTGGCGTGTCTATATGTTGGGATTGCCTGCGGTAGCTGTCTCAGGTTGTAGTTGCAATAAAAAAGATGCCTCTGAGCTTTTAAAAGTTCATTAGCGTCATAGTTAATGAACTCGATAAAATGTATGTCGTGTTATTAATAATTTATTTTCTTGTATTTTTGTATTTCTAATTTTTTTAAGAAAAGCAGAAAATCAATTTTTTTTTGTTCAACAATAAATTTTAGTAGGTATTAAATACAAACTGCCCCAGAGAATTGAAACTTATTAGGAAAATATCATTCTTTTCAAAAACTTTTTTGATCATAATCAAACAAAATTTATTTATTGAATAATTTAATAAAATTTAGATTAAATAATTTATTTAATAAATAACAGAATAACAAAGGAGTTTTGCACACAATAAAAATTGTACCATAGTTTTTTCTTTTTAGTTGATGAAAAAAAAAACGAAATCTCGCCTTCTATAAATCTATATCAAATTAAAGCTATTAAGTCCAACTTATAAAAAAAAACATTCCGATGATATGGCTTTAATAAAAATCTTCTGACAAAGTAAAAATAACTTTTTTTTAGTTAAATTTATCAATTTTTAGTGTAATATTTATATATATCTAGTGTGATTTTTTAAAATTTAAATTCATGTTCAATAATTATTATTCTGTATCAGTTTACTATGTAATGAAATTAGTTATTAGTAATAAAACAAATAATTAATGACCAATTTCATAAATATAAATCAATATTGTAAATATTTCAAAAAATATTTAAAGGCACCTGTAAGCTATTAACGTTTAAAGTATACATTTGTATAGCTACAAACTATTTTCGTATCAAGAAAACTGGTTAAAAATTGTTAGAATAAATTTTTTATGTATAGTTAAGTTTAATTATGTTTGAATGGAAGTTATTTAAAACATTTTTCTATAATGATAAAAAAATATTGTATCATTGAGAAAACTTGACTTAAACTTTAATTCGATTGTAAAATTTAATTTTGGTACCTATTCAATTTTTTTATAGAGTTAAGCCTCCTAAGCCCTTCCCCTTGGCCTCATAAACAAATAATTTTTCTTTGTGTGTAAAAAAACACAAAAGTTAAAGCGTACAAAAAATTAATCTACAAAATTTAAATTGAGTTGCTGATAAAATTCTGTTCAAATATATTATACATAGTCAAAAAATTATTCAATATTACACAAAAAAGCTTAACAACAAATATTAAATGTATAAATGGTAGCATCATTTTTTAGCTTCGATGCGAAGCTGAGAAGGTATTGGTTTTACTAAGATGTGTTTTTTTTTTTTTTTTTTTTTTTT
>NW_026099576.1:22531396-22537969 GCF_025091365.1 Daktulosphaira vitifoliae
AAAAAAAAAACACATCTTAGTAAAACCAATACCTTCTCAGCTTCGCATCGAAGCTAAAAATATACAATTCATTGTTAATTTTTTTCTTATTTAATTCACAACAAGTGTCAATACAATTATAGAAAATTAAAAATTTATATATTGGGTAGTTTACCACTATATGAAATTAAAATTTAATAAATCACAAAATTAACAAATTATTATATTTTGAATTTCATTTATTTAATCGAAAATGTCATTAATGACAATAAACTGAGTTTTGAGAACAAAAAAAAATTCGATTTATTGCATGAATAGAATAAAATAATTTAGTAATATTTAAAACAAATTTAAGGAATAAAAATAATGGTAGATAAAATATAAACATGTGCAATAAGAAGACATTTTTATTAAAAACATGTATTTTTTTTCTTTTGTTAAAATTTGATGAATTTCAATCGTTCATAAAGTAAGGTTTTTATCCGAACTTGAATATTTGGATTTGTTTATCTTTCTCGTTACATGTAGATTGCCGTTGTGTAAGATTGTATCAAACATAAATAGTTTTCATGGCACTCATGTTACTTAATTATATATATATATTGTGCTGCAAAAAATTCGGATGGAATGAACTGTCGTACCGAGCGTCTAAAAGAAAACTCACAAAATGGTAGATAATAAACGGATTAAAAATTGTTTTAAGACAACTCTTAAGTTTCTCTGTGCGAGTGTGGTGAAAAACCTTAAATCGCAAAACACCAATGTGTGTTTTACACCAAAGCGGTCAAAATTTTAAAATGTTCCTGAGTGAGCAAATATTTTCTGACCATCCCCAATAATTTTCCCAAAATTACAGCACCTTGTACTTGATTAAAAAAAAATGCAAATAGAAGTGTGTAAAGAAATGTTCACAGCAAAATGTATTCTTCCTTTTAGCTTCGATGCGAACCGATTTCTTTCAATGATACGTCAAAAGATCACAAATTGTATCTAGTCAAAGACATTACCCTCAAAAATTGAAAAAAATGCCCTCGTTCCCCGTAAATTGGGGAAACCTCCAAAAAAATTACAAATTTAAAAATCGCTAATTTTCGAAATTTTTTCAATTTTTTTTACTAAAAAGTGCCATAACATTTTCAAAAATGAACATATCAATATAATTCTTTTTTATATAGATGTGTAATATCATTACCTTTCGTTTGGTATATTTTTTTCATAAATTTAACCCTTAACCTGCCCACAAGGGGGGATTTAAAACGACAACTTTTTCAAAAAAAATTAACATTTTCAACTTAACTTTTGAAAATGTTCCGGAAGGTCTGACACTTTTATATATATCTTAAATTAAAGCTAATGTAATATACTTTATTATGCAAAAAAAAAATTTCGGACTTTATTTTATCTTCATGGTGAAAACAGACATCAAAGTTTATAAAAAAAATACGATTTTTGTAAAAAAATTCATTTTTATATTTTTAACTTTATAATGCTATAACTTTTTGAAAGATGTATGGATCAATATAATTTTTTTTTTATAGATGCATGATGTCTTTACCTATCATTTGGTATATATTTTTTTTATATCTGACCCTTTACCTGCCCACAGGGGGGGATTTAAAATGACCACTTTTTCACAAAAAATTTACTTTTTCAACTTAAATTTTGAAAGTGTTCCGGAAAGTCTGACACTTTTATATATATCTTAAATTAAAGTTAATGTAATTTACTTTATTATGTAAAAAAAATTTCGGACTTTATTTTATCTTCACGGTGAAAATGGCTACCGAATCCTATTTTNGGCACCTGTAAGCTATTAACGTTTAAAGTATACATTTGTATAGCTACAAACTATTTTCGTATCAAGAAAACTGGTTAACAATTGTTAGAATAAATTTTTTATGTATAGTTAAGTTTAATTATGTTTGAATGGAAGTTATTTAAAACATTTTTCTATAATGATAAAAAAATATTGTATCATTGAGAAAACTTGACTTAAACTTTAATTCGATTGTAAAATTTAATTTTGGTACCTATTCAATTTTTTTATAGAGTTAAGCCTCCTAAGCCCTTCCCCTTGGCCTCATAAACAAATAATTTTTCTTTGTGTGTAAAAAAACACAAAAGTTAAAGCGTACAAAAAATTAATCTACAAAATTTAAATTGAGTTGCTGATAAAATTCTGTTCAAATATATTATACATAGTCAAAAAATTATTCAATATTACACAAAAAAGCTTAACAACAAATATTAAATGTATAAATGGTAGCATCATTTTTTAGCTTCGATGCGAAGCTGAGAAGGTATTGGTTTTACTAAGATGTGTTTTTTTTTTTTTTTTTTTTTTTTTTNGTATTTTCCATTTTTAACTTTATTATGCTATAACTTTTTGAAAAATGTATGAATCAACATTATTTTTTTATGAGAAATAATATTTTTTAATAATCCCTTTTTCATTCTACATACTTTATCTTAATTAGGATATTAATAATGAACTAGCAGATCATGTAGCTTTTGGAATAGTCCACCAATTTTTTAAAATTAAACAGTATCTAAAGATTTGCATGGAAGCGTTTTTTTTTTATAGTGATTTTAATCACTGTCAGATATCATTATACTTGATCCATCTATACCACGTCACCACTGTGCCGCGACCCCCCTGTGCTGGGTTTTTTTTTTATTTTATATACACAGAATAAAATAAAGCTAACTGACAATTCCTACTTTTGATACAGCTATCATTTCATTAATTAATATAAATTTTTTATTAATAAATTAATTAATGTAAATTTTTCACACAATACACTTGTTTACTATTCTAGTGTATATTTTTGCTAAATAAATATACTCTACAACCCAAATTTACATTATGTGAATTATGGCGAAAGTATAATGTTATGAATTTTTGCAAATCAGTANACTCTACAACCCAAATTTACATTATGTGAATTATGGCGAAAGTATAATGTTATGAATTTTTGCAAATCAGTAAGAATATTTTCTCTTATTAAATTATTATTTAATAAATAATTTTAAATAACTCACTAAACTTGGGAAGTAGGTAATATGTTGAATAAACTGACAAATATTTTTTAAAAATAACAATTATTTATACAATATTGAAAAATTAAGTTTTCATGGTTAATATTATTCGATAAAGTGTATACACTTTGAATAATTCAAATAATTATCCTAACAATTTTTGTATTAATCATACTTATTACTTATTACATCATAGTAATTATAATTTTACTAATGTCACGTTTTAATGATTTATATAATAAATTATGTACTTTAAATTGTGTATTTAACAAAAGTGCAAAATTTTTTTTATACAAAAACTTAGGAAAGTTATTTAAAATATACTAAAATGATTATTCATAATATAAAACATTTGGTAATATGCTTAACAAAAATGTTCAAGTTTTCCCATATGTGTATTCGATGTTATTAACGCATAGAATGTAAGGAAAAATTTTTATAAATAGTAATAAAAATATCATTTTTGCATACGAATTTTTGATATATCATGTCAAAATTACACTATATGTGAGTAAAATTAACGTGTTTATTAAAAATTCCATACTGACGTATGAGAATTTTCTTATAGTGTACTAAATAAATATTGTGCAGATAGTATGGCTGTGGTATCATACCACTGTTATGTCGTTAAGTTAAACGTTTATAATTAGTGTCGAACTAGTACTGAATATACATTGTATATTATAATTCTGAGAATATATTTGACTATAGAGCAAAAAATAAGTAAATTTGTAGAATAAGCATCTTCGACATAAAAATTAACTTTCAATACTTCGATGCGTAGCTAAAAAGCTATTGGATTTACTTTGCCTAGTTTTTTTATCACTTACAGCATTAGGATTTTATCTAGATAAATATTCTATAGTTATCTAATTTGACATATCAGACAAGTCTAAATTAAACACACTTTAATATTTTTGTTTGTAACATTGTATTATGTTAAAATTTCAAATATCGAAATTCATTTAATCAATAAATTGTGATTTATTTAGTACCAATAGATATGAGATCGATTTTTAATTATTATACAATACTTATATTGGAAGTTATTTATGTTGAATTTTGTTATTTTATTATCATTATCGATCCCGGAAGACTTAATGGTTTGCAGGTGAATATTATAGTCTATCGTAGTACTAGGGTCATATAATATTATTATCATTTAATAACATTTCCCGGTTATTTATATATATTAAGAGATATGAAAATGATATTTAAAAGACAATAAAAGCAATCATCAACAAAAAATAGAACAAGCAATGAACTGTAGAAAATCCGTACATAATTGTTTAAATAACATCATTATGTTAGCTCGCGTCCGTCTGTGTACACTCGTATTTGCGTACTGTATAACACTGTACAGTTAATGGCACTGTACAGTATTAATTATATGATTTTTATTTGCAAGATTAAATCATCGAATATCAAAATTATGTAAAGATGTTATAACTCTAAAAGTATATTAAAAGATTAATAGGTGAAAATGTTTACTTATAACATATTCTATTTAAGATTATTATTATTTTAGTTGCAGTTAAAAGTTAAAAATATCACTAAGGGAAGATTTGAAAACTTAACCCCCTCCAGTAACGTAACCACAATTTCATTTCGAGGGCATCTCAACGAAAATGTTTACCTCTTTCTCAATATTTTCAACCCTTAGCCTTATATACAAGTATAATATAATATTGAACATTTTTCTCATAACGTAAGACTTTATCCATGCAGAAGATATACTTTTTTTGAAAATTCATTCATTAACCATGATACTGTAGGAGCTTTAAAATCGTATCAATGTTTTTTTTCTATGCAACTTTTGATAATGTTCCAAAAAACAAGTATTTAATTAAATCGAATACCGTGTATTTTACGATAAAAAATGAAAAACTATTAGAAATCTTAATTTGTTGAAGTTAACGACCACTAAAGCGAAAAATCATACAATTTTCGGTAAAAATGATGGAATTTGTAATTGTTTGCATACTAACGGAATACTTTTATCATTCAAGATTATTTCAAATTAGTTTGTTTAATCTAATATATAATTCTAATAAGAAGAAAAGCGTTCCGGTAATTTGTCCTCTATAAGAAACCGACCTTATCATCTTTGTAGCTCTATCCCAGCTATTTGGGGTCAGCTCTATCTTAACTTCTCTATGAATAATCGACTTCTTAAATTCAGTATAAAAAGTACAAAATGTATTTTTTGTTAAATTTGATCGATTTTTTTTAATACACATGAAAGACTTTTATGTTCACATTTATATTCATTTTAATCACTGTCAGATATTAATCAACACAAGTCAAAATAAGCTTCTACATCACTACGCTGTACCTGTGATTAACTTTTTTTAATAATAACAATTAATATTTTATATTTTTTTATTTAAAAATTGATAGATTGGTAGTTTGTAAATGATCAGTTTGAAAATAACTGTATATCTCATCCATGGGCGCATATTGAGCAATATTAGTGAAAACATCACCTAAGATATTGATATATCACTTCCTTCTTCTTTCTTTGACATCACTCAATATTGTTTCTCTAATGTTTATTAATAATAAATTTGTATTAATTTAATCAATTATAATTTTGTCAATTTAATTGGCATTTTATAATTAATCAGCAGTGAGTTAAGATAGTGAAAAATCGATTTTTCTGACCTTTGTTAGTTTATTATTATATCAGTTATAAAATTGGAATTTATCATAAGTCAATGGTTGGTAAAATATTTATTGGAAAAGACATGCCCTTACTTTTAATGCACCAATTGGATGGACATTACAAACTGCAAAAATCATCCCTGAAAATATTTATAATTAATACATAAATGTTATTTATTTCTTTTTTTTTTTTGTAAAAAGTGGAGTTTAAATGGGGGTACTAACCTACTCTTTCTATATAACTACACTGTTTTACCTAAAATATAAAACATAAATAGTTGAAATGAAAAATTATAACATGACAAAAATGGTAATGTTTAACAAAAATATAACATTTTATGTTTAATTTCAGGAGTCGTTTACACATAGAAGTCAAATTGTACGGGACAAACATTTTTTTCTTATATTATGTAATATTAGTTATATTTTAACATATATTTGCAACTTGAAGTATTTATAGAACATTTTCAACATTTAAGTAGAAAATGTTAATTTTTTATGCAAAGTTTGTATTATGAATCCTTCACGTAGGCAGATAAATTATAAGATTTTCCAAAAATATATACTTTATAAAAAGTAAATATTTAACGTACTTATAATAAAATAATTTTATTTTGATTCATTCATTTTTCAAAAAGTTATCAAAATTTGAAGTAAGAAAAAGTTAATAATTATAAAAGTCAAAACATAATTAGAACTGAGAAAAAGAGACAGCATACAAAAAATTCAAAATCAAATTAAACACATCACAGTAAAATTAATTTCTTCTTAGCTTCGCATCGAAGCTAAAATTTGAAGAGTAAAAATATTGTTTTTCTACAATAAAACGTTTTTATTTGAAAGAGTGTAAGTATTTTAAGATAAAAAATATTTCAGAATATACAGAAGAGT
>NW_026099576.1:22539634-22597800 GCF_025091365.1 Daktulosphaira vitifoliae
AAAAAAAAAATTTCGGACTTTATCTTATCTTCATGGTGAAAATGGCTACCGAATGCTATTTTTGTGTGAAAATTTTCGATTTTGTATTTTCCATTTTTAACTTTATTATGCTATAACATATTGAAAAGTGTATGGATCAACATTATTTTTTTATGAGAAATAATATTTTTTAATAATCCCTTTTTCATTCTACATACTTTATCTTAATTAGGATATTAATAATGAACTAGCAGATCATGTAGCTTTTGGAATAGTCCACCAATTTTTTAAAATTAAACAGTATCTAAAGATTTGCATGGAAGCGTTTTTTTTTTATAGTGATTTTAATCACTGTCAGATATCATTATACTTGATCCATCTATACCACGTCACCACTGTGCCGCGACCCCCCTGTGCTGGGTTTTTTTTTTATTTTATATACACAGAATAAAATAAAGCTAACTGACAATTCCTACTTTTGATACAGCTATCATTTCATTAATTAATATAAATTTTTTATTAATAAATTAATTAATGTAAATTTTTCACACAATACACTTGTTTACTATTCTAGTGTATATTTTTGCTAAACAAATATACTCTACAACCCAAATTTACATTATGTGAATTATGGCGAAAGTATAATGTTATGAATTTTTGCAAATCAGTAAGAATATTTTCTCTTATTAAATTATTATTTAATAAATAATTTTAAATAACTCACTAAACTTGGGAAGTAGGTAATATGTTGAATAAACTGACAAATATTTTTTAAAAATAACAATTATTTATACAATATTGAAAAATTAAGTTTTCATGGTTAATATTATTCGATAAAGTGTATACACTTTGAATAATTCAAATAATTATCCTAACAATTTTTGTATTAATCATACTTATTACTTATTACATCATAGTAATTATAATTTTACTAATGTCACGTTTTAATGATTTATATAATAAATTATGTACTTTAAATTGTGTATTTAACAAAAGTGCAAAATTTTTTTTATACAAAAACTTAGGAAAGTTATTTAAAATATACTAAAATGATTATTCATAATATAAAACATTTGGTAATATGCTTAACAAAAATGTTCAAGTTTTCCCATATGTGTATTCGATGTTATTAACGCATAGAATGTAAGGAAAAATTTTTATAAATAGTAATAAAAATATCATTTTTGCATACGAATTTTTGATATATCATGTCAAAATTACACTATATGTGAGTAAAATTAACGTGTTTATTAAAAATTCCATACTGACGTATGAGAATTTTCTTATAGTGTACTAAATAAATATTGTGCAGATAGTATGGCTGTGGTATCATACCACTGTTATGTCGTTAAGTTAAACGTTTATAATTAGTGTCGAACTAGTACTGAATATACATTGTATATTATAATTCTGAGAATATATTTGACTATAGAGCAAAAAATAAGTAAATTTGTAGAATAAGCATCTTCGACATAAAAATTAACTTTCAATACTTCGATGCGTAGCTAAAAAGCTATTGGATTTACTTTGCCTAGTTTTTTTATCACTTACAGCATTAGGATTTTATCTAGATAAATATTCTATAGTTATCTAATTTGACATATCAGACAAGTCTAAATTAAACACACTTTAATATTTTTGTTTGTAACATTGTATTATGTTAAAATTTCAAATATCGAAATTCATTTAATCAATAAATTGTGATTTATTTAGTACCAATAGATATGAGATCGATTTTTAATTATTATACAATACTTATATTGGAAGTTATTTATGTTGAATTTTGTTATTTTATTATCATTATCGATCCCGGAAGACTTAATGGTTTGCAGGTGAATATTATAGTCTATCGTAGTACTAGGGTCATATAATATTATTATCATTTAATAACATTTCCCGGTTATTTATATATATTAAGAGATATGAAAATGATATTTAAAAGACAATAAAAGCAATCATCAACAAAAAATAGAACAAGCAATGAACTGTAGAAAATCCGTACATAATTGTTTAAATAACATCATTATGTTAGCTCGCGTCCGTCTGTGTACACTCGTATTTGCGTACTGTATAACACTGTACAGTTAATGGCACTGTACAGTATTAATTATATGATTTTTATTTGCAAGATTAAATCATCGAATATCAAAATTATGTAAAGATGTTATAACTCTAAAAGTATATTAAAAGATTAATAGGTGAAAATGTTTACTTATAACATATTCTATTTAAGATTATTATTATTTTAGTTGCAGTTAAAAGTTAAAAATATCACTAAGGGAAGATTTGAAAACTTAACCCCCTCCAGTAACGTAACCACAATTTCATTTCGAGGGCATCTCAACGAAAATGTTTACCTCTTTCTCAATATTTTCAACCCTTAGCCTTATATACAAGTATAATATAATATTGAACATTTTTCTCATAACGTAAGACTTTATCCATGCAGAAGATATACTTTTTTTGAAAATTCATTCATTAACCATGATACTGTAGGAGCTTTAAAATCGTATCAATGTTTTTTTTCTATGCAACTTTTGATAATGTTCCAAAAAACAAGTATTTAATTAAATCGAATACCGTGTATTTTACGATAAAAAATGAAAAACTATTAGAAATCTTAATTTGTTGAAGTTAACGACCACTAAAGCGAAAAATCATACAATTTTCGGTAAAAATGATGGAATTTGTAATTGTTTGCATACTAACGGAATACTTTTATCATTCAAGATTATTTCAAATTAGTTTGTTTAATCTAATATATAATTCTAATAAGAAGAAAAGCGTTCCGGTAATTTGTCCTCTATAAGAAACCGACCTTATCATCTTTGTAGCTCTATCCCAGCTATTTGGGGTCAGCTCTATCTTAACTTCTCTATGAATAATCGACTTCTTAAATTCAGTATAAAAAGTACAAAATGTATTTTTTGTTAAATTTGATCGATTTTTTTTAATACACATGAAAGACTTTTATGTTCACATTTATATTCATTTTAATCACTGTCAGATATTAATCAACACAAGTCAAAATAAGCTTCTACATCACTACGCTGTACCTGTGATTAACTTTTTTTAATAATAACAATTAATATTTTATATTTTTTTATTTAAAAATTGATAGATTGGTAGTTTGTAAATGATCAGTTTGAAAATAACTGTATATCTCATCCATGGGCGCATATTGAGCAATATTAGTGAAAACATCACCTAAGATATTGATATATCACTTCCTTCTTCTTTCTTTGACATCACTCAATATTGTTTCTCTAATGTTTATTAATAATAAATTTGTATTAATTTAATCAATTATAATTTTGTCAATTTAATTGGCATTTTATAATTAATCAGCAGTGAGTTAAGATAGTGAAAAATCGATTTTTCTGACCTTTGTTAGTTTATTATTATATCAGTTATAAAATTGGAATTTATCATAAGTCAATGGTTGGTAAAATATTTATTGGAAAAGACATGCCCTTACTTTTAATGCACCAATTGGATGGACATTACAAACTGCAAAAATCATCCCTGAAAATATTTATAATTAATACATAAATGTTATTTATTTCTTTTTTTTTTTTGTAAAAAGTGGAGTTTAAATGGGGGTACTAACCTACTCTTTCTATATAACTACACTGTTTTACCTAAAATATAAAACATAAATAGTTGAAATGAAAAATTATAACATGACAAAAATGGTAATGTTTAACAAAAATATAACATTTTATGTTTAATTTCAGGAGTCGTTTACACATAGAAGTCAAATTGTACGGGACAAACATTTTTTTCTTATATTATGTAATATTAGTTATATTTTAACATATATTTGCAACTTGAAGTATTTATAGAACATTTTCAACATTTAAGTAGAAAATGTTAATTTTTTATGCAAAGTTTGTATTATGAATCCTTCACGTAGGCAGATAAATTATAAGATTTTCCAAAAATATATACTTTATAAAAAGTAAATATTTAACGTACTTATAATAAAATAATTTTATTTTGATTCATTCATTTTTCAAAAAGTTATCAAAATTTGAAGTAAGAAAAAGTTAATAATTATAAAAGTCAAAACATAATTAGAACTGAGAAAAAGAGACAGCATACAAAAAATTCAAAATCAAATTAAACACATCACAGTAAAATTAATTTCTTCTTAGCTTCGCATCGAAGCTAAAATTTGAAGAGTAAAAATATTGTTTTTCTACAATAAAACGTTTTTATTTGAAAGAGTGTAAGTATTTTAAGATAAAAAATATTTCAGAATATACAGAAGAGTGTTCAATGAGAAAGGAAACAGTTGAATTATTACAAACCTTGAGAACAATAGAAACCCGTTTTGTTTCTTACTTAAAACTCTTATAACAATTATATTATTATTTAATTGTAGGGGTGCAAATAAAAACATGCTATTAGCAATAAATACAAGAAATTAGATAATATTTAATCTTTTTTACATATAATTTTTTTAGTGGTATTTATAAGTTATATAGAGAATAAATTGATAGATAAATTATAAAGTGTATCAATTTTAATGCTATTATTGCTACCATTTTATTATGAGAAATAAAATTTAAATCAATAGGTCAAATCCTAAGGTGTTTATTAGGCTTTATTGAAAAGTTATTCAAACTGGTGCGTATAATAAAATTAAATTAAAAAATTTTTTTGATTGAAAACATGGCAGTATTTGTTCATCATGATCACAGGCATATTATATACCAAGGCTTTATTGCATTTTCATATACAACATTTATTTAAATTCAAACTGATTTGTTATTGCCAATTCTGTAATAAATATAACACCTGACATAAGGTTGGATTATTTCAATTACTCATTAAAAATAAAAAACCAAAAATACATATTTATTGGTTTTTAACTATTATTAGTTTATAAATAAAGTTACTTTGCTAGTTCAAGCTAAAATTAAGAAAACGAGTAAAAAAAAATGTATACTGAGGCTCTATGACTATCTGTGTAAAATTTTAAGGAAAAGAAAATTGTTAAGTTCAAGGTCAATGTATTAAAACGGTGTAAGAGAAACGGTATGCCCGGTACTATACTTGTAACACGCTGTACGGGAATAAGAAACATCTAGGTAGTTAACTTGACTGTCATTTTACAAAGGTATTAAATGCAACAGAATAACTATTGTACGAAATGCGCCTAAGAAATGTTGGGTTGTAGTGTGAACAGCTGTTATGCTACTCAGTTAGGCAGCCATTCCGTTGCCGTAAATCATAGTGCGCGAGCGCGTGTGCAAACAACATTGTTGTTATTTTACATATATTTTATGATTCTGCCGCAGTTAATTCTGTGGTGGTGGATAAACGATAGCGGTGTAGACTGCGCCACTGTTGACTGTTTTTGTTATTGTTGTTAATTTTTTTATTTGTACTCTGTCAACTCTGTCGTTTGATTTTACTGAGTATACCTCGTTTGCCTTATATATCGTGTCGACTCGTAAACGGCAGTGCGTGCGTGAATCCTAAGTAAAAATCAAGCATAGCGAACAGTCTATACGCGGTGAGTGGATTCCGGATGTCGTTGTCCGGACAGTGACAACAAAACGCATATACAGTGTATTATGCCAGTATACGCGAAATTAATGTCGGTCGTTTAACATCGATAACGATACTGCACTTATAGTATTCTAGTGTTTAGTTGTGTCGACGGATCGAGTTGTAATTATTGTCCTAATCATTGTATCACATTCCTACAATATATTTTTTCGGTTTTAGACGTACAAGGCGGTGGCGACTACTGTCGCCATGGACTCTCTGCGCGAACAAGTTATGATCAATCAGTTTGTTTTAGCTGCTGGATGTGCTAGAGATCAGGCGAAGCAGTTTCTACAAGCCGCACATTGGCAATTTGAAGTAAATAACACTGTAGTAGCTATAAAATACAATATTTTTATTGTATGTTCATTGTTGATATTATCATTGTCAATGACCTTGAACTTCACAATTTCGCACCTTCATGAACTGTTTTACAACAATTAATTATTATCCTCTATCTATTGTTTATATTGTTGTTGTTCAACTTGATAATCAAATATTTTATATTATTTTATTATTTTAGACAGCCTTAAGTATATTTTTTCAAGATTCATCAGTTACAAGCTGTAATCAAAATACAGCTCAATTTGGAATTGGTCAAGTAATTGATTGAAATATTAAAACTTCAGTGGAATATTTTTGTTATATTGGTATTTTGCTATTTCTAGATGACACCATGTAATACTCCAGCTACACCACCCAATTTCCCAGATACACTAGTTGCTTTTTCACGAATGACTACATCATCTGATACTACTAAATTAGGATCATCACCTAGTTAGTATAAAAAATATTCATTAATTCTAGACTATTAGTACAATAAATATTACAAATAAATTTAACTTAACCACGCTGTTAAACATAATGTATTATAAAACAAAGAATAAAAATTCATGTTATTATTTTTTATTTTAATAAGATTGTACTCTACTTTGGTACAAATAGGAAACTATATTGATTTGACCACTTATCTTGAATTTCATACATTTATAATTCCCTGTTCTTTCAATTAACTAATTCATATTTATGTATATTAATTTAATTTAAAATTATTTTAGAAAATAGTTATTTAAAATACCATTTGTAACAAATTGCTACAAGTTGCTCTTAAAATAATAATAGTAATAAAAAATAATTGTTGTTTTTAATAATACTACATAAATAAATCTATGAAAAAAACGAAGCAATAATGCCTATCTCCAGGGCCGCATTTAAACCTATTTAAGGTGCGGTACCTTGAGGTGGGCCCCTCTATTGAAATTATCACTACCATAAAAAAATGATAAGCATTCATCACTTTAATCACATTAATGTATCATTAATTTAATTTTTATTTACTTAGTTTTTTGTTTCTCTAGGGTAATTCATAATATTTCTAAAAATTCATTCTTTGTAGATAAATTATTATTAAGTTACTAAAAAATTAAAAATTTTTTAGGTATGTCTGTATCCCCTCAAAATAACAGAACCTCTTTAGAAAACTGTCAATCAAAAAGGCATCCTTATGCACATATACCACCTAACACAGTTACCAATAATACTTAGTTGGTATTAGAAATATTATTGTTAATTTTAAACTAAACTTAGCCATATTATTGTTTTAGTTATCCAAAGATGGTAATTTGCTTTTACTGCAACTTTTTAAATAATCTAATATGTTTTATCATTTGATTGTTATTATTTTGATTTATTGTTTTATTTTTGTTAGGTTTTTTCCAGTAGATTAAGTAAAAATATAGATAAATAATTTAAAATATCTACTCAAGATGTTTTATTAAGAACATTGTAGTATCGCTTTTATTTTGCTGTACTGATATTATGTAAAACTTTCTTAACTTGCCTTTGCCAAGCAGTGTAACTTAAGTTGTTATTATTTACTTTCTATAATTTTAGTTTATCCATCTTGTTTAATTAGTTAGTTATTAAGTTCTTATTAATATGACCATTATTATTTTCTATGTTTTTATGGTGGAAAGTTTCCATTTATTTTCATAAATCTATGTATAAAAAAATCACATAATTTTATGACTATTATTGTTGTCTATCACAAAATTAATAGTTTGATAGTTATTTTATTATGTATTAGATTTAAAACAGTGTAAATTATTTTGTTGATAATAAAACTTATGATTTTATCTACTAATTATGTTTATTGTTTTTAATTAAAATTGTCCTACTATAAATATTTATAACCTGATCAAACAATTTATTGCTTTGTTGGTTTTAAAATATTATGTTTCAAACTACGGTATATGAGGCTATATATATCTAAACTAAAAAAAAAAAATGTATTTAAAAATTAGTTTTTAGAATTGGATAATCGTGTAATTATTCAATATACTATGGGTTACACACTAATACTTTATTACTTGGTCTTATTTATAACAATTGGCTAACCTGTATCGCATTATGCTTTACTGATAAGGTAATATTACTATTCATAATACACCCATAGATTAAAGTTATTTAGTGATTACAGGAAACAAATGTACTAGCGCAGTTAAAACTTGAAAAATGAAAATGAAAATTGTTACATTTATGTTTTAGTTATTTTTGAGAATATTTCTTCTTGTTTACTTTCAGTATTTACTTCTCGTTAAGTATTCTAGATGATTTGACAGTGTATAAGATTTAATTTTTTTATATTACATTTATATTTAGCCCTTTTTTTTTATACTGTACCTTCATTGAATAATTTTGATACGTTGTAGTAAAATACTTGGCTTATGTTGTAAATATTTCTGTTCATATTTGTTAACCAATGACACTTTTATGACATGACTATCAATAATTGGACACATGTTGGAGAAAAAAGGAGATATGGTATTGGTATGTATCAAATATTTTTAGGCTACTAAGTATTTATTAATAAAGTAGTATAATTATTAATCAAACATTGAATATTTTATTTATATATTTTTCTTAAATGTTCTAGATATTTTACTAATTGAATATTTTTTTAAAAATTCTAATATTTAAACTTGATATATTACTGTTATTCATATAAAAAAACTTATGTTTTCAAATCTATTTTATAAGCTTAAATTAAATATATTTTACTAGTGAACATTTTTTTGTACTAAAAGACATCTAAAAATATTTTTAATATTTTAATTTTTTCAAAAAAATATATATTTGAATGCACTTTAACGTTTAAATTAAATATAAAATATTTTAGGCTCCTACTTAAGAAAAATTATTTTTATACATAAAATAAAAAGACATAAAGTGAGTAAAACAAAACATAAATAGATTACACTTTTTGTTTTATAAATTAATATAGTTATCTAGAACATTTTGGTATTACATAAACTAATATAAATTTACCTATTCCCTTAAGTAAGTATATTTGAAAATCTTCTTCTCTCTCATTGTATGGTTTCAATCCATGGATTGGTTTGCAGCCATCTTCCATTGTTCTCTATTATCCGTGAAAACCTTCCATGAATTCAATTACAAAAAATGAAAAATGAAATGGATTTTTTTTAATTGAAAGATAATAATTTTAATGATTACTTTTTTTATGGGGTTTTCTTTACTTATATACCATTTCCAATTTATCAATCATAAAGTAAATTTTACAGTCATACATTATACCTTATAAGGATGTTAATATTATTTTTTCAAATAACAATATACATAATTATTTGGCATATTTAAAAGATAATTATCTAATTAAGAAAATGATTGGTTGATAACAATTTTTGAATCAGTATTATAGAACCCATGAAAATTTTAAAGTAATAGCTAGTTAATTATGAGTATTGCAATTTAAAAATAATAAAATTAACACACTTGTAAAGTTTATGGGATGAACTGAAAATGTATTTAACGATTAATAAATTATAAAAAAACATGTAACTAAAATAAACTAAAAAAATTCAATATTATTTTTATTTTTTTATTTATTAAGTTTATCATGACCTTTTATACACTATTTTCCAATTTATTTATAAAATACTTTATGTATTCTAATTTATGAAATATTTATATCAATGTTTTCAAAAATAATGAGATTAATGAATTTATGAATTATTGAATTTCTAAAGGTTAAAAATTGAGCAAACCCCATAAAAATACCTTAATTTTGATGTGTATTGTTTTAATATTATGTAACATTAAATAATTTTAGAGCATATGGTAACATTTTATTTCTATTTTTACTAGGTATTATACAGTTTTAGCTAGATAATTAGAAGTATTGTTTTCTATTTCTCTATTGTTGCATAATTTTTGTTCATTATTTATTTTATATATGATCAAATGTCTAATTTTGATTCTCCCATAACAGGAAGAGCTTGTTAAAACATTCATATAGTTCTAATTAAGTTCTTTAAAACAATATATTGTTACTAAAATTAAAAAAGGGGGATAAATAATGTTACATTTTTGCAGTGTAATATTAACTGCTTGCTCTATTTAACTTAATAGTACAGTTAGACCTTTACTATTTTGGCCTAAATAAAATATTCATACCTTATTTTTAGCTATTCATAATTATTTACAAAGTGGTCCACACAGAATCAAGTTGTTGGTTGGTGAATGTGTACACGTTTTGGAAGAATGCACTGATTGGTATTACGGATTTACTTTTAAAAATAAATCAACTCACGGAATATTTCCTAAAAAATTTGTTCATATTATGGATAATGTTGTTGAAAAATTTGGGTATGAAAATTATACCCAAAAAATCACTTTTAACACCAAAATTATTTTTAAATCTTTTTTATCTTTATTAATTAGACCAGCTGAGCTGACAGTGTTAAAACAGCCTCAAATAGTTCATGAACTTACCAGTGTTGTTAGAGAGTGGGCTATTATTTGGAAACAATTATACATTGTAAGTTAATTTTACTATTATTATTATCAAGTTTATATTAAATAATTTTTTTTTATTATGTTTATTATAGTGTAACAACTTAAATTTTAAAAATGTAGAAAACAAAATCTATGAACTAGTAAAGTTTAGAAGTAAAATTTTATCAGGTACATTACCTATTGATGAATTAAAAGAAGTACAAAGATTAGCAACATCCACCATAGATGTTGGAAATAAGTAAATAAACTCTATATTATTAACTATTTTATCATTAATTTAAAATTAAATTAAAAATCCATATAAAATTATTTTCTATCATTTCATTTCCTAGTGTATTATTTAATATGAATGATAAAAATTATTATTTGCCAAATATTCTGTGAAAGAGTACCCTATTTGAAGTAGACATACATTTTAAATTACTATAAAATATAAAGTTAAAACAAATTATTTAAAAATTTTTTTAGATTATTGGGTTTAGATATGGTTGTTAGAGATGAACAGGGTAATATATTAAATCCGCTTCATACACCAACTATACAATTATACAAACATCATGAAACTGCTACAAATCGAATTCAAAATGCATCTGTAAGAATTTAATTTTTACTAAATTCATGGATTTTGTATAAAATGTTTTTTTCTAGACTGCAAGTAATATAAAAAAATCAAGCGAGACAGTAAATTATATTTATAATTACACTGTATATTTTTCTCTGCACAACTTTATGTGTAAAATGACTGATGATGCTGAATTATTATTATCGTTATATGATGCTAAAAATGCAAAATCAATTTCTGAAAACTTTGTTGTAAAATGGGTCTCAAATAAAGTAGATCAAGGAGGATGGTCTCAAAATGATATTTTCCATAATTTTAAGGCTTTATTTACAGTAACATAAAACACTATAAATATTTATATCTGAATAATTCCAGCTTTGTATTTTTATTTAGGATTTAGGAACTCGAGATCTGGCCAGAGAAAAAGTGTACTTAGTCTGTTATATAGTGAGAATTGGTGGTATGGAAAGTGATAGCAATACTAAAAAAAGTTTAATGACATCACAAATCAGAAGACCATGGGGTGTGGCAGCCTTAGATCTAACTTTATATTTTACTCGAAAACTTGAAAGTGATGAAGACAAACATCATTTTATGCCATTTTTACCGTATGATATATTAAAGCTTCTGAACTATTATAGCTCACTATAAAATTCAATATTTTTTAACTGTTATTAAAAATTTAAGTTTTTATAATAGTATTAATTGACACTAAAAATTAATTATAATTTATATATATTTTATTAAAATGCATTTCTTTATAGATGTGAAAAAGATAATTTGGAAAATACACTAAAAAGATATTTAAATTTAAAAGACTACTCTCATAAAGATCATAAAGGTCAAGGATTACATGTGAGCTTTAAACTACTTAATGGAGATATCAAGCAGGTAAATTTTTTTTTATATGAATAAAGAAAAATATTTTATTTATATTAATATAAAATAAACTATTCTAATTATTAATTTATGAAACCTTTAAAATAACTTTGATTCTTATTTAAACTTCATCATTACCACATTCATAATTTCATACTAATCATTTCAATTATTCAAAATAAATTATCATTTTATTAATTTTAAGTAAGTTAACCAAAAAAATTAAAAAATCATTAAATTTTAAAGTTGTATTAGCTTTGATGCAGAATTAAGGCGGTATTAATTTTACGATTGTTAATTAATTTTTTTTAAAAAGTATGTAGCATAAAAGAAGTGTATAAATAAGTACTATTTATACACTTCTTTTATTTTTTATGGTAAGTACTACCATAAAAAATTTTAATGATCCATACATTTTTCAAAAAGTTATAACATTATAAAGTTAAAAATATAAAAATGAATTTTTTTTTTCAAAAATTGTATTTTTTTTATTAACTTTAATGTCCGTTTACACCATAAAAACAAAAAAAAGTCCGAAATTTTTGTTTAGCTTCGATGCGAAACTGAGAAGGTATTCATTTTACCATGATGTGTTAATTTTATTTATTTATTTTTTTTTTGTGTCTGTCACTACTTTTTCTTAGTTCTCACGGGATTGATTTTTCTCAATGATTTAAAGATCACAAATCGTAACTAGTTACCCTAGTAACATTACCTTCAAAAATTTGAAATTTCCCTCGTCCCCCGTAAATAATAGAAATCCTCCAAATAATGACAATTTTTAAAATCAGTAAATTTGCTATAATTTTTTTTCAATATAAATACCTTAAGTATTTTTATTTTGTTTAGTATAAATTTTTTCAAAGTCNAAAAATAAAAATAATTTTTTTTCAATATAAATACCTTAAGTATTTTTATTTTGTTTAGTATAAATTTTTTCAAAGTCTGACCTTTTACTTCAAATTTAACTTTATCAACTTAACTTTTGAAAATGTTCCGGAAATACTGTGTTTGAATGAGAAATTAAAACTTATGTTACGTATTATAAGAAAAAAAAAATAATTTATTTTGATTTAATTAATTTTTTCATTTATAAATACTTGTTTTCTAATTATTAATATCTCAAAAAAAGAGGTGATAGAAAAAATCTAATTGCAAATTTGAAATTGGTGCAAATATTGGTTTAGAAAAGTATATTTTTGTTCTCTGATGAAAATTCCTTGTATACCAGCAAATTTTCTCATAATTAACAATTTATTTTTATCAAGTATTGCATCAAGATCTTCAAGTTTTATCCGCATTTATCATAATAACAACTACGTTATAATTTTTTATAATTTCTCCATAAAAATTACAATGTTAAATTATTAAATATCATTTTCATTCTATATTTAATTGCTATAATAAATATTTATTCATGTATAATACTTATAAATCATAACACTTGTAATCAAAGTTTAAATAAGAAAATAAGAGTTCATTTTCCTTTTTGAATAATCTGGCAATTTCTTAAAATGAAACACTATCTACAGATTTGCATGGAGACGTTTTTTATGATAGTGATTTTTATTACTGTCAGATTTCATCTATACTTGTCCCAACTATCCCACATCCATACTATACCTTTACCTCACTTTGCTTCCATTTTTTTTTTCAAATGTTTTTTGGTATAGTATCAATATAGACATGAATATTAATAAGTTAGATATGCCTATTAGAAGAAGAAATTTCCACAACTTTCTGATGTAACGTTATTCCATCTGTTTTATATTGAAACATTTTTCCCCTTATTCTTTATTAATGTCATTTAAGTTATCTGGGAATGTATTCAAATAGAAGTACAGATAATGTAATCTATTGCTAATATTTTTAACTAAGGTATGATAGTTTTTTAGCATACAATTAATAATGACTACTTAATTTTGCCTTTTCTTATTTCTTAAATAAATTTGAATTATATCCTCGAATAAAACTCAAACGTATTTTCAAAATTTGTGTTGTAATTGAAAAAAAAATATTATCCTTTATAGAAATTTATTTACAATATTTTAATTATAATTATTATTCTTATTTTTATTTTGTAACTTTTTTTTTTGTAATTTATTAAATAATAAAGATAAATAAAATCTCATTACACTGCTATGTTTTCAATGCAAAAATGTATGTCAATTATTGAAACATACATCTATTTAATTTAAATATAATTTTGATAGAAAGGAAATCGTAGCAAAGAATCAATATTTATGAAATTTTTCGAGATTTATGCATGTTTTTCCATTAACAGCAATATACCAGGTTTAATTACACATTAAGACAAAAAATATAATTTTTAAAATACTTATTAAATTGTCTACTAAATTATTAGAAACTAGATGTAATCTAATTTTTAATGATGAACCAAAACTGGAATTAGCAGTAAGTTTTAAATAGTAAAGAAGTAAAGTTCTATTCATTTTTAATTTATGAATTAATGTTTAGTTTTTTTATAATTTTTGAAATTTAAGTAAACATATTTCATACTTAAAATTGTATAATTAATATATGTTTATAAGAATATTTTACTAAAACTAAATAATGAATAACTTATTTTTGTACATTGTCATAGTACTATCTTTTTTTTTAACATACAATAAAATTAGTACATAGTCAATACAATTTAATTTCTTTCTGTGTAAAGGAGTCAAATGATATATTATATCTAACCACAGGTTCGAGAAGAATATCCTCATTTGGTATTAGGTAATGTCTCATTGATAAGGAAAATGGGTTTTCCTGAAGTTATTTTGCCTGGTGATGTTAGAAATGACTTATATTTAATGTTAGTTGGAGGAGAGTTTTCTAGGGGTAGTATGTCCTCTGACAAAAACATTCAAGTTACTATTACTGCTTGTAATGAAAAAGGTGTTAAGTTATTAGTAAGTTTACTATTTTTTATTATTATTTTTTTTTTTTTTATAAAATTATTTATTTTATAGGGAGTAATATTTTTGGGCGGTGAATCAGAATCTATTTCTGAATTTAATTCAGTTGTGTATTACCATGAAGACAAACCACGATGGTTTGAAATTGTTAAATTGGCTATTCCTATTGAAGATTTTAAAGGTAGTCACTTAAAATTTACATTTAAACATCGATCTTCTAATGAAGCTAAAGACAAAAATGAAAAACCCTTTGCTTTATCTTTTGTAAAATTAATGCAAGACAATGGCACCACATTACGAGATACATTACATGAACTTCTTGTGTACAAAGTATTTGAAATGTTTTATTGATGTTACATGTAATTTTAAAATATGAAGTTTACTTTTTTATTTTAAGATTGACTACAAAAAATTTGATCCTACAGATATAGCTTATCTTACTTTAGCTTCCAGAAAAAATGAATTAGTAGATACAAACAATCGTATATCTGTACCTGGTTTATCTTTAGCTAATAAAGATGTGTTTATTATCCATACAAATATATGTTCTACAAAACTTACTCAAAATGGTTAGTGTAATTTTTAAGTATAATTTTTATCTATTACATAAAATAATTAAGTTTTTTAGCTTTCAAATAAAAAAAAATTATGTTTATATTCTTTTAATTGATTTTGCAGTTGATCTTTTAAGTTTATTAAATTGGGCAAGTCACCCTGATAAGCTTAAGGAAAGTCTTAACGCTTTAATGAAAGTTGATGGAGAAGAAATTGTTAAATTCTTACAGGATGTATTAGATGCTTTATTTAATATTCTTATGCATAATTCTGATTCTGATCTGTTTGATAATATGGTGTTTGATTGTTTGGTAAGATATTTTAAGTGTAATATTAAAATATATAGAGTATCCCATAGAGTGCATAGTTTTTTATTATTATTATATATTAATAAAATTTTTAAGTAAATGCATTTTATTTTATATTTTAACATTTAGAAATATCTCAGATTTAGAAAAGAAAAAATATCTAGTATATGACCTACCTTTACTAAATAACTTGTGTTATGCACTCTATAGAATTACTAATCCCCTTGTCCTTGCTGACAATCTTTTATTTTTAATGAAACATTATGTAAAAAATGTTTAAAGGATCATTATTATTTAAACAAAAATAATGATTCTACTACCAATATGATGACCTTTGAAGCTCAGTTGAGAATGCGTCATACTTTGACTATATAGGCTTTCTTGTCTTATTTAACATGAGCATAGTTATTAAGACAGGAAATTAATAAGTATTTTAATAATAATAATATAGATTATCTAGAAGCTGAGGATGTTATTGTCTTAAGAACCCTTAATTGTTTGTGAATCTCTATTATCTCTAATAGCTCTCCATTACCTCTAATTAAAAAAAAAATTAATTATCAGGGTCATTTTTTATCATAACTTAATTATTTACAAATTAAAATAATTTAAAGTTTTATTTTTTTGGTTATCTTTAGTTACATTTTTGAACTATTAACTATGTAATACTTTTTAAGTTGTTAGGGAGTTAACTTTATTTTTTTTAAACTTTTTAGTTTTCATTTTAATAGTAAATGGCATTTGAATTTTTGATACAACTCTATTTGTTTATTAGATATAAAATTTTAATGTTTCAAATATTTGAATTAATACACGAGATATTACAAATACTAATAGCTAATGGTTTTTTATGTTGTCAATATTTGAAAATATGCAGTATTTATTATGTATGGTAGTAATTGTTGTGATTTTATAAATACACAAACTGGCAATACAGAAACCATTTCTATTGATAAAGTCATAATTAACAATAAACGCTACTTATTTGTGATAGTGATATCATAAAAAACCATATAACTACCTGAATTTGTGATACCTTATATATTATACATGTGTATTAACTCAAAAATTTAAAATATTATAGTGTTATATCTAATAAACAAATAATATTATGTTAAAAATTCAAATGCCATTTATTTACTATTAAAATAAAGCCTCAAACATCTTATTAAATTCAAAATATGTGTTTCCATTTGAAAAAACATTAAGTATTACACAGCTAATAATTCATGATAATATGTAACTAAAGGTAATCAAAAAATGAAAATGTTTAAATTACTTTTTTTTTGTTAGTAATTCTAGTGGGTTATGATAAAAAAATCACTCTGTATACAAACTAGATCAGTAATAACTATTAAATATTATGAGAATATTTTTGTGAATAAAATATTTTTAAAATGCTACCAAGTTAAATTGTGCACTTTATTGGACACTATGTGAACTATTTTACTTTGTACTAGTTTTAAAAACTTCAAATTTATTTTTAGCTTTATATTATTGGACTAGTCTCAGACAGAAAATATCAACATTTTCAACCAGTTTTAGATTTATATATTCAAGAAAGCTTTTGTGCTACTCTTGCTTATAAGTATGGAATCATTTTTTTTTTTTTTAATAAATTTTGCTTAATTGTACTACTCAAATATTTATTATTTTTAGTAAACTTATTGTAGTCTTAAAATGTTATTTATCTCATTGGGAAAGTACTGATAAAGATCTTCTCTTAAACATAATGAAATCTTTCAAATATATTATGAAATTCATTGCAAGGTCACGGTTCCTATTTTCACAGTAAATATATACATATATATGTATTTGTTTTAAATAATCATTGTATATTATCATTATATATATTTCATTTAAAATTGTAATATTTTCAAATATTTTTAATTACGGTTATTTTATAATTATATAGGCCTATAAGCTTGTATGCTTATGTAACACAGATGCTTAAAATCAACTTTAAAAAATAGTTTGTATTTGAAAAGTTTCAATTCTGATTAAAAAAAGTTCAATTTTGTTAATCAGTCTTATGTTTAATGGTTATACATGATGTTAGTATGTTATTAAATTGATAAACATTATTATAATGTTTTGATAGATTATATGAAGGAAAAGGACAACAAACTTTTGAAGCTTCAATGTATGAAATGTTAAAACTCATATCAAATTTAATGTGTATCAATACAGATTCTACTTTATTATTACAAGGAGCATGCTTGAAATATTTACCCCATTCAATTCCTGATATCATAATAGTGTTTAGCTGTACACAACTTAGGTGCGTGTAAATTAATTTTTGTTGGATTTCATAGGTTGAAAGAATGTAAAATTGCACAAAAATTGGATTTTTATTCTTTAATTAATTACTACCATTGTTATTTTAAAGTATACAATTTTTGGAACTTTTCAAATCCATAAGGGCTAATTTATTGTAGTGACATTTGTTGATCCAAACTTTTTTATTTAGGTAGTGTTTTTAAATTTAATTTGAAAAAAGTATTTCTTTAAGTTTAAAGTTAATATGAAGCAATATTTTTTTTAATGAAAATAATATATCAAAAATATTAAGGTATGCCCTATTGTTTGCTACAGTATAATTTCTTTTATATTCAGTAGAACCTCAGTTCAAAATTTGACACCTTTCAACTTGTGAATATTTTTAATGATCATTACTATCATTGTTGTTATTATATATTGTTACTAATTAGATTTTTCTTTTTTCTTTTTACCTAAAATTTCAGCAGTTAAGTCATTAGCTTATTTATAAATATATTTTTTAAATTATATTTATTAAAATATTTAATCATTTTATTTTCCGTAGTTCACTGTTGGTAGAATTGATAGGAAATGTACCTCCATCCAGACTTGTGAAACAAAAGCTAATGACCATGAATGATATAGTACATAGCAAGCTTTTTTTTAATGCCGATTGTAGAGCTATTTTGCTACCATCTGTTTTAGCTAAAATCAAAGAATTATTGGAATCTTCTGACGAGGTCGGTAGAAATAACTGTTTTGTGATTTCATAGTAACCGGTTTTATATTTTTAACAAATAAGTTTTGCAAATTGAATATAAGAAAATATTTATTGTGTTCTAAGAATACTATTCTAAAATAAGAAATGTGTAAATTTAAAAACTTTTAGTTTTTATAATGCATCCATCTATAATATTATTGTTGAATAAATCACTGTTAGTTGTGTAATTAAGCAAATACTTATATTTCACTAAAATAATTATTAAATAATCCATATAATATCTTTAAAATTAGAATAAATAATATATTTAGAACAAGTAGACAAAGTAATGGGAGGAGAGAATAAATGTAAAACCAAAATGTAAAATGATTTTTGTCAAAAAAAATGTCATTTTTCTTTCTTTCATTTTTAGCTTNAAGGAGACATAGTAATGGGAGGAGAGAATAAATGTAAAATGATTTTTGTCAAAAAAAATGTCATTTTTCTTTCTTTCATTTTTTCAAATTTTATTTTTGTTTAAAGAATTCAATTATTCTGGAATAATTTTTATATCATTAATTTCTCTACTCTTAGACGTACACATATAATAATTTAAATTATATAAAGTAATTATTTTTTTTATTCCTTTTTTTCTTTTTATTATTCCAAAAATGTTAAATAAAACTTTTATATAGCTAAAATTACCATTTATTTTTATTTTACTTGCAAAACAAAATTAAAAATGCTAAATTACACTTCTAATTACTACCTAAACATAGTTCTAACAGTTAATAGCAAAATTATAAGTGTTAATTTAAATATGTTTGTGGCATATAATATGTGCATGCTTTACAATGTGTGTGTGTGTGTTTTGTTTTGTTATTTTATTGTTTGTTTATTTTTATTTTGCTAAATTTACTAAATGAGAACTAAATGTATGTCTAATATAATATAATACGTATATGTGTATAATGTATAATGTATAATATAATATGTGTTTTAGTGTTGAGAAAGTTAACTTTATAAGCCTAATCCTCGCAGCACATTGGCAATTTTGACAGTTTTGTGTGCCTATGTTTGAATACTTTACTAACATATTTAATAAGGTGGTGGTAAATTTAAAGATATCCATAATTTTATATATATATTTTTTTAGTTAGATATTTTTATAGAAAATTTTTTTTTAATACTGAATCTATGCTAAAAACATTTCTAAAAAAACTCCTCAATTTTAAAATATAAATTAAATGAATTTTATTCTATAAGGGGTATAATTCATAGAAGAATGAGAGTGTAGATGGGAAGAAAATAATTATATGTTAAAGATACATTTTTAATGTATTCTTTTCTCTTCTCAAAAATAAGTTTTAGCTATACCATAACTATCTTACAAGGAAAAATTTGAATTTAAAACTTAGTTATTTTTTTTTAACTTTGTACTGTTGTTTATTTTTTTCTCTGATTTATTTTCATTTTTATGATAAATTAGTTTTCAAATCATATTTCATATAAATTATATAATAGTTTCTTGGTTATCTAGTCCTAGAATAATCTAGTTGGTTACCCATTGCTCAGCTTTTAACATTTTTTGGGATCCATTCTTTGATCTGATACTAGCACCCAAAAATTTACCATTTATGTTTATTATTAGCTATATTACTTTTATTTGTATAATAATGTGTAATTACCTAACAAATAATATTATTGTTATATTTCTCTTAATTTCTTCTTTTCAAATGTCACTGTTATTGCATGTCTATTAAATAATATTATTATATAAATAATATTAAAAATAGTATTCAAGATATTTCATACAAAAACTTGTATATTCATTGAATAATTTTTTTAAAACACATCTCTACTTGAAAAATTGAAACATACCTAATTACAGTCTAATTATTTTTTTTAATAGATGCATGTTTGGAATATGTTTTGTAACTTATTTGCAATTAAAACTGCTTAATACTAACAATCAATTATAATATTATTTAAATTTAATAGTGAACAAATAAATTATGTGACAAATGCATGCAATTTTATTTATTTTCAATTATTTATAGCAATAAAATGCATTTATTTTTCATTAAAACTATAAAAAAAAAATTTTAGTTAAATATTGAAGTTTCAACTAAAACAAATATCAAAATAAATTGATTAATGTAGTTTAGAGAATATATAATTAATAATTAATTAATTAGTATCAAATTTCAATTTTTTATATTTAATGGTTAATTTTATTAATAAATTTTCTATATTCTCTGCTTCTATTAAAAATTGTATAAATATATTAGCTAGGCAGTTTTTTGTAGTCTTTATTAACCTCTAGGCCAAAACTAGCATCGAGTATCGAAACAAATCCAAATCTGTCGCAAAAATTGCCAAAGTGCTGGGAGCCAGTGGTCGTAATCTCCTCGACTCTCATGACATAAGTGATCAAGTATGTTAATAAATTATTTTGTCACAAATATTTTCCTAAAATAAATATGATTTTTATATATGCTCTATTTTAACCTCTATAAATACTAAAGCATTAATAGAATAATAAGATAAGATATTATCAAAATAATTTTTTTTTTATTTCGTTGAATATATGAGTTTCCTCTAAAACCAAATTAAAAAATATGTTTATTTGTGAATTCAAAATTTCCAAGTCTTTATTTATTTTATAACCAATATTAAGATTATTTTCCAAAATGTATTTGGCAAAAATAAAATTGAGATTGGTTTTTTTAAAGTTAATTTCCAAAATATTCTCATTATACCTAGTTAAAAAATGTCACTTTGTTTTTTAAATATAAAATTTGCCACAACTATAATTTAATTTATAAACACTACTAGCTTTTTATTATTTTAATTATTATTCATTACTTTTACAAAATAGTCAGATATGCTGTTATAATATTTCATACTGCAATAACTAATATTATATACAGGTTTATTTTAAAAATAATAAATGTTTTTTCTTTTATGAATTTTGTTATTAATAATTTTGAAATTATTTTTATAAGCAATTTCATGAATGGTATTAAAATCTTTTTGATAGTTAACACTAAAGAAATTCTTTTCTATCTATAAAAAATTAAGTTAAAATAAGATATTTTTTATGTGAAAGTATGATTAACATCAAATTTTATAATTGTATCAGTTTGTGTGAATTTTGTCTAGGTATAAAATTCAAATTTATAATGATTAAAAAAGAATCATTTTGTCTAATATGGGTTGAATATTATTATTATTTTAATTTCAGTTGATCATTTCTCAGCTTGTCTGTTTGTACCTCTAAATAGAATAAATGTATCATCTAAATATTTATAATAAACTTTAATACATTGACAAAAATTGTAATATTTTGAATTTCATAATATTACAAACAGACTTTAGATAAAAGTGTAATAAGAAGACCTGTAACTAAAACTTGATTTTAATAGTGTAATAATGTTAATACAACGAAACCTTACAGTTTTGTTTAAACATATATTATTGTATATATTAAAAAATTTATTATTTTTTTATTAATTTAAAAAAATGTAAAGTTTTATGTTTAGGTATAAGATAATTAAAATTTACATAAATCATATAATATAGTACCAGACAATATGAATATACAACTCTTTGAATAATTATAATGAATACATTATTATACATAAAGACATGCATATCACAAACCAAAATGGCTTCTAGCTTGAAATTTTATTAAATATATCCAGTTTTTTAGTTATGAGCTGACGTTTTGGACTAATTGCAGAGTCCATCTTCAAAGCAATAATTACAGGCTCTTAGTTGTAACTATGTTGTCCTCTGTATAATGGCTTCTAGAAAGTGAATACTATGTAATTTTAGTAAATGCAATTAATCTCTATTAATAACTATTGACCTGTGTTAATAATGTCATTATTAATATTATTATTAATGATAATTATTACTACATAAAATATTTTCATAACCTGTTGTGAAATCTAAAAAAAAATAAATAGGAAAACAATTCAAGAAATTCATGTGTATATTTTTCATTAAACATTTTTTTTGTACTGCTTTAATTATATAATATTTTTAGTAAAATTTTATTTATTAAAATGAATATATTATTAATTTTTATATAATTTTCATTTTAAATTGTCGGTTCAAATAACCCAAAATGTAAACATTATTTAGTAAAATTTGAATTCCATTATTTAAAGTATTTTTCAATGTATTTTGATTTATATAAATTTGTATTACTCTATTAATTAATTCTATTTATCTTTAAAATTTTAATAATTTATTAATCAATCATCCAATATAAAAGTTTCTTTTATTTTAAATCTTGCTGCTTAAAGTAGTTAATATTAATTAATAATTTGTAAATTAAGATTAATGTTCAAAGAAAAATGTTAAGAGTGAAAGTGGTTTTCTTCATCATTATTTCATTAGCTCAATTATATTATATATTTCATATAATTTTTCTTTAATTTTAAAAATTCAAGTTTTTTTAAATAAAATCTTAAATAAAAAATTATTATTATACCAATTTAAGTCAATATTTTTCACAGGCTATGTTATCATATATAAACTATGTTGCTTTATTATGTGTCAATGTATAAATACAAGACTAAAATTTGTTTTGAAAAAATATATTATGTGCCTAGACATCACATTTTGCTTTAGATATGTTTATATTTTATGAGAGTTTTGTCTTAAATATTGTGTTCTTTTGTTTACATGAATTATCTTTTAACAATTTTTTGTGTTTTATATTTTGTATTAATAATTTTATTATGCTATGTCATTGCATAGGTTGAAATGTGTGTAAAGTTATTAGGGGACATAATGGATCTTTTATATGCAGCTGATCCAGTGTCAACATTTCGTGATATTACTGAAATAATGTTAACAGTTTTGCGAACTGTTATTCAAACTACTATAGCAATGGACAGAGAAGGATCCTTATTAGTTAGTAAAATAAATAAATAACTTCTTTATTAAATTATAAATGTATTTTTTTTTTTCAGGGTTATTTAGTATCTATTATGATAGCAGCATTACGTCAAATGTCTGCTGAACATTTTGATATATATATAAAGCATTTCCCTACTAGAATTGATTTATTAGATTTCCTAATGGAAATTTTGTTAGTATTTAAAGATCTTGTATCACGGCCTGTTTTCCCCCCAGATTGGTGTGAAATGATAATGTTACAAAATAGGTATGTCATTATACTAAGAAACTTTTATTGTAATATATAATAATTTTTTACCTAACTATTTTAGTGTTATATTAAAGTCTTTGAGATATTTTTCACATACAATTAGAGATTATTTCTTTAAAGATTTTGAACATCAAGCATGGAATAACTTTTTTCATTGTGCTATTATTTTTTTAACACAACCATCTCTTCAATTAGAAAAATTTTCATCCAATAAACGTTGGAGAATTATTAGTCGATATAAAGATATGCGTAGAGAAACTGGTTTTGAAATTAGAAGCATGTGGTTTAATTTAGGTAAAGTATATTTTTTACAGAAAATGTTTCAATTTTTATTATATATTATTTTTATCTTTTAATAGGACAATACAAAGTACAATTTGTGCCCAACCTAGTAGGATTATTTTTAGAAATGACATTAATTCCTGAAATTGAATTACGTAAAGCTACTATTCCAATATTTTTTGACATGATGCAGTGTGAATTTTATTCATGTTTTGATGGGCACACTAATAAACGTGATTCTAGTAATATTAAAGCTAAATTTAATGAAGTAAGTACTTAGTGCTTATTTTATTTTTCAAAATGTATAATCAATTAATTTTTTATTTGTCGATTTTGAAATTTTAATTATTCATACAATATTAAAAAACTTAAAAAAATTTAATTTTTTTAAAACAATATTAAATTAATTAATTATTGTCATACAATAATTGTATATATTTACAAGGTTGATCAACCTTTTTTTCTAACATAAGTTTTTTAAATGTGACTTCTGAATACTAAGTTTTTATTCATAATTATGAATGAGACTACTAAAATTTCTATATTAACTATTATTTTAATAGTTTGAAAATGAAATGATTGCTAAACTAGATTATTTAGTAGAAGGAGGCAAAGGTGATGAACAGTTTAAAGAACTTTTTAAATCCATAATGTTAATGCAGTGTGAAAATCACTCTACAATGAAAGAACAAGTAAATTAACTTAAGGCCTTCTAGATATTTTTGCTATAGTTATTTTTTCTATGTACTTAGGGTATAAGATTTGTGAAAATTGTTACTTGCTTAATGGAGCGATTACTTGAGTATCGAGCAGTTGTAGATGATGAGAATAAAGAAAATCGAATGAACTGCACTGTCAATTTATTAGTAAGACCATTGTAAATTTTGAAATTTCTGGTGTTTTAAACATGTTTAAAATGTAAAAACCGAGATAATACATCAATACTATGTACAATATATAATGAAAAATTAATTTTATAAAATAAAGGCTCTTATGAAATAATTAAATCTATGAAATTTGTTATAACTTTTTATTTTTTTTGATAATATTCTTAGAATATTTAATAATTGTTCTTAAATTCAAATAATTTTAATAATATTAAAATTAACACTAATAATAATTATTTGTAATAATAATAATTGATTATTAATTATAATTTCTAATCAATTATTTAAACTGTATAATTACTAAATATTTGACTAATATAATGTAATAATTAGTATCTGTATAAAAATCAAGGTGATGACTAAGCATATTTAATAGGTATAAAATCAGAATGTTTAGATGACTTACTAAATAATATTGCTAATATTAACTAATATGTTTACATAATTATAAAAATTTTTACATGCATTACTAAATGCATATTACTGTTGTAAATTTTTTCTAATAAATCGTTAAAAAATTTTAATAAGTATCATTAAAAATTATAAGCATAAAGATTTTTTTCTTTTATCATTCATTTGCTTATTTTTGATAATTTATATTGTTTTTTTTTATTTATTTTTAATGAGTTCATTTCACTTTTACTTATTTTCATTATTAAAGTTATAACAATAATATTCATCACCGTATTATTCTATCTGAGTAGAAAAAAAAATGCTAACTCGGTATTAATGTCATGCCTAGGTCAGTCATTCTCATAACACATTTTATAAAAATCATTTTCTGTTTTTATGCTATGAAATAATATTGGTGATACATTAAAATAATTTTTTTTTTTGAAATGTTTTATTTGTAAGTGCATTTTATTTGTATTAGATAAATATGACATTTTAATGTTTGTTGATTTTTTTAAGAATTTCTATATGGACATCAAGCGTCAAGAAATATATATTAGATATGTAAACAAACTTTGTGCTCTTCATTTGGATTGTGATGATTTTGCAGAAGCTGCTTATACACTTAGATTACACAGTGAATTGTTATCGTGGTCCAATGACTCATTACCACCTTTGTTGCGATCACCACTGAGATATCCAACTTGTGATACTCACAGGCAATTAAAAGAAGCCCTTTATCACGATATTATTGATTATTTTGATAAAGGAAAAGTAAATAAAATATTTTGTCTTTTAACCATCTAAACATAATAGTTTTTATTTTTAGTAGAATGGATTTTATTTAATATCAATAAATTTATGTTTTAATCAATTTATTTATGTTTTGTTATATAGATGTGGGAATGTGCTGTAAGTATGTGTAAAGAATTAGTTAGACAGTGTGAATGTGAAACATATGATTACATTCAATTAAGTTCTTTGCTGCACCGTATGTCAAACTTTTATGATAATATAATAAAGCAACTTCGACCTGAACCTGAATATTTCAGAGTAGCTTATTATGGTAAAGGTTTCCCATCGTTTTTACAAAACAAAATATATGTATACAGAGGAAAAGAATATGAATTTTTGAGTGATTTCTCAACAAGAATTCGCCATTTGTTTCCTAATGCTACATTAATGCAAACACTTTCAAAACCTGGATCAGATATCATGGAATCTACAAGTCAATGTATCCTTTTAAAAATAATTTTATGTAATTAGAAATAAGTATGATAAAATGATTGGGTTATATCATAAAACAGAAAGTAATAAAACTATTTAATCATTATTAAATCGCCTTACAAATAATTGTAATGAATTCCGCATACCATTAATTTTTTCCACATTAATTTAGCAGTTTGAATATTTGTTTAAATGTAAATTGATTTTTATCACATTATTGTATTATTTAAGAAAACTTTTTTTTTGTACGTATATTATATATTATTTTTACGTTTTATTCATTTGCCCATATTGGGCATTATTCTTATAATAAATAAATTATTATGATTTAAAAAGTAAAAAAAATTTTAAAGTATGTATCGATGAGTGGTAAAATTTTTGATCAGTACAAATTTTAGAGGGTGTTTGGGATTAGTATTTCCTTATGCGGGTATTATTTTTGATGACTGTTTCATTTCTCTTAAGTATCTTTTCAAATTATAAAACCATTACTAATTAAGTTATGAACTTTATAAATTCTTTATATAAATCAAAAAAGTATACATATATTCTAAACTTGAATTTTACCAAATAGATTTAACTTGGGGGAAAACATTTTTTAAGTTAAAAATTCTTAACTAATGATATTAGATTTACAAATAAATAGTGTTGAACCTGTAATGGATGAACGAAAAGAACATTTGTTAAAAAAACCCATTAATGAACAAATATTAAGACATTACAGGTATTTTTTGCTATTATAACTCTATGAATTTTATTAGTATTCATTTATTATAGGGTAAATGATGTCAAAAAATTTAAATTCTCGAGGCCTTTTTACCGTATAGATCCAAAAATGGAATCAAATAATGATAATGAATTTGCTAATCTTTGGATAGAACGTACTGTTATGGATACTACATCTTCTTTACCGGGTATCTTACGATGGTTCCCAGTAAAACATTCTGAATCTTATGAAATAAGCCCACTTGAGAATGCTATTGAAACAATGCAAGAAGCTAATAGGTGAGTATCTCTAACTTAATTTGTTTATTAGATATAAACATTTAAAGTTTCAAATTTTTGAGTTAATATATATATTAGTGATGGGCATTTTCGAATATTTTAAACTATCGAATAGTTTTTATAAATATTCGAATGGACTAGCGAATGGTTTCAAAAAATATTCGATTAGTTCTATCTAAAATTTTTATTAAGTTCACTTAATTATAAAAAGAAGATAATTAACAAATACTTAAAATAAATTATTATACAATTAATAATAGTAAAAAGTACTATTTTACTAGTATTTCAGAAGTTATTGCATTTTAAAAAATGAACTGGGGTGAGTCGCAGGTATATATTAGGGTGGCTCTTATTTTATTAACTTTCTTTGATTGATCTCCATACCAGTCAATTTTGTTTTTTATTATATGAAAGTTATTTGTGTAAAATTTGGTTTTGATAACTTACCCTCTTCAGGTCCGAATCGGTGTTGAAAATTCGTTCAAAAAAGTAATTTTTCAGTTTTTGATTATTATTTTGAAAACTAACCCACTTAGCGTAACAATGTATAGAATATAAATTATAGATTTTAATATTTTCTTCTAAAATGGTATTTACAAAAATTTTCTAAAATTATTTTTACTTGCTCAAAAAATAAATATAAAAAATAATAAATAGTATTCGATAGTTTTTTAAAACTATCGAATAACTATTCAAATTGTTTTTGTACAACCGAATATTTTATTTTTAGCATAAACTGTCAAATATTTTAAAAACTATTCGAATAGTTTAATTCGATTATATTGTGTAACTATAGAATAGTTCGATAGTTACTATTCGAAATTTCTATCACTAATAATACACAAATACAGGTAGCTAATAGGTTTTTTATGTTATCAATATTCGCAAGTACACAGCATTTCTTATCAATGATAGTAAGGTTTTATTTTATAAATACACAAACTTGCAATACAAAAAGTATATCTATTGATAGTCAAAATTTACAATAAACATTTGTGTCTGTGACAGCTATCTCATAAAAAACCAATTAGCTACATGTATTTGTAATGCCTTGTGTATTATATATGTATATTAACTCAAAAATTTGAAACTTTAAATGTTTATATCTAATAAACAAATAAAGTTAAATTAAAAATTCAAATGCCATTTACTATTAAATTAAAAACTCAAACATTTGATTAAATTCTTGGACTAATTTTATTTATTTTAAATTTATAATTTATTTATTTAGAGAGTTAAGAGAGTTAATAATTACTCATCGCAATGATGCGTCATTGCCTCTTCATCCATTAAGTATGAAATTAACTGGTATATTGGATGCTGCTGTAATGGGTGGTGTGACTAAGTATGAAAAAGCATTCTTTTCTACAGAATATTTTGAAAACCATATGGAAGATGAATTATTAATTCAGCAGCTAAAAGACTTAGTAGCATTACAAATACCTTTATTAGAAATTGGTGTTAAAGTCCATGGTGCTAGAGCTGATCCTAATTTAACTCCTTTGCAATTACGACTTGAAGATTGTTTTGCAAAAATGAAAATGCATATTGAAAATAAATATGGAAAGAAAGTATGGTTATTAGTAATTAAATTTCCAGACATACCTAATATATATCACTAGTTAATATATACATCCTTATAGTTTTTCTTTACAAAACACTAGATAACATAATTAACCATACATAAATGATTGGTGGATAGTAAATTAAGAACTTAATTTCATTTTTTATTGAAATTCATTGCTTAAATTTAAAAAGTAAACAAAAAGTCTTAATTTTTTCCTATCAGTATATTTAAAACAAACAATTTACATAGATTCTATTTCCCTAGAAAAAATTGTAAAAGTTAATTAATTTTTTACTTGTTAAAGAAAATTTTATAATTTCTTTGTCAATTTAATTATTAAAAAAAATTATAATTTCTAAGATTTCAATAAATTTACTGTTTAATTTTTTTTTTTTTAATTTATTAATGCCTCAAATAGGAACAAAATTAATTCTACTGTATTATTATTTTTTATATGTATTTTTCTTTTATAGACATGTGATATCAAATTTGATAATATTAAGATAAGACGACACACAACAACAGGAAATAATATAAATGAAAAAAGATATTCTGGTTCCAGTATTGGATCTACTGAGTATGTGAAGAATGTGTCGCTGTGAAAATATTATTAATAACACTAAATGCAGTTTTATTTTCAGAGGGCAAAATGGTACTACAAATTCAAAATCATCTTTAATAGCCACAACTTCACTTTCATCTAGTTTAGCCATATTTGCTGGTCCTGTCCTTGTGTCAGGATCAAATAAGTTTGGAACAATTGGAGCACTTTCTAGAAAAGATAAAAAAGAAAAAAAGAGACGAAATAGAACTGTATCAAAAATGACGATATCCAATGATAGAGATTCTAGTATTTCAAATACTTCTACAAGCACTAGTCAATGGTATACTATGTCAGATAATGATAACATGTCAATAAGTTCAATAAATAGTACTTTGAGTGCATTTTCATCACCAGCGCCTGTCATTGAATTACGTCAAGAAGTATTTATTAATTATATATATTTTTTATTATATCATAAAAATGTTTTAAATAATTTGGTTTTTTAGTTGACACCAAAAAGGCCCCTACGTTCAGAAGTAGAAAAAGAAAAACGTTTAAGTCGTCCTAATAGTGGACAATTTCAATATTCTAAATTACCATCAATGAATAGCCTTAATAGAGACTCTTTAGGTATTTAATGATAATTATAAAACTTTAAAAATTTTATTTTAGTTAATTAAGTTTTGTCTTTACTTAATAGTAACAACAGATTCGACAGCCAGTGATGATGATGTACCACCTCCATTACCCAGGAAAGCTAGAGAAACGGATTACTCCAATTTATCAGACAAAGACAATTTAGCAATGTCAGATTATTCTAGTCCAATTATTATTAATAATATAGTAAGTTGTACTTAATAAGTAGCATAAAACTATGATGTTCTGACAATTTGCTATAAGAAAAGTAGGTGGATTTATAAGAACATTGTATGAGACATCATGTATATATATATATATGAGAGCATTTGAATAAAACCTTAATCTCTTAATATTTTTTTTTAGCCACTAGTGAATTCAGAAGATGACATTAGACCACCCACACCTCCTCCTAAAAAGCCACAACTGAAATCTTCTATATGAAAAAAACTTTATTTTTAATGTTATGACATAAAGCAATAATATATTTTTTGAATATAATATAATATTACATATATTATATTAATTTTATATATTTTTTAAATCAAAGAATAAATTTAAAAATAAGTTGTACTTGTATATTTTATTTTGAAGTATTAAAATTTATGTTAAATTAATTTTTTATAATATATTCATGATCGATAAATAGTATTAATATGAACAAATTGTTAACCAAATCTCTGATTATTTTTTTTAAACTTAATGTTAATTTTCTGTATACAAAACTGTGCAATATTTGTGAAACTTTTGTATATTTTTACTCATTATTAAATCATTGCGGTACTTTGTTTATAATTTACTATAAAAAATTTTTTTAGACAATTGTGTTGTAATGTATTATTAAACTATACCGAATTATTTGAACTGCCTCATTGTAATATTAAACTAGCATGAATTTTAGAAATAAAGTTTAATTAAAGATAAGTATGACTCAATTAAAAATATGTGAACAGTTA
This sequence comes from Daktulosphaira vitifoliae, assembly GCF_025091365.1. Taxonomy (NCBI): domain Eukaryota; kingdom Metazoa; phylum Arthropoda; class Insecta; order Hemiptera; family Phylloxeridae; genus Daktulosphaira; species Daktulosphaira vitifoliae. Next base: position 22,570,857 of record NW_026099576.1, read on the forward strand.
CCATGTCAACATTTTAAATGATATGTCAATTATTTGCTATATAAAATTCATTTATTATTTTATGCTTTAAATTTAGAATTTATATTTTTATAAGTAAATAAATGTGTCTAAAAAACTTTTATAATTTTTTTTCTTTTTATTTATTCGTGATAGTTCATATTAGTGCTTCTTACTTATGCTTTGGCCATCATTTAATACACAATAATTAATAAAAGTTTAAATATTTTAACACAGATAGCTTTTAAGAAGATAAAAACTCCATGATTATAATTTTTTAATTCTTCGTCTTCTTCTTCTTTCTCGCCTTAATCCCAATTACACCCTTATCCTAAAATTCCACTTGACACGATCTCCCACATCCTCTACGCTCAGATCAGCTATCCTCATATCGCATTCAATAATATCTCTCCATCTCTTTTTTGGTCTTTCTCTACCTCTTCTTCCTTCAACATTCATTTGTACAACTGTTCTTACGGCTTTTGATCTTCTCTCCCCATAACATGACCAAACCATCTAAGTCTATTTTCTCTCATCTTATCCACGATTGACGCTACACCTATACTCCATCTTATATGCTCATTTCTTATTCTATTTTTCTAGTCACTCCACTCATCCATCTAAGCATTCTCATCTCTGTTACACACATTCTCTGCTCTACTTTCTTATCAACCGCCCAACACTGAACCATATATCATAGCTGGCCTTATTACAGCCTCATTGGAATTTTTTTATCGTATAAGACGCCAGACGCTTCTCTCCACTTCAACCACCCGCACTTAATTCTGTGTCTTACATCTTTGTCAATACAACCACTCTTTTGCACAACTGACCCTAAATACATAAAACTCTCCACCTCTCCAATCACGTCCTCGCCTATTATTACTGACCTCCTTATTTCACCTATCTCTTTTTCTCCTATGTCAAACTCGTACCCTATATACTTTATCTTCTATTTGATTCATGTATATTATGAAGTTTTATCGGAGCTCTAGAGTCCGAAGGTTTAGTACAACAAAGACAAGTAGATATCAAAAGAAACAATAGTTCTTTGTGTTTAGGTGCAAGAATAAATTTATTAAAATCATCTCTAACAGGACACAGAAATATTCTCTGAGTGAGAATATGACTAATGTTCATTAGTCATATTTTTTGTACTAATGATTTTGGATAATGAAAATTAACTTACTTCATATTTCGCTATGGTTCATTAAATTCGATGAATATGTCTCGACGTCCAAGGATGAAAAACTTTTTTTAGCTTCGATTCGACTCTGAGGAGGTATTATATATAGCTTTAATACGCACACACTTTCGAGATTTATATTTATTTCAATAATGTTTTTATACAGAGTGATCGAAATCTGGTAAGACACTTATTTTCTCAGAAACTATTGAGAATTTAAAATTTTTTTAAACGGGAAAAAAATTTTAAGTTCAAAAATCTCTACATTAATATGTAGTCAAATCATTATTATTTTCGTCCTTTCAAGGATAAAAACCCTTATTTATCATTTTCTTGTTTTGTTATTTTACTGTATTAAATACAGAAGTCATTATTTTTATTTGTAAGTCTTACATATCCATAGACTTTGCTATTAATAACAAACCGAAAACCCGATTTGAATCTATAATTGTTATCACTCATTTATTACGCCGCAGATTATTATAGCTAATTTACCTGTCATAACCTGATCAATAAAATTTGGTTTATGTAACAGCAAACAAAAATAATGACTTCTATATTTAATACAGTAAAATAACAAAAGAAACTTGGCCTAAAATCATTTAACTTTAACAAACTGTAACGGACGAACGATTAATAGAAAAAAAAAATTGTATTAACTAAGTTGTTTGTAATTTTTTTTTCTATCATATTATAAAATTAAAAATAAGGATTCCCATTTAAGAAAATGATAAATAAGGGTTTTTATCCCTGAAAGGACGATAATAATAATAATTTGACTACATATTAATGTAGAGATTTTTGAACTTAAAATTTTTTTCCCATTTAAAAAAATTTTAAATTCTCAGTAGTTTCTGAGAAAATAAGTGTCTTACCAGATTTCGATCACTCTGTATAAAAACATTATCAACTTAATCAATTCATTTATATAATTTTTTTTTTTTACATTTAAAAAAACGGTTATCGAAACCAAAAATATTGAGATATTATTCAAACTTAAAATTTGACTTTAAAAAAGTTTAAAACCCGAAAGTAACCAAAAAAAAATATATCATTCAATTTTTTTTTTAACTTTATAAGTCAAAATGTAAATTTGGTTAGGGTTTAAAAACGATTTTATAATACTTTCGGTTTCTAAAGTTATTATTAATAAAAATTAAGTAAAAATAAAATGAAGCAATATTTTCAAAAATTATTCCAAGTCTATCGTTAATCTTTCAAAGTTTTTCAACGGACTAGTTTGATACTATTTGAATTAAATAATTAGCATAGTCGTCGATGTATGGATATACTGGTGTTTCATTGTTCAACAGTGAATTATTCTCACTTAATCAGTCTTAAATCCTTTTATACGATTTGCTTAGTAAACCTCTGTTAAGTTATTGAAGTAGCTTTAATACACTTTAGGTTTAGAAGATTCCATTGTTAATTTAAATTTTATCACGAGTGTGATTACAACTTAGCATTCTTGCTAAATCAACTCGTTTAAATTAAAGCTACGACGAGCTTTTACCGTTTATATTTTTATATCGTTTTTTTATTTCTAGTGTGTGATCCATTTTTAATTAATTCACAGTAATTCACAAACATAATTTAGTAGAATCAAAAATAATTATTTCAGTTTAAACACCAGAAAATTCAATAGATTTTGGAGAAAAATAGTAAGTATAGTATTCTACAAGAAAATTATACTTGAATTTTAATTATTACAAAAATTAGATAAATAATTTATAATGTTTTTGGAATACTAGTTTTATGATTGACAGACTGAATTTTTCTTCCATTTATAAATAATATCGTATACTTAATTCACTTTAATTATTAACTATATTTAATTCAATTATGATTAACTTCCTGTTTTGAGCAATATTTATTCCAATAAAACATAATGTTTCACAGTAAACACAAATGTAACGCCTAACAAATATGACGGTAACTTCAGCGACCACTGTCACACTATTACTTTCCGAAATTGTTTTTCATTCTTTTGTACTATAACTTAATTAATATCATAAAAAAAAAAATTATATTACAGTCAGACGCACGACGAGGGTAGGGATGTTTAGGGGAATTTCCTCACTTCAAATAATCATCCGCCACTTAAATTAATATGATAGTTAACTTTGGGAGATTTTAGTTAAATTTTTATCATTATAGTTTAGTTATATAAACTAAAGTCTGTTTTTTTTTCATTGATTTCGTTTTCTTCAAGAGCTGATCACCACATCTCCATCCTTTGATTAATTTCCTTCCTATTTTTTCCTATTAACACTACATCGTAAGCAAATAACATGTAGCACAGTACCTCGCCTTGCATTTCTCTAATAATTTCATCCATCACTATATAAAATATGTATAGGGTTAAAGCAGAACCTTGGTGCACTCTTACTTTTACCCTAAGATCTTCTGTTACTCCTCCTACCCATTTTACCCTGGTACAAGTGCCATCATACATATCTTCTATTATATTAATGTACCTTTTCGGGACTCCTTTTCTCATTAATGCCCACTTTAAAACCTCTCTCGGTACTCTGTCATACGCTTTCTCCGAATCTATAAATACCACCATACACAGCTTTTTTTTCTTTTCCCTATATTTTCCTATTAGTTGTCACACACAAAAAACATTGTTGATTTTTGTGAGAACATTTATGACCATGTTCTTACCACTTATATTATACACGTTGTATTTTCATTTATTTACTTTGTATTAAATATTAATTAGCATAGAGATGCTGATGCGACAATTTTACTTGTTCGTAGCCTGGAGCTACTGACTTAGAACTAACAAAGAATAGTTATGTTTGAGTGGCCGTTATAGACATAGTTTTCGCTGCTGTCACTTTTGTTTTATTTATATTGTTAATAACTTTAATTATTTTATTCAACAACTCGTCTGTCACCAAATGTCATCATCTCCTTCAGATAATTAAAATTAATTTAAAGAGATGAGGAACCTCTCATACATCTTTCTCACTAATTAAATCTACCAGTGCTTCTTTCCATCAGATATCCTTTAATGTCTCTCTTGGATACTCCTCTCATTCAGTAATTTTTCAAAATACTGTTTCTATCTTTTTTATTTACATCATCATCACTCATTAACACCCTCTTATCATCACTTATTATACACCTACATCGTGATCATTTTTAGACTGGTTTTCTCTTTCTTTTGCAAGTTTAAAGACTTTTTTTTTCATCTTCCTTTGTTCCTTGCGTTATCGTATCTATAATTAATACACGAGATAGTAAGTATAAATAAAACTGTATAGTTAATACACGATATAGATAAAATAATTAAATAAATATATAGGCCTGGTAGAAACGCAGTATTTTAAACTATGATACCATATCCATATTATTAATGGAAGACACTGATTACTGATTATTACAGTGATATAATGATAACAAATTCAAAAGTCTATTCTTAGTACTTTTTTTTATTTATTTTGCATACAAAAATATTAAATAACTTATTTATATTTTAGGTTTTTAAATATGATATTCACGGTAATATTTATTATGGAGAGAAACAGTTGGGTTTCTCTCTTCATATAAAAAAGCAACTAGAAAAAAATCTGTGAATTTAAAAAAAGGTTATAAAAGTAGAATATTTTGGTAATATCCTCCCCTCCGTTTAAAATGTCTGGTTACGCTACTTATTAAAATTTTTAGTTATCTGGGATTATTAATAAGTCAGCAATATTTATTCAAGTAAAATATTATTTTATATTTTTGTTTGAAACTATGTTACAGTAAATTTATAAAATATAAGTAGGATGTAGTGATATTAAAAAAAGAACTTTTAAGTAATTTATTAATAAATTTCTCAATTGTCTTTGAAAAAATAAACTTCTTCTTATATTATTAATTAAAACAACATAAATAAATGTATTTACTTTTCAAAACTCATTTAATTTTCTTTAATAGTAATCCTTATTTTTAGTTTAATAATGTGACTGAAAAAAAAATTCAAACAATTTTGTTTAGTCTTTATTTCTTCTTTTATTTGACAACAATATATTCAAACATATTTATTGGTTTATATATTTATAGATTCAATCTTTAAAACTTTTTTCAAAACCCAAGTAATAATTGAATAAGTAGTAAATAAATTAAGTTGATAGTTTTTAAAATATTAAAATAGAAAAATAGAAAAAATATTTTTACTTCAACGCTAAATAACTTTCAATAACTTATCATAAATTACATTTTGTGGTGTGTAAATATTTTTTTAAAAATATGTTAAGCTTGTGACACCATCATTAAAAAACGTCTGACTATGTACGTGGTATTACTTTTGGTATACTAGTTGCGACTTCAAAGCCTAAACACATTACTGAAAATGTTATTCAAACCGAGTTAGTGTTTTTTTTAATTTCCTTTTTATGTACAGGTTTAAGGGTTTAAAAGCTGTGATGCTTCAAACAAGTATTAACTGTTTGTTTAATCTTTAATTTTAAACGAATCAAACCGGCGTTATGATTTTCATTGGAATGACGTTAACAAAATAATATTATCGCTGTAAATGATTAAATTTGATACTATTAGCAAAAATAATTACCTTAAGAAATGGGATACAATCATACAGGATTGGTTTAAATAATGCATTATACTTATTACGTGTATGTCACAGTTCGATGATATTTGATATATATATATATATATATACGAGCTCATCTTTATTAAAAAAAGAAAAAAGTTATCTTCATACCATAAATATATAATATCTGTGTATTATATCGTAAATGATTGTTGTAGAAATATTTTTTATTAATATCCGTGACAGATATATATGATTGATTGAAAGACTTGCGGAAGAAATTATTTTGTGTTTTAAGAAATATCTATAACAACACATAAACCTGTATTAAATTGATACAAGTTTGCAGAGTTGAAAAAGAATTTACTTGTCTTAGGTATAACAAATGTCACACAGATATTGAAAAAGAAAAAACGCGTAGTATCTTTTAGAATATTTTTTAGCTGCAAGTTTAAAATTTTTTTCCTCGATAGATTTTCATTACCAATTCTTAACCTTATCATAACCAAGATTTCTCAACGCGATCCTATTTTAATATATTTAATTTTTGCTTTGTAATGCGTAATTTCTTTTTTTTTTTTTCAAAGAAACAATGGCGCAGTAACGAGTTTTTACATACAGGTAATTTTATTATAAGTTTCATTGTTTATTCTCAAGAGGTAGCATGTGTGTTGGAAAACAATCTGTTCGACTGTGGTGAATTATTTTTATATTATATGAGTGACAGACACCATATAGTTTCCAGGCTTATAATTTAGAATAAGATAAATTATCTTTTGTAAATTGTTTTGGATTCAAAAAAATAAATTCATATTAAATATTTGAAATGAACGACGGCCGTGGCAAATTGTCAAGTAAACGTAACAAATAAAAAAAAATATGATAAAAAAACTAGATATGGTACTGCACCCAGCTAAAATAAAAGTAAAATTTCATTGTGTAAATAAACATTAACAACTTATTTTCATAGATCAATAAACATACATGGAATAATTTTCTCATATGATCTATTCACAAAGCAAAACGATATATTGGTAAAAATTATGTTGTATGAAAGTATAAAAGTTCTTCAATTAACTTTAAAGCTAAATAAAAGCTGTTAAAAATTTAAAAATATGCTTTTGTAGTGTATTGAAAATTATCGCGTATATTTCAATTGGAAAACTCAATATTTATTCACTTATTAAATTGAGAATAGTGTACAGGGGTTATATGACTTGTTGATTACAAGTTTTGAATAATAAGCAATTTAGGTGAAAAGAAATGTGAAGTCTCAGTTAAATATTTATTTGATCAAAACTCGCTTTTGTGCTGTATACATATATTACTTTTGCCCTTGCCAACAATATATTTGCAATACTTTAAACACTTTTTTATATTCCAATCGCTGTTAAATTGTCAATACGAAAATGTGATGAGATTAATGAACAATGTGAAAATTGAAATGTAAAATTTAGCGACTTAAAATATTTTCATGCATATTAAATGAAATTCGGTATATTCAGATCCATTTGAACTCAAAGCACGCTAGTTGAAGAATATTTATCGTCTAGTACCACGTAGTTCTATTTACCAGCTCAAAGTATCATTTTAGGTACTAGATTACACAGTCAAATGACAACAGAGTAACTGCTCAACGTTACAATAATGATAAATTGAAACACTAAACCCATTACCTTTCTAGTTTACTGTGTCAAGTAGTGAACTTAAACTATACGGTAAATCATATAAATTAATTATTTTACACAGAAATCAAAAATTGTTCATGATATGAAATTAATGAATTTTTAGGACAACTTTTGTTTAATAATGCACGGTTATTAGACTTCAAAAATAATTTTAAAGTAGGTTTTAAATTAACAAAAAAAAAACAAGTTTAAAATTTTAAGCTTTTAAACGCGGACATTATTATTAGAAAAATATTTTGATAAAATCATATTTACATAGAACAATTGGGATATGAAATCTAAAAAAAAAAAATATATTATAATTTAGGTTAACTGAACAAAAAATGTACACATATTATATGTAATTATACAAAAAAAATTTTTTACACTTTACATATTTCAAAAATATGTATGGTTAAGTATAATTTTAAATTCGTGATTCCCTTAAGTTTAATTCAACTTGTCGTACTTTTACTAGTTTTCATTGAAATTTCAGTTTTTATTTTGAGGTTGGTTTTAAATCTCAAGAATAATGTTTATATATTTATGTTTGTCTAACGCATGTAACAAAAAAAAATTGTGTTCACATATAAGTATTGTTTGTTTCTAAATTTATAAAGTATTTCTTTCCTGTAACAAAACTTTTAACATTATTTACTTTCAACAAGTTCCAAAAGCAACATTAATAACTCACACTTGTAATCAATCTATGTCGATAGTATTTCTCTGTTCTTAGTTTTTTTATTTCTTTTCAACCCTTTCTGTCACATTATTCCATTTATTTCATTTTATAATCAAACTACAAAAAGAAAAAAAAAAAATATTTTGAAAATGAATTTGTCGAGTTTATATGCCAATTAAAATATTGTTTATTATTATGGTTAATTTATACTCATGAAGAGGTTTTAGTATCTTTACTTTTTTAATGTATGTATTATTATTAAAATACGTTATCGTTTTTACAATAATATTTTTGTGTATTTTTTGTCAATATGACACACCTTTAGAACAAAAAATGTTCCTGTGGCACAGCATAATAATGACATATAATAAATTTCCACAAAGTTAGATGTCTCGGAAGTACGCCAAAGAAATTTTTTAAATGCTTTAAGACCCGAGCCATCATTATAATAAACATGAAGTATCAATAAAATAATTTAATTGGATTAGTAATTGTACGTTGTCTTATTTAATATTTTTTTTGATTAATAATCAAATAAATACATGTGAGTTTATGTTATAAAACCATTTTTATCGTTTCCTAAAATTAAAAAATATCTAATGATGTATTTTATTCACCTCAAAAAATATTTAATATAGAAGAACTATTGTTTGTAATTTTTTTTATTATATCGCAGGATCATAGTATTTTTTATAAATTAATAATTTAATGAATAGAAAATTTCAGATTTGTTATTTAAAATAAACATATTTTTCAGTAGTCCCGTCATTCATTTAGTATTAAAAACTTCATCATCATGTGGACTACTTGTTTAGTTACTAGTTGATAGTTCTTAGAACAACATATAATATTATTTGACCTTGTCCTTTTAAACTGTCTTACTATATACTTTCCCACGGGGTACCGTTGGTATACGAAATATATAGATGACATAGGTCAGTAGTTAAAGTTAACGATATAGTTGAAGGTTAAACGAGATAATTATTTAGCCACCAACACAGAAGATATTGTTGTAAACACATGTTGCACTAAATTATTAACCACAATTACTTGATTTGATAAATTAAAGCAATACTAAGTATACTATTTTTGTAATTTATGATGAAGTAATTTTGTTATTGAATGCTATTAGTTTCTAAATTATATAAATTTTTTAGCACGCAATAAAACATATATTTACTATAGACGTAAATTGAACAAGTCCAATTAATATATATATATTTTTTTTTGAGCTATTTATTATTCAATAATAGAAAAGTCAATTTTACATGTTTTCGATAAGAAAAACCAACATTTTTTTTAAATACTGTAATGTTTAACAAGATTCAAAGTAATGCAAGACAATTTTTATCTAAACAAATATTATTGAGGCTTGACTGTCGCGTCGAAAGTCTCAGAATCTAAGATCTATAAAAAGGGCTTGCAATGATGTTACAGTCATCAGTTATTGAAGTGACATCAGGTGATTGAACTCAGTAACCTCTAGAAAGGTTAAATAAGATTTATGATAATCTCACTAGTCCGTGTTGTTTTTTGAAATCAAAATATCATCACATTTTAAATGTGATACATTGTAATAAATGTAATAAAAACAGCCGAGTACTTTTATTAGGTAATAAATAACAAATATATATATATATTTATTAATATGGAAAAAATGGGGCATTTATAAAATACAATTTGAAATTTAAAATTAATTTTACGTACAACAAATAAAAAGAAAAATAGGAGTCAAGTTTAAAGAACACTTAAGAAATATCAAAAATCAAAAAGTTAATAAATCTCCTATAGCTGAACATTTGTTGACTCATAATCACTCTATTAAATCGTATAAGTAATTAAATACATAAATAATTACATAGACCTTAATATAAGTGAAGCAATAGAAATTTTTTTAAATAATAATTTAATTAATTAAGATCTTAGCCCACTGAAAAATTAATCTTTAAAGTTGTGTAATCTGGCAAAGTTTAATAATACTACTTAGTGATAACGTCTTTAGGAGTATTGAAAGGTTTTTTCCGGTTGGGTTGTCAGTATGTGTTTAGCTTTAATAATGGTAACATTGTTCCCGAAATACGTATCCGTGAATTTTTAGTGGTTTTTTAGCTAAATATTTTTATTATTTAATATTTTTTTAGATTTAAACTAATATTCATTTATATTAGATTAATTTTATATTAAGAATAAAAATTTTAAAAATTCAATATAAATCAATTTTTTATAATATACATACATTTGTGAAATATCAGAAATATGGTAGAACAAAAAAACCCCAAAATTCACGGTTACTTACCATATAATACAAAGTACTTTAAAAAGTGTAGGTGATAGAACGTTATATAAACAACAACTTTGTTTGTAGATCAAAAATGGTTAAAATTACATATATAATTTTAGAGTGACTATTAAGGATTATTTATTTTGAGTTAAGTACTCACTCTATGCACTTACAAATTTATCATAATTGGCCTTCACTATGAACATTGTTATATTTGGCTAAAGGTCAATATCCTTTTTATTTTTAGTTACACAAAAGTTTTATGTTTCTGTTGTTTAAGAATAAAAACCCAATATAGTGGGGATGTGGCATATTCGGAGAAAGTATACACGATATCTGAGAGTGATTAAAATCACTATCATATAAATAACTTCGATACGAATCTTTATATAGGGTAAGAGTAATTATGGCCAAATTAGTATCTATCGTGATCAATACGCTATACGAATAATTCGTAGTACAGCATTATTTTTATATTCACAGCTACTAGTCCTAGAGAATATTGAACAATAATTTTTTTTTAAATATTTATAAAATAAATAAATTTAATTTATGGCCTCAAGTGGTACAGTGGCTTAAATCGGTTCATTATCCTAGTGTTTAAATTTTAGAAATAATTGTTGAATTATTCTAAAAACAACATCAACTACTATTTCCTTATTACAAGTATAATGATTTATAAGTATAACGCATGAACAAAAACTTATTCTAGTAATTACATTTAGTATCAAATTGGTATTTAATAATTTAGTATTGAAATCTTAAAGGAAAAATTATATCAGGGCTTCGTTTATTTATAGAAGACATTTTTTTAACTTGTATATTATATAATATTTGATTTATTATATATTTAAAGGACGCGCAGTGTTTCCAAAACTTTTCAAAATTTAAGTTTAAAAATTTGTATTTTTTATACATATATTAATTTTCCTGCTCAAAAGGAATTTTTTAGGTTTAAAAAAAGTCGAAATTTACTGATTTTAAAAATCGTCAAGTTTGTTTTTTTTTTGGTTCGTAAACTTCAATTCTACTTTTATGAGGAATATTGCTCCGTCATTCGTATTACTTAACACTTGATCAGATTTTAAATGAGACATGAAACAGATTTCTCTGAAATTTCCAATAAATTCAGCGAAGAGACGTGAACCTTTCTTTGAGTTTTCTCTTTCTCGTCTCCCACGTAATTTTTAAATAAGTATTGAGTCAGTTCTTGGCAAAGTGATCAGCAATACAAATAAAGGAGTAATGATGTTTATAAAAGTAGGATTAGAGTTTTGAACTAGAAAATGAGCAAATTTGGCTGCAGTATAGATATCACTATTTTAATAGACGCCAATATGATTTTATTGAGGAAAGAGAGGATTGGAATTTGGCTCTTTTTCATAGTCAGGTTTTTGTTGCGGATGTTTTATAGACGAAAAGACTGACGTCAATGTTTTTTAAATTGTTACTATTCAATTATATTTCAACATTTAATTTTCCTCAAAAGTAATTGTTTTTTTTTCTGTTTTATGGGTTTATTCAATTCTTAAAGGATATATTTAACGTTTTTACAAAAAAAAAAGTACACAAAGTACATAATACTGTTAAAAATTATGCAATGGCATATTTTAATAATGGAGACACTTTAACTAAATAGGATTAATCAAATATAGACTAGAAATTAAACAAAAATTATTTTTCCAGTTTATTTTTGCATTAAAAAGAAATCGCAAAATAAAATTAATAAAAAACAATTAATGATTTTTACTGATGAATTATTAAATCGTTTTAATATAATTGCATAAAAAATTTTGTAAGGCGAAAATAACTAAAAATTAAACAATAAAGTAGATGTATTTACATGGTTTTTTTTTGTACGACAAAACATGTTCGATTTAAAAATAATGACACTAATACTACTCCAAAGTCATTAAAAATGTATAAAAATTAAAAATAAAAGAAATATTTTAAACTTTTCAGTTTTATAAAATTTATCATATGATTAATAAGTTTGAGATAATTAATTTTGAAAATTTATAACTCTGTACTATTTTACGTACCGTAGTAACATTAGTGACACTAAAACTTAAATATTTTATTTATAAAGAATCTTTTTATTTTACAATATTGAATATATTTTGGGTATTTTGCGTTGTAATATTTCACTAGAAATCACTAGTAGTGTAATGTATGTCATATATAATAATACAGCCGTATAAATTATACGTCCAATTCAACTTTGTTAAGTTTTTCGTGAAATAATTTTAGTATTATTATCTAGATGGAGTACTATGCTTTTAAAATGTACATTTTGGTCCTTTTAAATTACTTTGCGTGGGGTGAAAAGAATGTTCCAGAATAAAAATAGAAAAAGTTATAAATGTGTAACATATTAAATGTAAAAAATTTTCCTCCAAACAACCATTTGAGCAAGAACAATGTTGATAATAGTTTTAAGTATCGTGAGTGTAGTCAATTTTTCTAATGTGTCTATTGTATAAATTATACAAACATTCGTATCCCATTCTATTAATTACAATTTATCTACGCGTGTATGTTATTAACATCATCATTAATGTTAGTAGTCGAGTGCTAATAAATACGAAATAACAAATTAAATTATTTTCAAATGTGTGTCATTTGATCCACCTGTACTTAATGTATAATTATTGAAAGCTTCTAGTAGACAATAATTTGAGCCGATAGTCGAAAATGATAGACTCTGAAAGAAAAGCTAATATTAGTTTAACTTGATGGGGTTTGTTCTCATCAGTGTGATTTGAAAATAAAATTTTGCATAATCATGTCAAATTCCTAAAAACTGTTTTCAAAAAAAAAAAAATATATATAAATATATTTTAACTATTAGCTTAAAAGAAATGCAAATGGTTGATCACAGTAGGTAACTGCTTTAAAGTCGCACAAATTTTGAGCATAAATATTCAAAACTCTGGCAAAGATCTAGTTATGTTAGTTACTAGCTAGCTTGTAAATTTAATCAAACAGTGGCATACGACTAATAGCTCTAGATTAGTTTATGTCATCATTTACATAAATTAGTGAGACTGAAAGCTGTGATACGCGTCCCTTAACTGTGGCGTGATTCTATTTATTACTCCTGTAAGTATGTGAATATTTGAAATTTCAAATGAAAAGTTCTCTTATACCATTTTAACCTTGGCATAAATTTTTACAATTGAATAACATTCAATGATACGTGCAGTCACTTTGTAATATACTGATACACATTTAAAATGAACTTAAAGAATCGTATTTTTTTCTTGGAATTATATTATACAACTGCATTTTTCATTCAACTTTGAGACGCGTTTTCTCGCGATACTTGAATTTGTATCTCTATCGTATCACGTTTTAAAAGCAAAATAAATTAATTTAAGACACTTTCAAACTTTATTAAAATATAGACATATTATATTTCTTCGTTAATTTTCTTAGAATATTGATGATGTAAAAATGACATCATAGTAAATACGTTTATTTATTTAGAATATTAGACTTATTTAAGTCTATACGGTTTATAGCGAAACAGTTGTCGAGAAGTATTACAAAACAAACAAAATGAGTAGTCTGTAAAGATATAGATTGGTTTTGGTCAAAGAAAATGAATAACAAGCAAAACAAGACAAAATTAAAAAACCCAGCACAGTGAGGTGGCGGCACAGTGGGTCCAGTATAGATGATATCTGACAGTGATTAAAATCACTATCATAAAAAACGCTTCGATGCAAATCTGTAGATAGTGTTTAATTAAAAAAAAAAAAATTGTTAAAATAGCATATTTTTGAATATGGTAGCCATTTGCGCATAGAAGATAGGTTGTCGGGACAAATTTTTTTTTTCATTTTATAGTACATAAAATAAGCTTTAATTTGATATATGTTTAAAGGACGCAGTATTTCCGGAACATTTTCAAAAATTAAGTTGAAAAACTTATTTTTTTAAAAAAAGTTACTATTTTAAATTCCCCCAGTGAGCAGAATAAGTGTTAGATTTTCAAAAAAAATTATATCAAATGAAAGGGAAATATCTAAGGTTTCAATACAAAAAAATATTATTTTTATTTGTTCATTTTTGAAAAAGTTATGGCAGTTTTAAGTACAAAAAACATCCCGATAAAAGGTCATTTTTATCGCAAACATTACATTTTTTTTTAAATTTTCGACAGCCATTTGCACATAGAAGATAAGATGTCGGGACAAATTTTTTTTTTTGATTTGATAGTACATAAAATAAGCTTTAATTTGATATATGTTTAAAGGACGCAGTATTTCCGGAACATTTTCAAAAGTTCAGTTGAAAAAAATTTATGTTTTTTACAATATTTTAAGTTTTGAACGCCCCCTATATAAGGAGAAATTGTCCAATTTTAATAAAAAGTATGTCAAATGAAAGATGTACTTATAATGTATTTAGAAAAAAAAAATTTGTGCTGATATATACATTTTTCAAAAAGTTATAGCATTTTTAAGTTGAAAATTTAAAATCGAAAATCGAAAATTTTAACACAAAAATAGTGTTTTTTTAACTACGGCAGCTGTTTAAATGTAGAAAAAAAAGTGTCGGGACAAATTTTTTTTTTCATTTTATAGTACATAAAATAAACTTTAATTTGATATATGTTTGAAGGACGCAGTATTTCCGGAACATTTTCAAAAATTAAGTTGAAAAAGTTAATTTTTGTAAAAAAGTTGCTATTTTAAATCCCCCCCAATGAGCGGGTTAAGTGATAGATTTTCAAAAAAATGATATCAAATGAAAGGTAAATATCTAAGCTTTTAGTATAAAAAAAATTATGTTGATTTGTTGATTTTTCAAAAAATTATGAAAGTTTTAAGAAAAAAAAGTGAAAAAATTTCGAAAATTAGCGATTTTTAAATTTGTCATTTTTTTGGATATTTCCCCCATTTTCGGGGAACAAGGGAATTTTTTTCAATTTGAAGGGTAATGTCTTCAACTAGATACGATTTGTGATCTTTTGACGTATTTTTGAAAGAAATCGGTCCAGTGAGAGCTGAGAAAAAGTGGCAACAGACATAAAAAAAAAAAAAAAAACACCATAGTAAAATTAATACCTTCTCCGCTTCGCATCGAAGCTAAAACCCAGCATAGTGGGGTCATAACATATTTAGTACAAGTATAGATTTTATTTGATTGTGAATAATATCACTGTCTAAAAACATTTCAATACAAAGTTAAACTTCACAATAACTACTATATTTGTAATTTCAGAATTTCTATATATATTTTATTAATTTTAGTGAAATATTACATGCTTGTTAGATTGTGATTTTTTTTTATTTAAATAGTCGATTTCTTATAGTAAAAGAAACATGTGATTATTTATTATATATATAATATATATATTATATATATATATATATTTATATTTATTATAGTATATTTAAAAGATTTAATAATGTAGTACACTTCAAGATATTGAATTTGATATAGGTTAAAATATAGCAGAAATTCTGGGACATTTTCAAAAATTGAGTTAGATAAAACAATTTTACATTATTGAATGGTTTAATTCAATCCCTTATTGTACATAGGTTGATTAAATTTTCATAAAAAGCATTCAAAAGAAAGAATATTGAACAATTATAATTAAAATTTCATTAGGATAACAGTTTTTTTTTATTACAACAGTTTTGAATTGCAGAAATAAAATTACTTTTATGTTTAAAAAAAAAAAATTAACTTCTATAGAAAAAGGTCGAATTAGTTATAGTTTATTATAGTTTATTCATGTCCTTTTGATATACACATATAAATATATTCATAGAGTGGAACAGATCTAACTGACAACTCATGAACTACGTAAAATTTCATACATTTTTACTACATTTTGTTATTTTTCGCAATTAAAATAATTAATTTATAAATAATAATCAAAAAAAAAAATTTTTTGTATTAATATTTTTTTAAGATTTGAAGAAAAATGTTGATATCAAAAACTCTTATTTTAATTCAGCTGTAACGTTTCTATAGCAATTTGAAGTTTATTAAATATGAAATTATTTTACGATTTTTGTATAGTGTCAAATGTTAGTTCATATTATACAGAGTATTCAGTAAGTAAGGAAACAGGACAATTGTTACAAACAATGAGAACAATAGAAAGCCATTTCCTTACTTATTGAATATTCAATATAAACGACGGAAGTAAACTATATCTTATTATGTTATTTACTAGTGATAGTACACAATTTCTTTTTCATAAAAAATTTTTAACGTTAGAAATGATAGTCTCAAATATTTCTTACAAAATTTTTGAAACATTTTCATGTTTTAACTACAAAGGTAGAATGTTTAGCCAAATTAAAATTGATGACAATTATTAATTTGTGTGATTCTATCATTAATAGTATATTATTATAGAATATTCCTTGTAAGGAGATTTCATAATAAATACACTTATTCATTATAATTCACGATTATATTAGTAAATCACGTAATAAGATTGAGTTTATCTACCTTTATATAATGTGATCTAACATTTATAATCATAGAAAAATTATAAAAAAAGTCAATATTTAACAAACTTCAAAATGATATAGAAACATAACAACTGAATTAAAATAAGAGTTTTTAATATCAACATTTGTCTTCAAATCTTAAAAAAATCGTAAAAAATATTTTTTTTAATTTTTTGTAATAACATAAAACAAAAACACAGCACAGTGGGGACGTGGCATATTTGGGTCAAGTATAATGATATCTGACAGTGATTAAAATCACTATCATAAGAAACGCTTCGATGCAAATCTGTAAATAGTGTTTAATTTTAAGAAATTGACGGATAATTACAAAAGCAACATCAACTTCTATTTCCTTAATTATATCCATATTAATAATTCTTCTAAATTAAAAAAAAAATCCCTTAATAAAATAAAAAGTAGTTTAAACAGCTTATGATGAAAATGGCTACCGAATGCTATTTTTGTGTGAAAATTCTCGATTTTGTATTTTACATTTTTAACTTTATTATGCTATAACTTTTCCAACTTAACTTTTTAAGTGTTCCGGAAAGTCTGACACTTATATATATATCTTAAATTAAAGCTAACGTAATATACTTAATTATGGGAAAAAGAAATTTCAGACTTTAGTTTGTTTTTATTGTGAAAACTAACATCAAAGTTAAAATAAGATTTTTGTAAAAAAATTCTTTTTATATTTTTAATTTTATAATGGTATAACTTTTTGAAAAATATATAGATCAATATAATTTTTTTATGATAAATACTATTTAAACATATCTTCCATTCCACATACTTTTTTTTTAATAAATCCATTTCCCTTTTTATATTTATATATTATACATATATATATGCATTCATATATTACACTTATAAACAATAAAACTTGTAATCAGGATATAAATAAGGAAATAGGAGATCATGTAGTTTTTGGAATAATCCACCCATTTTTTAAAATTAAACACATCTACAGATTTGCATCGAATTGTTTTTTATGATTTAACAGATTAAATCTATACTGGACTCAACTATGCTACGTCCCCACTGTGTCGCGACTCCACTGTGCTGGGTTTTTAAATATAGTCTTATAATGTAAAAATTTATTTAAAAATAAGTATTAAATATTACATAGGTCTTTAGTTGTCAGTTAGATCTGTTCCTCTCTATGTAGGCATATATATATATATATATATATATACACGAAACAATCCTGAAATAAATCTTAATTTATTTTTCCAAGATAGATATTATTAATTTTACCATTGTGAACCATAGTTAAGTAAAAAAATTGATTATAAAATAAATTGTTTGTAATTCTCAAAATTCTTAAATTACTAAAAATAACAAAAAATCAAGAGCTAGTCTTTAACAATTATCTAAAACTTTCAGTCAAGCTACAATGTATAAAACATTATTACCACAAATTAAACTTAAAATGAATTTAAGATTGACATTTCATTTTGTAAATTTAAATAACAAAGTAGATTTTTAAATGAATATTTTATACTTTACTTATTAAAATCAGTTATTTGAATCAGTATAACATTAGACAATTTTTTATTCAATTTATATTATTTGATAAAACATCAATTGTTATTTTGTGTGTAAATTCAATTACTTTCTCAAGATAATTATTAAACAATAATTGTATTTATTTTATTGTAAGTATCATTTATAGCCAATTTTAATACAAAAATAATTAAAAATTTGAGATGGGCGTTG
Organism: Daktulosphaira vitifoliae; assembly: GCF_025091365.1. NCBI lineage: Eukaryota > Metazoa > Arthropoda > Insecta > Hemiptera > Phylloxeridae > Daktulosphaira > Daktulosphaira vitifoliae. The sequence goes on from NW_026099576.1 coordinate 22,589,420, forward strand.
CCTTTGCTATTCTATGGCGGCAATAGCATTCCAATAAAATACCTAATTAATATTTGAGAATCTAAAGTGTAATACATTATATAGGTTAACCAAATGAAATGCTAAAGGAGGACTTCAAAGAAATTGGCGTTTAGATAGAAATAGTATGTAAATCATGTCAAGAAGGTAAACTTGTTTTGATTGACGTCTACACTTACTTTGAATATAGATTTAAAGAGATATTAGTATATTGGAAAGTTTTTACAATGAGGTTTCTATAAAAAAAAAAATCATAACGAGGAAATAATTATGAATGAATCATAAAGAAGTACACTTTCAATATCTTTAAGGAAATTTTTTTTGTTTATATATTTTCGAAACTCATTTTAACAAACCACGGGTTTCTGCATAAACTTATTATGTTAGTATAAATTCAAATCTAATCAGCACTTTTTATTTTTAAACTACTTTTCTTTCCAATGTATAGTCATAAGCATACCGCGAAATATTTTCCGTGTCTAGTACATTTGGTACACTTGGTTCTGAGTTGAGACAATTCCTTTCTTTAAAGAGTCTAAAGGTAATGCGTCAACATATTTTTGAAAAGCCTAAACAATCGTTATTTGATACTATCTTATTAAAGTCTTATATTGTGTTATTAATAGCATATATATCTATATATAGTGACAAAGTCTTTTATATTAAGCTAAATTAATTCCTTGTCAGCAAATTCGATTTTTTACATTTTTAAAGTAAAAAAATGATAAAAAGTGTGATAATGTTACTTAATATAAAATCACTTTCTTTATAATGCGCCAAAAAAATCCTTAATAAAATCAACAAATTTCTAGTTAATATACAACAGACAATTTTTCTTTTGTTGATTGAACAAAACTTTTGGTCAATAGCATAAAAAATCTAACAAGTGAACAAATTGTTCCAATAACAAAAATTTGTTATGTAACACAATAAAAATCATCAACTGTTTATATTTTTTTCAGTGTACTTAACCTATTAAAAAAGGTTTTTTATTTTAAGAAATAATTATTGTACAAAAGAAAGTAATATACTTTCTACACTCAATACTATATGTATTAATCCAATAAAGGTAATATTAAGAAATACTGTGTCTTATCACATGAAAAGTTTTAAGTTTTTTTTTATTTGTACATAATTTTGGTAGGCCATTTAGAAAAATAAAATTGATATAATTTTTAATCTTATATATACAAATTTTTTACTTTTGTATATATTATTAATCAGAATATTGTTTCAGATTTTTGTTTTCATTATTAAAGTGTAATATAAAATATAGGAAAAATTCCATTTTTTTGTTTTATTAACATGACAAAGTAATTAGATATTTACATATTATACTGTGTCACGTGTGTATTTCTATTAATAATAATTATATGTAATAATTGAGAAATATATCATTTATTTATTTTCATAAAATATCCTGTAAAATTATATTAAAATGTTTTCTTACAATATTTTAGAAATATACTATATATATATTTTAAAACATTCTGTTATATTTAAGAAATATTCTAAAAATAGTTGATAGCTTATAAAATAAAAATGATTCTGATTAAGAATTTGACTTTTCGAGAGTAACGATTGAATTTTGACCGTTTTTTGGAAGTTATTAATATAACTATGGTATGGCTGATAGATATTTAATGACAAGTATTTTCCTACTCACGCCTCGCATCTAGTCTATATTTTAAAATAGTAATAATTTCCAAAGTAATGGGTTAAAAGTTGTTATCAACCATTCAATTTCTTAAATAATTGTTATTTTTTATTATTTTATAAACTAGTTAAATATGTATGTTATCATTTAAAAAATTAAGTTGACACCCTTATAGGTTATAAGGAATGAATTATTGTAATACTAATTAAAAAAAAAAAGTAACAAAAATATATAAAAAATACAGAATATTAAATCTAACTACGCATAAGTCAAAAATCATCAGCTAATAATCAAGAGTAGGATAGATGAAACGATAGATAAATTTTGGTAGAACAATCTAGGTTCAGAAAAATGTAGGTACTAGAGAGCAATATTAATAGAAAAACAAATCAGAATAAATAGAGATATATTTATAGCTTTAGTAGACCCAAAGAAGGCCTAGATAATTTTTAGTGAAGTAAATTATTCGATATCATAGAAACAATAGCCAAAAAGTATTATAATATTACATCTCTCTAAAAGTTATACAAAAATCAAACTGAACTAACATGCATAGATGATTAAGAAAAAGTAATACAAATTAAAAATGATGTACGTTTGGGATGCATTTTATCATCAAGGTTATTTAATCTATTCATTAAGAAAATAATGAAAGAACTAAAAATAGAAATAAACCATGTAGTTAGAAGAGATGGAGAAACTATAAATGCATTTAGATAACTTGACGACATTGCCTTTTGTGTATAAACTGAGGATGATTTGTAAAACAAACAAACAATTACTACAATTTATTTGACATACTTATTCTACCATTAACAACAGTTCGTTGACAATAAATAAAATATTTATAATATCAACCTTTCTATTACATTATTAAATTTTTAATAAATACAATGGCACTGTAAATACTAGTAGCAAATAATATGATAAAAAATCTCATTTATTTAATTAATGATTGATTCATTATATCATCGATACACTACTAACTGTATATTGTATTATTTCACGAAAAAATATTTTATTATTAATATTATGTAAATTATCAATAATTTCAATCGTTTAATAAAAATGTAAAATATGAAACAAATCATTACTTAATCGTAATTGACGGTATCATCTTCCTTGTGATCACATATTACACTTCTATTAAATTTAAAAAAATAATCTACCAACTTTAATAATAAAATACACCTAAATTCAATTATCATACTCTATATATTCCATTCATGTCAGCTGAAGAACAAAATAAAGCTCTAAAAACATCAATAAATAAATTGTATTGTGCGAGAATTTGTAGTTTTGTACATAGAAAATAATCATTTTATGATACTTACTTCCTCTTCTTCTGTATAACTTCAATAATACGGTATCAGGACAAAAGATACTTTTAACAATAAAAGTTATCAATATGATAAAGGAGTAGTATATTATTTCTTCACAATAAAATGTATCAGTAATTGTTTACTATATTTTAATTACTTTGAAACTATTGTAAAATACAATAAAGTTACCATAGTTAACGATGATATACAGAGTCATGTAACATTATGTTATCACTTATAATATTAGCATATAATTTGTACATTTCTGTCGCATATTATGGATTTACAAGAACACCAAAACACGGCCCCTTCTTTAAAATGCAAAATAACCAGTTAACTAGAGGATAAAATCTGATAATTGTATAGATTTAATATAATGCCTATATGTTAATCCTCAATTAAGTCAAGCCAATCGCATTTTATAATTAATTAAAATCTCCTGCTTTCAAGATCACGCAAATTAGTAACAATATATATATATTGTTTTTTTTTTCTATTAAACTGTACAAAATCGATTGATAAAGAGATATAATCACAAAAACTTTTTTTATCTAAGTTTATTTTTGTTAAAATAAGATTTAAAATAAAAAATTGTATTTAAGTTCTTAAATGGCCTATGTTATGTGATATGTTTAAAAAATAATAAGACAGTTTTTTTATAACAATTCTCTGTAACTAAAACATATACTAATATATAAATAAAACTGTGTCTAACAATGTAAGTACTCATGTTTATGAGATGTTCTACCAAAGAATACATTTTACTTGGAACAGAGGTATAGGTAGCATAATATAAGATAAAACATAAAGAATTAATCTTAAAACTTTGTATGAATTTTTACCTAACAATAGTATAACACCTATAGCATTACTAGTATAAATAAATAATAAATTATTGATTAAATTTTCAATAATTTTGATCAATATAGACGCATAATTTATTTTGACCTAAAACATTGGATACTTACAGTATTTATTTTTATTTACTAGTTTCTATAATCTCTTGTTTTATTATTATTCATGTTTTGTTTAAGATACTATCTAGAGTAGTAATAAGGAAATTTTGTTAAATGGTCAGTTAAACTTTAGCAGACAGTTACAATAATGTATAAATAACTTACAAATTAGAAAGTACATTATTATTGATATTTTATCCACAAATATATTATTATTTGAAGTATTTAACTTAAAAATACCATACAGATAAAATAAAAATATTTTTATAATTCAATTAGACTTATTCACATAGCGATTTCCTTAGATTAAGTATTTTTTGTCTTACCGTTCATCTATTTTACGCACTTTGAAATTTTTGTTTTTATTTCATGATTTTTTAAAATAAAATGTAAATTTTTGATACAAAATTTCAAATACATAATAATCTAAGACTTTATTTTGTAAAATACTTTTTTAGAGTAGTTTTTTGGGAGTACTAACAGTACTTTAGCATCGATGTAATTCTGAAATATGGTATTGGTTTTGTGTTGGTGTGCGAATTTTTTATATCTGTCTTAGAAAATGCTCAACACTCACTGAATCGAGTTTGTAGATCTATGCGTCAAAATAACTACATTTCAAACTAGTTAAACTTTTCATCGTCAAAATTTTGATAAATGCCTTCAAATTTAGATATTTCAAAATTCAATATTGTAAAAAGTAGCATTTTTCAAAATACATTTTCTGTATAAAAAAAAATTCAAGCGTGAGTTTAAAAAATGAATCTTGTATGTAGCTTAATAATTATTGATAAGTTTACCATATTCAGTAGTGCGAACAATTTTGAATAAAAAACACCTTTAATTTTAAACAAAGGACGTCATCAATTTAATTGTTAAAGAAATTACTTAATAAAATTGGATTTTTTTTTTATTTCTGAGAACTAATGTTTTTATTGTAGGTATTATTCGTATAAATATGTTAATAATCGATAATTCAGTTTTATTTAATATTTCAAAACAATCATTACACAATAAGTAATTAATCTAAAATAAAGGATAACCTCAGAGTTTCATATTGTACACCCCATTTTCTTAAGGATCAAATTATATCAAATTGGTTAGTCATAAATTATATCTGACGCATTTTAATTAGGGTTTTGTCGTCCCAGTGGTACAAGTAATAATAAATAATATTTTTCTAGATTTTCAAAGAAGTGGTTAAAGTTGATTCCCAATATCAGTAATATGCTTTTCTAAAAAAAGTGTAAAAATTAAGTGATTAAGCTTATATTTTAGAGCATTTTAATAAATTTATCAATAAAATTTTGTAATGTTAAATCAAAATTGAATTTTTAAATAATGGCTATTAGTTTGTTTTTTTAAAACGTTAAACCTTTTATTCGAGCTTTTCTTAGTATAAAATATTGTTAAAGCAAATGAAAATGTTTTTAAATTTGTCGATTACTAAAAAAAAAAAAATTACGAAATACCTTTTAAACTATTGTAATGCGATTTTGCAACAGCTATTGATAACCTAATAATACGTATAGCCTCTTAAGGGCAACATGTATAGGTTTTTTTATTACAAAATGGAAAATAAATGCCCAAAGCATTTATACTTGTATTTAATAAATAGATTATTGAATTCCTCATCATAAGTAAATAAAATTTTAGTATATCTCATTGTTCCTTTGTCTTATGTGTATGAAAATTCAATAACATAGAGTACTCAATTTACTTTGTAGAAAGTTTGAGTACGACCCAAATTGAGTAATAAATCTATAATAACTGTAAAGTTTAACGAAAATAATACCTTAAAGATGAAAATAGTTTTTGATTGGTCAATATATTAATTTTATTGGCAATCACATACTATTCTACAAAAACTATACACAAACTTGTGTTAGGAACTTTCTGAGTTTATGACAATATTACTTGAAAATATTAAATTAATTCTATATAATAATCTAATAATTTTTTAATTTTTCATAAAATATTCTATTTAATGATATAAATTCTGAACTTGCAAGTTAAGCTAAAATAGTGTATAAAATACAAACTTTCATAAAAATAAACTTTAAAAGATCAACAAAAATAGGTTAAAAATGACAATTTCAATTGAAATTTTGCACGGATAATTTTTAACATTAAAAAATCAATAATAACTTGATAAAAACTATTAATATATATTTTAGTTCTACTATTTTAAAACAATGAATAAAGTTCTACTTTTTACACGAATGTTTCAAGTTTTTACCAATTCTGTATAAGGGCAAATGGTTCTATTAGAAAAAAAAGTATGTCGAATGAAAGAAGTTTATATGAAGTACTGATATATATATTTAAAATCGAAAATTTTAACACATAAATAGCATGTTTTAAAATACGGTTTATGAGCCATTTGCACATAGAAAATAAGGTGTTGGGACAATTTTTTTTTTCTTTAAGTAAATAATTATTTTCATATGTTAGGAACTCGGAGTATTTCCAGTACATTTTCAAAAGTCAAGTTAATTTTTGTACAAAAGTTACCATTTTAAACCTTCTCTTGTGGAAAAGATTTCAATAAATTTATATTAAACAAAAGAAAAATACGTCACGTATTTAAATGAAAAAAATTATGTTGATCTGTTCAAAAAATTATAAATGGTATAAAAAAAATTTAAAAATGTTAAAATTTACTGATTTTAAAAATCACCATTTTTTGGGGATTTCCTCCATTTACAGGGAACGAGATAAATTTCTTAATTTTTAATAGCAAAGTCTTCTTCTAGATACGATTTATGATCTTTTGACGTAATGTTTAAAAAAATCGGTCGAGTGAGAATTAAGAAAAAGTGGCAACAGACATAAAAAAAAACATATCATAGTAAAATTAATACCTTCTCAACTTTGCATCTCAAATACGATTACTTATTTTCCACAATAAGTTTCATATACATTTCTGTTCATAGTTTTATGGTTCCAATTTAGATAAATTAATCACGTACATATATTTAAATATGAAAATTTCTGACTTGATTATATTTATTATTTGAGTTGTTTGATTTTGACATAATTTTCACATCCTCACTGGAAATCTATTGCATACATATTATATAAACAAATAAATTTCACTTAGTTATCTCCGCAATATGAACTTCCATGTAATTTTATAACATTGTCAAATTTCATTAAACTTTTTACGGCAATTCTCAGAAAAGTCATTATAATAACGTTTCTTAGATATATAGAACATTATTCGTAGTTTATATATTCATTAAATTCAGTTTCACCTAAAAAGTCATTTTTCCAAACACACTTTTAATACGAAAGCATTATTTTTTGAAACTCATTATAGAAAATAAATCTTCTGTACTAAAAGGTCTAGAAGGTTTATACTATCATGTTAAATAAGTTATAAATAACTTCTATAGTTTTTATTTCAAAACATTATTTAAAACTTCAACAATATAGAAGATTTAGAGAGATTAGAGAGAATCCTAATGAAAAAACTATTTTGATTAGGTCTATTCCAAGTTTATATTTAAGTATTAGATATTTCTGTAATACTGAATTAAAAGCTTTTATCAACATATCAATTGATTTTTAAATTATTTTCAAATTAGTTAGCTATTTATTTCATCGCTTTAGTTTTGGTGTAATTATATATTTGTTTTTTTTTTTTATAATAAATAAAAAAATATCTAAATATAAGTAGTTTAAACTACCAACTTATAATTTATTAATGGTTAAATTAAAATTTTATATTATTTATTTCATGCATTTTAAAAGTGTTTACGGTCTTTTTATTTTTGTATCACAAAAATAAAAAAAAAACCCAGTACAGTGTAGTCGCGGCACAGTGGGTCCAGTATAGATGATATCTGACAGTGATTAAAATCACTATCATAAGNGCACAGTGGGTCCAGTATAGATGATATCTGACAGTGATTAAAATCACTATCATAAGAAACGCTTCGATGCAAATCTGTGGATAGTATTTAATTTTATAAAATAGGTGGATTATTCTAAAAGCTACATGATCTCCTTTTTCCTGATTTATATCCTGATTACAAGTTTTATGATTTATAAGTGTAATATATGAATAATTCAATATCTAATTTATAATATATAAATATATAAAGGGGAATGGTGTTATTTAAAAAAAAAGTATGTCGAATGAAAGAGGGATATAAATATTATGTCTCATAAAAAAATTGTATTGATCTATATATTTTTCAAAAAGTCATACCATGATAAAATTAAAAATATGAAAAAGAATTTTTTTACAAAAATCTTATTTTAACTTTGATGTTAGTTTTCATCAAGAAAACAAAATAAATAAAATAATTCACCATTTTTTTTAAATTAAACACAGATCAATACAATTTTTTTATGATAAATACTATTTATACATATAAATATAAACCTTCCATTCGACATACTTTTTTTTTAAATAAAACC
>NW_026099576.1:22597959-22656569 GCF_025091365.1 Daktulosphaira vitifoliae
TAATATATAATATATAATATATGAATATATATTCATATATTACACTTATAAACCATAAAATTTGTAATCAGGATATAAATAAGGAAATAGGAGATCATGTAGTGTTTGGAATAATCCACCCTTTTTCTAAAATTAAACACCATCTAAAGATTTGTATTAAAGTGTTTTTTATGATAGTGATTTTAATCACTGACAGATTAAATTTATACTGCACTCAACTATGCCGCGATCCCACTATGATGGGTTTTTTTAATCAATTGATATATAGTTTTTCGGTTTTTAAAAATTTTAAGTTCAGTTAAGGTTTTAAAAGCGGTATTATAAGTTTTAGGTTTCTATAATCATTTTTACAATATTTACTAAAAAAAAAAAATGCAAAGATGATTATTTTATCATCACCCACTTGTGCGGTGCTAAACTCTATCGGGTTATTTATAATTTAACTTAAAGTATACTTGTAAATTCTCCTGGGTCAATTTTTATACTACCTGATTTTATTCTAATAGTAATTTGTTAAAAAAAATACTACTCTGTGTTGTTAGCATCATCAAATAAAATGACTAAAGCACGTGAATCCATTCCATTTTCATTTTAATTCGTATTTTTCGAGTGCTCATTCGTCATTATTTGTTTTTTAAAATACTTAAAAAATTTTAATCTGTAGTGTTCATAAAAATTCAAAACATGAAAAATATGTATAGATCGAAAAAAATACTAATATAAAAAATCATGACAAATTAATAACATAAAAAATTTTTGATTATAAAAATAGTAAAATTGATATTTAAATTTTTTTTAAATGTTTGTTCGCATGTATAGAAACGTTATAATTTAATTATTATTTAATATTATTCATATGTGACCAATTGTAAAAACATAATTGATTACCAAATCAATTGGGATTTAATTAATTATCATTAAATATATAAAGTGGGAGATAAATTAATTTAAAACTTTTACACCTTAAATATTTTAAATGATTATTCGACTGCCCAAATTATCGACATTTTTTAAATTGTAAAAAAGTGTAAAAGACACTATAATACCATTAATATATTAAATTGCCCTCAAAAACTACCCCTATTTTCACTTATGCTTTCCTTTCGTGAAAAAATCCTAAGCTCACTGAAAAGATGATAGTCTAATAAAAATATCTAATACGGTTATATATGTTTATCCATAATTATGACAACATGCATATCGATAGGCAAAGAACAGAGTCAACGATGTATGTAGTTAGAAATAGAGAGAGATATAATCACATACTAAGTATAAGTTATTCTATATAGTGTTATTCTTATGGCATAGATAATAAAACATAACTTATGGACACAAACACTTAGTTACTATCATGTTGAATTTAGCATAAATAATTTACATTGGTGTTTTTGACTGATTCATTATTTATAACCTTCAAATATAAAATGTGTGCGCATTTTCTTTTCCTTTTTTCAGTGTTGACACTAGTCCTCTTAATTTGTCTAAGTATCTATTGAGTCTAAAACAAATAGCTTAAATGACATTTATAAAGAATTATTTGATTTATGTCCTTAACACTATCTTGCTTTTATACCACATGAAATTACCACTTATTATTCTTTGGTAGACAATAACAATGATTTAAAGGAAAGCACACTGTATAAGTGTGTTAAATTCAGTTAATTTTCTTTTGTTCAGCTAAAAAGCCTAGTTTTTATAGTTTTCGTTTGAAACATTACTGTATCATATTGAGTAATTGGTAGTTCTTTCAATTGTATTCCTGAAAAAGTAAAATAATTAGGAAGGCGACAATCTACGTATTTCATGGAATACTTTTCAATTCAAATATTCGTTGTTTAAAAATGGTGCAATATAAAAAGTGCAAATAGACCGACTGCAATATCTTTCCAAAGGAATATAAGATATACTACACGTTTCTTTGAATGAGATTTCCTTAAATTAGTAAACAGAATATCAATCTCAAACGGGAAATGTAATTTAAATAAAGCTCGTCTCAAACTATCTTATAATATATATTCTCACTAGATTTGCTTTTTAAGTATGTAATATGTATTTAAGGAATATAGTCGCCTTTTAAGATTAACTTTCATGTTGCCGCTAATGTAATGATTATAATTTTCAAGCTCATGAAATATTTTTAATAATTTTTTTAAAATTTATTTTGTTATTACTTTTATAAAATAAAATAAAGCTATTTGAAAAACCGCGACATTTTTAAGATTATTTTTAAATCATATTCGGGGTACTCGATATAGGAGTAACATCTAGTAATAAATTAACACTTTTTGCAATTCCGACTTTTTAACGACCAAGTTAGTACTGACAGCAATATATATTTAAAAAAGTAATTATTCTTAAGTATTACTTTATTCTTATTCTCTAAATTTAAAAAAAAGTCAAATAAACGCAAAGTATAAATTACCAATACCTTTTAACTTGCATACAAATGTATTAAATTTTTAAACACAATCATACTTGTTTGAAATTTCATTTAGCATAATTATTTCAATTTTTGCTAATTAAAATTTTGTAAGTTTAAAAAGTCGAAATTCAATAGCTGTCTCGATGTTTTGTAGATAAAATACAATTATTTTCAAGTCAATTTATTACTATTAAAATAAATGTTCCTAAAATTATTTAACCTTCCATCTGCTTTAAGTACTTTTATGTTCAATTCGTTTCATAATTATTTAAAGTTCATTGGGTATTATTTTAATTCATTGTTTTATAATTAATGGGTGTATATATTCAAAATGTTTAAACATCGTTAGAGGAAATCATGATTAACATCATTTTTTATTACAGTTATTAATGTTAAACTTTTGTTGCAAATAAAATGTTCTGATCGAAGTTATATTTAACTTTTAACTTTTTTTAGTTCGTATAACTTAACAAATATTTATTTTAAATCAAAAGTAATCATTAATTAATGTTTGATTTGTATTACGGCAATTACAAATTTGTTTCGCGTTATGCGTATATTACATTCTATCAAGTACTTAATATTTTGTAATCATGTAAACTTAATGTATACCCTGTAATTTACACTACGAGTATAAAAAATCAATATCTCTATAAAGACTACCACTGTCATGATAAGCTCAGTAAAATATGTTATGTAGTCAGTTAACATTTGATGATATTGATTATGCGTTTAGCTAAATAATGAAGATAGAGTTAAATATGTTCACAAATAGTTATTTGAGCTGTTTGTATTTAACGATAGGTAATATATTAAAATCATTTTTGTGGTCAAATTCCTACCTTGTTAATTATTGTAAAAATTATGCTATAATACAAGTAACCAGATATTTTTAATTATCTAAATAAACGATGTAACAATTTAAATCGTTCATTTTTGTGATTGTGTTTTTTTTCAATTCTATAATGTAGAATTTTATATTATTTTACGTTTTTTAATACATTTTTTTGTCAAACGAAATGCATTAGTATTATTTTTTTTAATAAAGAACGATTTTTATTTGATGGTATTTAGTATCATTTCTAAGGTTGAAAAAATTATTTCATACGAAAAAATACTTCTAATAATATTACTTATATCATACTTGCAATTTTATTATAGTAAAATTGATATTTTATTATATTCCATTAAGTATAAACTTCATACTCTAAAAAATACTTTTCAATTTGCCAATTTCATGTCATAATACCTAAAAAATTGATGTTCCTAGTATAAATATCCACTAAATTACATTAGAGCTTAAGACTTCATTAAATTGATATCGGCAATATACTAGGGTAACTTTTATCTTTGCTTACCTCATCAATTATGCTGACAGATCATTATAGGGATAAGAAAAAAGAAAGCGTATCTCTTTAAATATATTTATATAGTAATATTTTAGTTTTTTTAAAATCTATTTATGTGTTGAAATTCATCTTCTTTGTTATTATTGTTACATACTTCGACATCAATGGCCATTGGCAAATAATTTTTTTTTACATTAATGCAACTACATAAGTACATGTTTATAAACGTTACAATAAATAATTTGCTATTGTAAAATTAAAACTATTGTTACAATTGTTTTAACATATCTGTATATTTTAAAAATTTAATAAGATTAATTTCATTTTCTGGGTGTGGTCCGAGGCTTTTAGTTAGGTGGTGGTATATTTTGAACAATTTTCTGGTCTTTTCGTATTTTCTGCTATCTTTAAAAATATGTTTGATCGATAAAAGTGTACCACTTTCTATATTTTGTTAATTTCCTAAATTCTAATGTTTTTTCTTCTTAGTTAAAAAAAAATTGGCAATCATTAGAAAAATATATTCATAGAAAACATAGATCAAACTGAAATAAAATATAATTTATCTAAACTAGATGAATTGAAAAGCTTGCTGCAACTACAGGATACGTTCAATTTTTTGAAATTTTACTTTTTTATAGAATACAAACGACAGAAAGTACTTTATGTAGAGGTCCAGTTAATAATTTTGTAAAGATGGAAAAAATTATGCATAATATTATATATAAAACGTATTAAACGAAATTTTCACCAAAAAACGAAAAGACGGTAAATTTTTTTCTACATTTGAATGCAAATGAAAGTTTTTCTTGCTTCTGCTGAACATTTTTTAAAAGTGGAGCTAGTTTGTTATTGCAGTGTAAGCCGTTCAAATGAGCTTACAAAAATGTTTATTCAACTTTTCTATCTTCTTCCTCGAAAATAATCTTGAGATGTTTGTATGTTTATCAATATGTATAACCTGACGTCAAAAACGACAATTACCCTTTCAGTGAAAATTACCAGAAATCAATGGCCCCAGTAAATCACGACATTACTACTATTATATGTTTTTATGACATTTATTATAGACCGTAAGAAAAAGTTACAATCTTTTTTATTCGTATTGTCTAGCCTATTTGCAGTTTACAAAACATTATCCCATACTAAAAAGACAGGTTTATTTTTTTATGTTTTAGATTCCACGAAGACATGCATTTTATTTGTCGTTTATTTAATAATTCAACGGGATAAAAGTAACTGTTGCAACGTCGTGTACAACACTACGACAAAACTTGATTATCATATTCGATCATTTAGTAATTTACTATATTGCCACCGATAAAGTCATTATTATACTCATCTTAGAAATTCTCTTGATTTTGATCGACGAATAATAAAAACTAAAGGAATTAAAACATGACACGGAAAAGATTCCACTCTACAAGCAACAACATTTTTGTTTCGATTGTACCCAAGTAAAAAAAAATAATAACGACGTCATTGTGATGATTGTTAGACAATCGTTACACCGTAATGATTGAAATATACATTTTTTAAAAGGCTGACAATCGTTTTGCCCCGGATTGTTATGGTACTAAAGTTGCCGTCATAATACCGACAGCTATGTGCAAGATACAAACGCAGGGACCACCGATCAGATATAGAAGGCGTCCGAAACGCTTGCGCCCCGAGGGGTCGCGGCAAAACACATTATTATCCGGCCCGTGTACGCGTCTACGGGTTTTAGTAGTCCACCGCCCTTTTGCCAGGCATAATGTCAGTGCGCCGCGAAATGCCGTCGTCAATCATCGTAACGTACCGGACTTCCGGTACTCGGTCATCGTGTGGGGCTTGTTTGTTGATTCAGCAATACTTTTAGTAAGTTAAGAAAATTCGTCAGTTAAATAAAAATTGCAAATTTTAAAAATAAGTACGTCACCAAAAATACACTATGATATTTATATATATATATATATATATATGTATATATATTACCGAGTCCGGTTTCCCAACAAATGTTGCCAGTTTATTGTAGTAGTACTGTAAACATTGCAGGTTTTAATAGAGGAATGCTTATTTTTCATAAGCTATAAATACGCTTTTAATAAGAATCATTTTGCACGTGCCTTCTTATCATAATATCACAATATTACGTCATGATATACACGTGCAATTTTAAAACGTCATATAATTGTTGACGTTTAAAATTACAGGTGCCTTACAGAATTCATTAGTGCATTATAACGCTGCACGTCCTTCACATTGGATTATTAAATTTTTGTTTTTTTTTTACTTCTGCAGTACAATTTTTAAAATAACAACAATTTTCTCACTATGATAAGTTGAATATTCAAATTTAAATTTTACTATCCCTATGCTTTCGAATAAAATATTTGTTCTTTAGCAATTGAACATTAAAAAAAAAAAATAACAAGCTATTTTAAAATAATTGGATGCTGAAACTCTAGATTCTCATTTAAAATACTTCATTGAATAAAATTTTTGTAAATTGATAGTGCAGTTATAACTCAAAAGTTCATTTGAAAACCTTAAATAACTGTTTTAACTATTTTAGCTCTAACAATCATTGAATTGCGCAGTAAGGTTGATATAAATTATCGCATTGTTGATAAGTGTTAAATACTCAATAAATTTCTTATTGATTGACATTCCTAATAAAAGTTAAAGAGAAATTGAGAACAGCTTAACTTAATATTAAAAAATCAAGTTTATATCACATACAAAGCCCTTTATTATATAGATATAATAATTATTATGTTACATTAGTCTACAATGAATTTTCATCAGACAAAAATATACTTTTTAAATTATTTTTTCTCACTGATATTTATGAAAATTTTATAGAAGAAAGTTTGATTTTTTTACCATAACTTTTTTTGTCTCTATTTAGAAGTTTAAAGTTGACAATGTTAAAGGGGAAATTTTATGAGAATCTAAAATATAGTTTTGTTTATATTAATAAGTGTTCATGAACTTATATAATTATTATTAACAGTAAAAATATGAAAAAAAACTTAAAATTGTGTTAAAACCACTTGTTTTTATTTATATTGCATAAATAATTTTAACAGAAATTATAATAGTCATTTCTGTGTAACTTTTAGTGTTTAAAAATATATTGTGTATGTAGACATTAATAAATAAATAACAATGTTATTCTTTAATAATAGTTAACTTAAACATAATTTTAACAACAATCTGAAATTAGTTGTTAAAAAAACTTATTTTTTTCAAAGCTTTAATAATACAGAGTAGTGGAAAATTCACTCCTCCAATATTTCTATTACTATCACTTTTAGCTCATGGGGTTCGGACCCCATTGATCCCCTGTAAATACGCCTTTATATTGAGTAATGGAGTTTGGTTTTTTTTTTCTTCAAAAAAATCTAGTTTTATCTGAGAAAAACAGATTTTTTCAAAAAAAAATTTACAAAGTATATTTGTATAAAATCTAAAAGAAATTTTCATAACTTGACAATTTTATATGGTTATACTTTGAGGGAAGATCAAAAAGAAATAATTTTAACGCTTTATGATACTAAAAAGTTATTTTATTAAAATGAAGATTTTGGAATAAATACTAAAGGTGTATTATACACTTCCACAATGTGACTATCCATTTTCAACCCTTTTTTAAACTTAAAACTGAGTTTTGTTATTATCACATTATAATTCTCTCCCGCTCCCTCATTTAGTAAAAAGGTAACATCATCTTGAAAGTCCTCGTCATTGTAATAGTGTTTGTACACCAAATAATTTCATTTAACAGTAAATCAATTAAAAGACCTAAGGCGTATGGTAAATTTTGTAAGGAGGTTAGAGAAAAAAATACATAAAAGACAAGAAGAAATGTAGCGTATTCCACACAAACATAAGGGTGGCATTAATTTGTTAAAAAGTGGTGCTCTTTATTATTTGCCACATATTTTTCATTAAATAGCAAGTTATAAGTTTTTCAAAGTCCAAAATACATATTTGACGTTTATTGCAGTTTCTTTTTAAATAAAATCAAGCAATTCAATACAAACATTGTGAGCTGTTGACTTTCATAAATTAGTTAACGATATTCAATCTCAATTTTTTAATTTTTAAATAAACTCATTATAGATAATTTCATTACAAAACATTCATTGGAACTGAAAATACGTTTCTGACCTTAACCCTAGTAGCACAGACAGTTTTTTGCAAATTTTTTTTGCTGTCTCTATGGGAAATTTATTGAAAGCATTAAATAGAAAAATAAAAATTTCCCCAATACCAATCACTAAAAGAAAATAAGTAAGATGTCCCCGGTGTATACAAGTTTAGCTATTACACGTTAAATTGTAGCGAACTAGAAGTACAAAGAAGATAATCAAAATTTTCACCAACTTTCCCTTAGATATTGACATATATGGCGGTGATCCATTTATCATAACCACTCAATTATTTACAAAATAAAAATAATTTCGGAAACATTTTTTATATATTTTTTTAGTTATCAATTATTAAATACTTTTTCAGTTTATTTCTTATACCTTATAAGGGTGTCAAATAAATTTTTTTAACGACATTTCATTTAAAAGAATACTAGTATATTATGATGATTTTAATATTATAATATGTATTACTGTATTTATTAACTAAAATTTTTACTTATAGAACAATTAAAGGAAATTTATTACTTACTTCAATAAATAATGTTAACTCAAAATTTGTATGAAAAAAATTATTTTTAAATAAAACTAAAAGTTTTTTTTAACAAATGAATCAGCAATACATTCAAATATTTAAGTTTTATTAATTTTATTTGACAATTTATTTGAAAATTATTATGACATTGAAATTATAACATCAAAATATATTACAATTTAGTACTTATATTATCTATACTTGTTTAACTTTCAATTTAAAAGTTAAGATGATAGTTTTTTATAAGTTAAAACAATGTTTATAAATCCCTATTTTAAAACTTGTTATACTCACAAGGAAATAATGTTTATTTTTACTATTTTTAATTTTTAATCCTTTTATATACGCAACATGTTTCTTAGTGATTTGAGCCAAGTAATTTTTTATGGAATACTTTTCTTAATAAATTTAACATTAAGTTACTTTATTAGCGTGACTAAAAATAGTTGTTATAAGTGATTGTAACAGCATAAATCTCAAGCACCATCTAATCAAATAATTAAAAGCACCTGACATGGTTTTTAACAACTTTTTCAACTTGTTTTAATTTAATTTTTTTATAATTATCATGAAATATTACTTCAATTAGTCAAAGTTAAGATATATTTTGTATTAAATTTATGATTAGTTTTTTCTTGTAACAATTTAAACTTTTGTAAAGTAGAATAAAATATTTTACTCTTATTTAATGTAAGTTTCTCTGGCTTATATAAAAGTTTACACTTTTTTCAACGTTAAAGAACGAATTCCTTTATAGTTGCACCAGACACTAATTTTAAAATATAATATTTTAAAAAAGAAATAGTAAAGAATATTGTTTAATTGTTTTTAATGATTTTAATTTAAATTTTATTTAGACTATAATCATTCATATATTGATTTAGTTTATTGTAAATTGCTGTTTTTACTTTAATCTCGATTTGTAATTTATTTGAAGTAAAACTTTTTATAATGATATATATTACAAAGGCATTAAAAGTTTAAAAAGAATTGTCGGCAAATTGTTGGTTGGTACCTTTAAAGTCTTTATGCGCAAGTTATTGTTGCGTAAATCATAAAAGAAAGATATCCTATATATGCGAGCTGGTACTGATTGGCCATTAGCTCTACATTTATTGAATAGATAGCTATGCATAATGTATAAGATGTGGGTCAATATATTTTGAGTTTCATCGAAGAAATAGTTACTTACCCCATTGAAATAGGCCTTTAGCATTAATGGTTTTAAATAAAAATAAAGCTCGTTGTTGTAATAACAATCTATTGCGTTGTAACACTAATACTTCTACACGCATTAGGCTATTATTTTCTGACCACTATTGTATGACAACTTTATCTGTGTATCTGGAGTAATTATAACTAACCTATGTTTGATTATTACTATGAACAAATATACAAATTTGCAAATTATTTCCATGTATACACTAACACCGTATACAGCTTAAATGATATATAGTACGTACAACATCATTTAACCTGTTTATTTTACGTTGTCACTGACACACACGAACACATCATTAGGAACATGATTCGATCAGTATCGGATGTAGATCATTATGTTGAGTTCTGTAACAAGAGATTTTTTTATTTTAGTTCAGTTCCTCAGAAATCAATTATATAAATGATCAAATTTTTTGGCTAAAGATAAAGTTGAAGAGATTTTATTTTTAGAAATAATTTTTTTATTAGAACCTTGTGTACTTCCCGGATATTATTTCGTATTTTGATTTCTTAAAGTAGTATACCCAAAGCGCACACAAATCATAATAAAATATAATTTTAAGCGGTAAAATCAATATAAAGCAATCTCACCAAAGTGGGTTTACAAGCTTGTGCATTATTATAAGCGCATAATAAAACACAGATCAAGAAAAGGATTTTTTTTGAAAACGGCGTAGTAAAAAATGGATTAATAAACAATATGAATTAACTGATAAAAAAAATATATTCTTTGTAAAAAATCTGCTTTTTTCTTGTATTTATCGTAGTTAGAGTATTTTAATCCGCTTACTATCACTCAAAATTAGAATTATATACATAGTAGCTAAACCAAACATTTGGTACAATAAGCCTCAGTTATTTTTGAATGACTACTTCACACTTGCGTCAGTCTTTACGGTGAAACATTATTTAGTACGGTTTATAGCCATTGATCCTTTTTTTTTTTCAATTAAAAATTCAATGACTTTTTATCACCTTCCCCCCCATGTTTTTCAATTATAAAGGTTTTAACCTTATTCTAATACCTCTGAAACTAATTGAATAAACCTATACCTTGAAAAAACAAAATTGATCCAAAGCTTTTGATTTATTAATTCCAAATAAAGGGTTAAATTTTTTAAGAATACAAAATTTGTATACCAAAATTTTTTGTTTGTGTTTACATTGTATAACTTTATTAAATGTAAACACAAAAACCCGTAAGATAATTTTTCTATACAAAGCGATTTATATACATGTTTTTGGCTTGCTTTTATTACCTGGTATTAAATAAATAGATTATTCTGGAAGCTATAAATTCATCTTACTTTATGTTTAAATTTCCTGTACTTTTTACGCGATCAGTAAAATTACCATAAACAAAATTGTGCGTGGGTCTAAAATTGATGAATTTGTAATTAGTCTTCTACTGAGAAATTAGAATTTAATTGATGAGATTTATTTTCACTAATTCAACAAATGGCTTATGTATACAATATCGGTCACTAATGTTGATCATCAAATACATTTTTGATACTATTAAAATTTTGAACGTATTAGTTAAATGAGAATTTAATTATTAATCATTTATTAACAAACTCATAATAATTAAATAAATTTCTAACAATCAAAAATCTACATTTTACAAACAAAACTATTAATCACAGGTGAAACATAGTTCCAACATTTTTATTAACTACGGGAAACATTTTAATCACTATTTCCAGCAGCGAAATTAATATATAATCATAATTTGCGTGGGCGTAGAATGGAAAAAATCTCTTTCTAAAAAAGCTCCATTAAGTGTTTGTGAAATCCGTAACCATATTTTCTCTTTATATTTTTTATTATTTGACGTCATACAAGAAAATATATAATGGATGATAAATTTAAAATAAAGGTAAAAATGGTGATTATAGCGAAATAAAGTTAGGAATAACAAGCGACCGCTTTTTAATTTTGTTGAAATAGAAATGACTTTTAAATTGCATAATAAACTCAATACTTATTAGTTGTGTAATTCAATAGTGATTTAAATTATTTGAGTTAATCATTCGTACTCATACAGTATATAAACTTTCATTCTACTCTACACGGATAAATATGTTTTCTTGTTAAACTATATTTCTTGTAGTCATAAAAATTCGGATATATCAGTAGTAAACACAAATTAAACAGTTGAAATGTGTCTTTAATAATTAGAAATATAATAACCATAGTAATTATCAAAATTTCACAAAGAATTTTCCTATAGTTTGAAAGTGTTGTCTCTTGAAAAGAATACAACGAGAAGAATTTTTTATTTCTATATATCAAAATAATTTATCCTTTTAAAATTAATTCTCCCGCTTCCCTTTTGATCCATTGTAAATATTTTATTATATGTACTAAAATCGACTGTAACATCAAATATATTATACAAATATAAAAAACAGAAATATGAGTAATCTCATAAAATCTTTAATAAATTGAAGTTCAGTTTATTTTTATAAATATTTAAGTAACGTAAAAGCAATTTTCACTAACAATAGAATTCATTAAACACATCATAATAAAATATAATAATAGTCCAAATATAATAACAAAAACATTTAACTTAGTAAAAATATATTTATTATTTGTTGCTTATTTAAATTTAATTTTATGTTTAAAAAACTATTTATTATTTATGTAGTATTTTCTATCAGTAGATGTCAACATTTAAAAATTGTAGGCTGTGTCCAGATTTTTTTTTTTAAATGTTTTCTAACAAATTTTTAATAAATGCTCTTTTTTATATACAAATGAGGTCTCAACTTTGATGGTCATTGGCCGGAGGTTGGTTATACATAAAATATACATTTTAGGAATTAGATTTTGAATATAAGAATTTAAAAATTGTTTAGAGAGTTATTAATTACTTTTCTATTAAACGTTTTGTAAGTTGCTGATTTAGTTGAGCTTTAATGTATAATTACTACACATTAATTTAATGAATTATACAAATCTTAATACAATCTAGGATAATAAAAAAAAATTAGTAGAAAATAGTTATGAATGTGTTAAAGCTTTCATGGATTGTCTTGTTTCTTGAAGTGCTTGAGGATATATCCATGTTTGCAGTTGAGTTCTGACGTTTCGGACTCATTGCAGAGTCCATCCTCAGAGTGATGGTTGCTAGTCGGTGGCTGCAACTATACTGGCGGCTTATCTTGATAACAGTCTGTTTTTATAAAATTGATAACATCGGGTTTTTGACTAACGTTGTTTACCGTATCTGGGTTTTTGACTAACGTCAAGCAATATAAAATAGTTGTTTATTTGATTTCGATACATGGAAAAATAATATATTTTTTAATGCTAATGTTAAAATTATTTATTTTAAAGTAGAAATGTAAGTAAATTTAAGTTTTAATTTATAAAGAACGAGTAATTTGTATAATGAACATGATCACATTATAATTGAATAAGAAATACAATTTCAAATAATATTATTATTTAAATTATGAACGCAATTTATTACAGACATAAATATAAACCATTCTAAATAAAAATAAATAAAGGATGATTTTCTTTGAATTTGGTTAGCATTATGATCTTAAAAGTTCAGTGTCAGCAAAAATATTTGATAAAATTGTTTTACATAATTCATGCAAAAACAAATAAATATTTATTACTGAATAAAATGACGCCTATCTGCGGTTCATTTAAAATTTGCATTAGAAATACAAAATATTAAAGAATTTAACTAGAAATTAAAACATTATGCATTATTTATGAATGATAACATCATCACAAAGATAAAAATAATATTAAATATTATCTGCAGAGTATAGTACAATTTTACCAAAACTTATTAGCCAAAATATACTATTTGGTGTAAACATTTTATTAGTTACTTATAAATAGTATAATTTAAAATTTTTCTTTTGGATCCTAGAAAATAACTGAGATTTTTACATGGTTATACTACGAAATGAGAATTTTAAAGAATTCTTTTACTGGTATTTCTAAATATTTTTCTCTTAGCGCTTCTCCTTTTAAATAATATAGAATGGTTGGTGTAACAATAAGGGTAATAGTACAAGACACCATTAATTGTTTGAAATTGATATCATGGCCATTGGTGGAATCTAATTTCAAAATACTTGGAATTCGATGCCTTTTTCAACACACAAATACTTAGTCTATTATTTTACAACTCAAAAATATTCAAGTTTTACAACAGAATACAATAAACTAATAGTTATACCAGGAAATGATATAACATCAAAAATTCAAATAGCCTATAATATAATATTTTTATATTATGTGCTATCTGGATTTTTTTTTATTATCACACGCTTGTAATATATTTTTCGTCAAGTATAGCTGTGTCAATTAAAAAATAATCAAATTTAAATAATTTTTAGTACTATATTAAAATTTTAAACTTTTAATTTTGCTTTTTCAATAATTTGTATTATATGCTATGTATTATTATAAGTAAATTAATTGAGTCGTTTTGAATTCTGTTGTAAGTAAATGAAACACAAACTCAATTATGGTTTCACAAGGGCTACTAATATCTCATTCAAAATATATTTTACAATTTTGTGAGTGATGTACAACAGTAGGTATCTTATATTAAATGTTCATGAATAATGTTCAAAAGATGTGATAATGGCATTTTTAAAAATACAAGAGTATATAATTAAACTGAGCAGACAAACCTAAACTCAAATTAATATATCCGTAACAAAAATGTACATTACACTGTGAATTAGACGAGGGTGTATTACATATTTATGATAAATTTTATTAAAACTTGATAATATTAAAAATGTCACTACTCTTGATACTAAGCTAAGGCCTAATTAGAATATTTTAAATTAAGCTTTTAAAGTTCAATGAGCTTGTTTTCATATCTTAAAGTTAAATTTGGAGAAATATTGTTGTATAATTTTGTTAGATTTCTTTGTGGTTAACAGTACAAATAAAGTTTTAATTTTTTTTTTGAACCTAACATTTTAGTGATAAAGTCCTACCTGAATGTATACACTGAAATTTATAAATAAACATTTTGCATAAAATAATTGTTTGACTATGATTAGATTCATTTCCTCATTTAGTTTTCTTTTTTTAACTAAAAATCTACCTTTTCAAATATATTAAAATGTATATAGCTTAGATGTTCAATACCAAATAGAAGAACCATTACATAGTCTAAAATTAAAAATTGTTTAACAAAAATAAGCAAAGTGGTTTTTAGAATTGTTATCCCAGGAATACTTCAAGATACCCTGCAGTGTGTCAAAATAACTCCTAGGTGTTGTAGATTTTATTTCATTTTATACTTAGTAGTTTTTAACGTTTTAACTTAAATATCATGCTGTCACATTTTAGTATATTGAAGTGTAACATTAAATGAAAATATGCCACAAAAATATACTTCCTTAGATTAGTAATAGAAAAATATTCAAAAGAAAAATTATAATTTTTGCTATTGAGTCATTTGAAATAAATGAACTTAAACAAAACTCTTTTGTTATATCAAAGTGATATTTTGTTCTAATTATGCATTAAGTAACTTAAAATAAAGTTAAAATTTTATAAATAAAACATTATAAATTACCAAAACTTATTACAAGTGACAATTTGTGAAATGTTCTTTATTAAAATTTTAACAAAAATCGTACAACCGACATTATTTCATAGTTTCATTACTTACATAAAAGCGTGTGTTGAAGAATAATGACCACTTATAAGTAGAGTGGTTCAAAAGATTTGAAGACAAAGTACCCTCGAAGACCTCGTTGTCGTATGCATAAAGCCTTTTGAATGACTTCAAGAATTAGTATTGATACTATGTAGGTAATGTACTTATTGTAGACAATACATCAAGTTGATTTCAAAAGAATTTGAAAATATATGTTTATTGTTATTTTATACAAAATAATGAATACAACTGCATAGTTTTTTTAATATATATATATTTAATTACAATATAGCAATGAATATGTATATTTTTTCATATTAACAAAACCTGTTAGTCAATAATTAAAATCATAATATAAATCAAACGCTTTAGAAACTCTATTTGGATAAAAGTTAATTTACTTAGTATGTAAATTAATTCAAGTATTTTACAAAAACAATGTAAATATTTTGCAAATATACTATCACTGAAAAATGTATAGATGTACTTTTAAATTTGTAATCTCTTATTTTTTATCTAGTACATAGAAATATATAAAAGTTTAAATATTAACCGTGAGTTTTTATGATAATTAAACTTTAATTAAAATATTAGGAATTAAAATTATCGTATACAACCAAATTATAATAACACTAAAAATTTCATATAAGTTTGATGTTCGTTTACATGTATTTTTAAAGAAGTACTATAAAATTTTAAATAAATATCTGATAAATGCAACTTATATAATATTTGAGTTTACATATTATGTAAACTCAATTTAACTACCATGACTTCTACTAAGTTGACTTTGTAAACCTAATTTAAAAAAATAAAATATTACAAAAATAAATATGTTACTTCGAAGTTGGTACATTAATTTTTGGATAACCCTTTTGTTATTGATAAATGTGATTGTATAGTTCGTGTTTGTTATTAAATTTACAGTCGCGTGCATAATATTTTAAACGTTCTTGTCAATTAATTTTATATAGCTATCGTGAATTTTTTATTGAACTTTGCTGACATCATTTTGTACTTTTAACAGCAAAACAGGTTAATGTTTTTGAAGTAATCGTTACTATAACTATTAAAGCTGATTTTCTTCACTGATTTCAAGAGTTTAGATGCAAATTTACAGATCGTAGAATATATTCTACAAACTTCTGCTAATAGGTACTTTCTGATTACGAAAATCTCCAGTGAGTATATATTTAAGGAACGTAGACATCTAATCAGAGCCAACGAAAGTAAAATTATGCCTTAAGCAACCGTTATATGAATGCCTTTTTTATACTTGTAATACAAAAGTTTTGGCGTCCCTTAGCGTTAAAGACACCAATGATGTCTACAGCAATTGCGTAAGTCGTCATATCCCAAAATCGGCCTTGCATATGATATAATTACATATATACACTGGCCGAACTCAAACCGACATTTTTGGATGGTTTTCAAAAAATAAATATATGCGCTAAAAAAAGTTTAGATTAATTAAAATGTGCCGTCTATCAATGTATCGATAAATCACAGTAGTCAAATTGTAGTGGATATTAATAGAGCACACAAAAACTATTCTTTTAAACAATTAATGAATGAAAAATTTATGTCTTCATTAATTTAAACTGTTAAGCATATTTACATACTATTTATACATGAACACAATCCACTCATTTATTTTAGCCAATGAATTTTATGATTTAGGATTTAAAACAATTTTTCGGATAAAAGAAATGAAATAATTTTATTAAAAAAATCATTATTGTTTCTAGAAACCATGGGTTGATGATGATAATGGCCGTTACGGAGCATAACTAAAATAAGAACAATTCAAAACATGTTCAACCCACCCAAACTTCACCAACATGATTTTAACTTACTGCCCCCTGATGCCGGTGGTTTTATGGCCATCATGGCCAGTTTAATCGAGAGCACGGTGAATGGTGGCAGTGCCATGGATGCCGGTGAAGACCACAGGGGCATCAAGAATAGCACTTCGCCGTTCGGTACGGCAGAGAGAAACTTGTTCAACTTCAGTATTAAATACGCACTGGATGCAATATTCGACCATCAAATGAACTCGCACAGAGTACTGGTGCTATATTTGGAAGTTGCCATCATCGTCGTGTATGGAATATTATTCGTCGTGGGGTTGATAACGAACGGATTAGTATGTTTCGTAGTGTTCCGGCAGTGTGGCAAAAAGAATGTGCCCAGCCAAGGACCGTCTCCTCGAAATTTATACATAGTTAATTTAGCATTTGCTGATATAATCATGTGTATGGTTTGTATACCGTTCACTTTGTGGGCTCTCATGTCCAGACGTTGGACATGGGGTTTGATCATGTGCAAGACTGTTCCGGCTGCTCAAGGAGCTAATATCACTGTATCAGCATGCACAATAACGGCCATTGCTCTCGACAGGTAATATATATTTTTTTTAATCGTATTAAAAATGTACACCGTGATCGTTAAAGGTTGAAACGGTATCGATTACCGTCTCTTATATTAAATAATAATTCGCGTATAAATAATCCAAATCTTTTATTTTCACTCTTGGAAATTATTACTTTATATACACAAGTTTAATTTAAAAACACAATAAAATATACACACACATATATATATATATATATACCTTAGTGTTTTTTCCAATCAGATACTTTAATAATTATATTCGATGACACTGCATATTTACACAGCGTTGCGGCTGGTGAGCTTAATTAAGCGCCCAGTCGTTCGGACGTCATGTTATAGTCCTGAAAAGAACCGTTTAAAATACTGACTTCTATTAACAAGGTACCAATGTTGGTGGTTGTGGTTTGGCTAAAGCTTGTCTTCAAGAATGTCGTCTTTCTCCAAGAAAAGTTGTGATTTCACCTTATTACTCGTTTATCTAAATGAAGTGAGCCAGCGTGGTGGTCAAATAAATTACTGCGCCGTCAAACTCACCACCTCATATGTCGTGCGCGTGTACAACGATGATCGGCCCGGTAACCTTTACTTTACTTATTTTTATTCTTCCGCTAGATAGCGGTAGCGGCGCGTTCACTTGTTTGGTATTGAATGTGTATTGTGTATACACATGCTTACTATACGTGTTTAGGGAAGTGCTCCGTATAAAAGTAAGACACTCGTTTAATTAGGATCTATTGAACGTCTTCAATTTTCATAAAGAAAAATATTGTTTGAATCAAAAAACTCTATGATTGTTAAATAATTTTATTTTTCATTTCTTTAGGGATAAAAGCTTAAATTTTAATTTTCTTTAATGGGAACCTCTACTTTGATAATATTCGATACTTCAATAGAAAAAAAAATACAAACAGCTTTGTCCTTTTATTTTATTTTTTATTCACTCGACTGATTGCGTTTTAAAATTGTTTAAAGATTCGGATTTAAAATTCATTAATAATTTGAGTTTTATAAAACTGAAGGCAACAATAATACTTTTCGATGGGTCATAAATTATTATCGATATTTATTCTTGTTGTCGTAAGTGATAGATATGATAACAATAATTGTCAATAAAAACTTGTACATGTGATAGTCTAAAGAAATTATAATTACTGTATGCTATTTAGCAAATAATCAATAGAAAATTGCTAAAACTTTTCAAGCAATAACAGTAGAACGGTTCATCATCGTATAGAAAATATGATGAGAATAAAATTGTTTGTAATTTTTTTTCTATCAGATAATTACACTAAAAATAAGTAGTTATATTAACGAAAATGATATTTTAGACTTTTAACCAAAAAAAAAATTATTTAACTTTACATTATTGTAAACATTTTTGAAAAAAAAAAACAATTTTCGCTTTATAAAAATTTTAAATTTTCAATAGGATTCGAGAAAATGAGTTTCTTATTCTTAATCGATCACACTGTATGAGTGTTGTAAGGCAAAAAAAAAATGAGATTATGATACAACGTTGGTAGTCACAGCGTACTCGGCTGACACTACGGTTCTATCGAGGGTATTGTAAAGACATTGTTATAGGAAGTTTAGAAGAATAACGGCAAGGTATAAGGTGCAAGATATAAGTACTTCAATTATACAAGGGAGGTAGCAAAGTATGAAGTGCAGACACGAGTACTTGAGTCAGGTAAGGAGAGGAGAAACAAGGTAGGTAAGGCGACAAGAATGAACAAACTCTTGACGTAAGATTGAAAGTCTTACAGCGACAACCGAGTACTGAGATTGACGTTTTGACAATAAAACTTGATGTGCTTACTGAAGTCTGCTGACCACAATGGGCAGATTTAAATATTTAAATGATTGCGTAGTTGTATATTTCTATTTAATTGTCAAGTCATCAGTCGCCAGTGGTGGAAGTGTTTCCTTAATTTGCTATTATATTTTCTATAATTATTAAAAAAATATCGATGACGTGACAACATACATAAATATATTTATAAGAACAATTTCAATGGTGCAACGATTTCCTAAATCGAATCAAATTCCGCTTAAGTATTTTATTTACTATAAAATTTTAACTCTTCGTAAAGGTTCATAAATATTTCGTTTTCAATGAAATAATTTGCAAGTAAGAAATATTAATTATTAAATAGAATGATTTCTTGAAATAGATTCAGGTAGATTAATTTTTACTGCTTATATTACTAATTACAAAACAAATATGCTATTAGTATCCTATTAATTATTAACAATATAAAAACATAAATCATTTGCTTCAATAGATATTTGTTTTTGCACTAATAAATTTATTATCAGCTCAATTTGGAATTTAATCAAATACATTTACTAAATTTTTAATTCACAAAATAGCTTCATTGGAAAATACTGACAACTATGACAATTAATCAATTATTTTAAGTTAGATTTACTAATGTATTAAAAATAATCTTATTTATTTATTTAAGGTGTTCTTTACAAACACCAATGAAAAATAAATAAAAAGAAAACTAATATTTGCAAAATACATATACATGTTTTTGGAAATTAATTTTTTCTTAAATAAATCTTAATTATTCTAATTTATTAATTATATTAGTTAACACTGATTTCATCTAAAAACTAAAAATAAATAATTAAATACTTTAGACTGAAACCGTTAAGTGGGGAGGATGTCAAACCCTCATTGATCAGTCTCTATTCCTCACATTCTTCATTGACAACCCTTCAAATATCAGACTTCAGTGGCTTGGACAATAATATTTAATTGGACATTCACGACCGCTTATTCTGATCGAATGAATTCAATATGGCTGACGTTACCTCACTCACTGCTTTTGAAACTAAATGATCAGCTATTTTAGTATAACAGTCCTGTCACTCTGGGACATAGGTAGTGTGCATTACATAAATTCTTCGTTATATGTTTATATCATCAAAAATTACACCAATATATTGAGGTTTATTTTAGTAATTAGTACATAAAAAATTACATTTATTTGAACTTACGGATAATATTAATGAAAAATATAATTGATAAAAGCTTAAAGTAATTTTGCAGAATTGATTTATCTTATAAAAAATATAGTAAACGTCTAATAATAATTTTAACAATTTTATCTAAAAACATCAACCATAATATTTAATAAAAACAAAAACTTCAGTCTAATTTCAATGTTTTCCTTAAAAAAATGTTATTATAGTAATTATAAGAGGAACAATTATTAAATTACATACAACTAGTGATGTACGAATTTCCAGAAAAATAATTTCGAAAATATCCTGGATACAATTCCCCAGAATATTGTCATCTTTTATATTTTGTTTAAAGTTTTAAATATATAAATTAACTTGCAGTAGCAAATGTCTCTAATATCAATTACACTATACCCAAAAATATTTATTACCAATATTAAATACATTCTTAATTAAATTATTTTTAATTAAGTTACTAAACATATTAAACTTTATTAAATCTAATTTTATACACTATCACTAATACACTATGTTTAGTTTCAATTGTTTGAGAGGTGAACCAAGTACTTAGGTCCGCATGCTATTGTGCTATTATACTAATTTTATTTTTACAATCATCTTAAATTTAATATATTTCTTATTAAAAAAGCCGAAGAATTAACTGACCAAGACATGAAAAAGAAAAGAAAAAGACAGGCTTATATATGAAGTATCAACGTGGAAACCTTATGGAACAAAACCAAGAGGATGCCCAAGATTCGAGAGAGATCGAGTTTGGGACAATCCTAAGATGTTAGACGTCAGAGATATAGAAGTATTAGCGATGGTCAGAGAAGCGTGAAGAAAGTGATGATGGACAATCAGGCTTGGATTAAGCCTATAAAAAAAATATATATATATATATATATATATATATATATATATTTAATGATTGTCACAGAATGCAATCAATTGATGTGAAATGAAGTACTTTTGACCAATCATTTTTCTCTCTAACTATCCTTTAAACATATACAGTTATAAGCCGTATGTATTTAATTTACACATTTTTTCTAGAGGGATATTCCTCTAAGGCAAGGAAAACTTTCCGGGAGAGTTGTCCGTAAATAATCCTAGCGGCATATCACTGCATACAACAACCTTAATTACATAGACATTACATCAATAGTTGAGAAAGAATAAAATCAATACCTTTCTAAAATATATACATACATATTGAATGTACGTTACATTAGCATCAAGTGCTAAATATTTTTCTATAGTGTAAATAGAAATTTTGTATTCGCACTACAGAAAATGAAATTTTGTTGTCTCATTATTTCTAAAGTCTATAAATAAAATTCAAATATATATTTGTAGTTATGACTTATTTCTTTCTTTGAGTCATAATGAGGTTGCGTCAAGTCGACAGCCGATGTAAAAATTCTGTTAAATCAATAAGGTAGAGCCGACCCCAAATAGTTTGGTAGAGTCTAAGGAGATAATGTATTTTAGTTATAATTTAACTACTTTAAATAAAATGAAGATTAAATATGATTAAAACTCATTCATCTGCAACAACAATTGTTTTTTACTTTCAAAATCATAAATGCGTTAATATTTTTTCTTGTATTGATTCAAGGTAGAAATCATGCCGAATACGGATATAGTTTACACATTATAAAATTTTATGTTAATTGAAATCGTTCGTATAAGAAATTTCATCAAATACATTTGTTATAGTCAAATATGGCAAGTAACGTCTTGCTAAGTTATGGATTACGCGATTTAATATACATAATATACTATATTAATTAAAACAAAATTATCAGCTTTTCTATAAACTAATTTCTGCTAAATATACTGTTATTACTCAGTCATTAAAATTTAAGATTTCTATTAGCATATTAAGTGTGTAAGGTGTTAAAGAAAACACCGTTTTATCTCATAAGATAAAATGTTAATTGATATTCAAATTATATTTTTCTAGAAGGGAGTAGGATTATAACGCTTAGTAAATACGTATATGCAAGTAATTTGTCATGTATTTAATATTGTTAAAAAAGTTTTCAAAATTAGACATATAACTTATAAAATCAAATATAAAATCATGTTGTTATTTTTATCTTTGCAAGTGTTTTTGCTCTAATTTTTATAACAAAAAATAATAAAAAAACCTGAGCTGTTAGTTTAAGAAAAAAAATAGACAATTTGGTAAACAAATCTTCAATCCGTTTCAAATAGTATTTAATAATCATTTTTTTAACAAAAGCTAAAAGTAATTACGAAACCATTTCACTTACAAACTATGTTCTTTGCAGTTTTTATTCTCAGAATTTTTTCTAAATCATCCAAATGTGTTTTTTCACTAATATGTTGTTAAAAAAATATTAAATTTTAAATAACTTATTATATTATCTAAAAAATCTTTATACTCTTATTTTATTATCATCTGTATTGAATGTTCTCATAAACAGTAGTTAACTATATTTTAAACCATACCTCATTGAACAGATTTTTTGTAATTAGCTGTCATAAACAAATTAATTTTAATTAAAAAGCATTTATTTGTTTTTATTGTCATTTTGAATACATAAGTCAATGTTGGAATGATATTTATTTTTCAAGTGTGATAACTGTTCTACTCATTGACAATACTACATATCTAATTGTCTTTTAAAATAAAGCTTAGCGCTTAAAGTGTTTTGCCGGCGTCCTATATAGGCAATTAAACTACATACTTGTATTTCTTAAAATAAATTGAAAATCCTACGAAAAACAACTGATATGAACTTAAAATTTTATATTGTGTTTATAAAGAAACGAATGAGCATTTTGCTAAACTTATACTATTATGTTCAAATAATCTAGAGAACAACACATTCATTTTATGACGAATAAAAATAAACAGTTTAATTTTTTTTAATAAATTCTCAATTAATATGTATTTTTCAATCAAACGATATTTGCAATTTAGCAAATTCTATTGAATAAAATTGTTTTCATATTGATGTTTATCATAATATTTAAGATAATATATTAATTTTCCATTAGAAAATAGGACATTTTTTCTTTTTTTGAAATGAACTTTGATAAAATATCAAAATACAAATTATAAATTATAAATTTTTTGCTGATGTAAAAACAACACATTCATTTAGTATTTATGCAATTAATTTACTATAACTTCCAAAGAAAATCGTAAAAGAAACCTGATGATATTGACTTTAATTCAAAATAACAATTGACATTTCTTGGGTTAAAGTTATGAAGGAATTAAATCAGGTCGCAGAGACACTGCTCTATCTATTTAATTTCTTCTAGAATACAATATTATTTTTTATAAAACAATTTAAATGAAAAATACAT
Organism: Daktulosphaira vitifoliae; assembly: GCF_025091365.1. Taxonomy (NCBI): domain Eukaryota; kingdom Metazoa; phylum Arthropoda; class Insecta; order Hemiptera; family Phylloxeridae; genus Daktulosphaira; species Daktulosphaira vitifoliae. Next base: position 22,622,000 of record NW_026099576.1, read on the forward strand.
TTGAATACCGTTTGTTTGACCTACTATTTCACAATCATAAAATGATACAAATATCTAAAAAATAACGCATTAAGTATTATGTTTCCAACTAAAAGAGGAATAATTAAAATTTAAATAAATTGTTCGCTAAAAATACTTAAGATACTATATGACGTTAAAAAAATGTATAAATTGAATAATATTATATTATTTATAGTTAATATATCCTTTCATATTTATTCTTACTATTCAATCTATATAAATTATGGTTCAATTCTGTATAAACATTTTTATCGATTAACAACGTACGTAATATTTTTTTTAGTCAAACTGAAAAATGAAGTGTTATTTGAAGTTTGATCAATAATACATAAAAATAAATGATTTATAATATTAAGCTACATTATATTGCAGTAGAAAAAATATTTTTATGTTAAGCGATAAATTTATGATAAATATATAAATTAACAATAATGCAATAGTTTTATCAAAAAGTACATTGACAGAAACTTAAATAGTAATACTGTTTTTGTGGTTTTTGGTAAATCACAGACTACATATAGATAAAGTATTAAGATATATTTTTTTCAATAAATTTTTTCTGGGCATAGTTTTATCTCAACATTTTAATTAACACAACAAATTAAATAAGTGTTAAGCTTGTTTTTTAATTCTGTCAATGGCTAATACTAATTATACATATAAAATATTTATACCTTACTCAGCGTTTATAAACTCCGAGTAAATTTATTAGGCAGTAAGCTTTTAAGTAAACAATTATAAAGATTAATTACAACTGTCAATTTAACTATGATTAGTCCTAACAATACATGTGATATTTTAAAATTTTTTCCATTGATTAGACATAAAAAGCCAAATTCTGTTTAAGTTATAAAAAAAAAGTTATTTATATATCAACTTTTTTTTTTTGAGGTAATTAGGAATTAGGTTTTGACTTGCTTAAAAACAAATATATGTATATATTTTTATAAGAATCATGTTTTAATATTTCAAACCAAATTATGCTCTATTAAAAAAAATAATTATAACCTTCTATATAAGTTACGTAGTTTAAATCAAAATTAAAATTTTTACAAAATGTACGTTCAATTACAACTCTATAAAGAAAACTTTTATTCATTTTTCTATAAATTTCACAATAATAGATCGATTTTATTAAATTTCTTACATGGAATTTCAATAGTATTTTAAGAAGGAATTATTTAAAAAAATACATTATTATATATTGTTTGCAACAAATAACTAGTAACTGAAATACTAAACGAATTTGACAAGACAGAAATCAATAACAAAATATTTTCGAATGTCAATATGAATTGACTTTTTGAGACATTCTATGAGAAATTTTATATATATCTTGATTTATTATTTCAGATAGATAAATAAATTATCTTTTTAAAATCTATTTTACCACTACAACAATGAATATTTTAATTATTAATAATGCTGAATATAGCACATTTTCTAATCTAAAAAATTCATTAAATTAGGACTAGAAACCGAAATAATTTTCAAAATTCTTATATATAGTAAATTAGTTTATCTATATGGAATTTTTTTGGTATATGTTAAAAAAGTGATTGTAGAATCCAACATTATTATAAGGCCACTTTGAAATCTTAATTGAATTTGAATTATTTATTGACTTTAAAAAAGTTTAAAAACCGAAATTAACCGAACAAAAAATGTATTGGTCCAATTATTAGTTTGGTTAAGGCTTTAAAAGTGATTTTATATCTGAAAATTAATAAAGTAAATACTGTAAAGTAGATTTAATAAATGTAAATACTATAGTAAAGTATGGTTACTAATTTTAAATTTAATATTTTGCTTTAAGTGACAATGTGTCTCTGTCGATGAAGAAGTAAGTAATAATGCTAAAATAATAGACTTTCTCATGCGGTAGGAATATTGGGCATAAGTCTCAACAATAAAATAAAATATGCGGTGAAAATGTATTTTATTTTTATTTGGAAATGGCAGTAAAAAGTTTCGTTGAGTAAATCCACCTTAGAAAAAAATCCTAAGAATGATCCTTGCTGAGTATTTTTTTTTTAAATTTTTCATTCTCAGTTATGATTTTCACGATATCTAACCGATAAAAAGACGCTGTCCTTTCTTTTTTTTTTTGATAATTTATACATAAATCATGAAAGAAAAAAATGACACCTATAGCTGTCATCAAATAAAAAGAACCAAGAAAATCTAACAAAATTGTTCTCTTCAAAAACTCATCAATTTATAAAAATAATAACATAAAAATTAAAATATACAGATATCCCAAAAATATTATCAGCCAATGGTTTGGTAATTTATTATAAGTTACTAATCTAGGGAAAATTCTAAAATATGTCAAAAATCATGCACTTTTGTGTGCATAGAAATAAATAAATATCTATATTTTTTAACAAAATAACAAACAAACGACAAATAAATTTGTCAAGTAAATAATTTGAAATTAAATGGGTTGGTAAAATCATAAAATTGTTTGATAAATATCTAATAGTGATAATTATACAGGTCGTTATTATAATTCTTGGAGAATAAAAATATAAAATTTTTTTTAGTTACTCTTAACTATATATTGTAATGTGTTGTTGCCGAGGTTATACTTCAAGGAGGTGGGAGAAGTATCGCATTAGAGAAATACACTACACTTTCAGTATACATTTAGAAAATGTTAATAACTTCCGAAATACTGGTTCATAAATACTGACCATCGTATTGTATACATTTTTCAAAAATATAAACTGAAAAACTATAGTGAACTATTTCTAGCTTTGATACAAAGCTAAAAAGGTATTGGTTTTATGATGGTGTGAGTTTTTAGTCATGTCTGTCCATGAAAGATCTTAGCTTTCATATGTCCGTTTTTGTTGATATATGCGATAAAAGAAGTCAAATTTAAATTAGTTATGTCTATCAGCACCATAAACACTATCAATTTTAAAAATAAAAAAATAACTGAAAATTATGATAGCCTAAAAAATGGGATCTTTAATAATTATTTTATTTGCGTTCTAGATCTTTTTTAACGAAAAACCAATTAAAAACCTGACTACAGGAAAGGATTCAATGAGACCACCACGCTTATAATAATTTTTTTTTACTGAATTTTTGAAAATGATCAGGAATGTTCGCATTCTTTATACCGATATCAAAATTAAAGTTTTTGAAGTGTATTATAGTTTAAAAAAAAATCCATTCCATAATTGTTCTACTGTAAGTAATCGGCCGTCAAGTAAAAAAAGTCGCAACTTTTACAAAAAAAAAAAAATACTATAATTATTATAATTTCTTTAAGCGAGGGAACAATATTTCAGCGATTTAATTACTATAAAAAATAATCACTGAAGCAAAATTGTCAACAAAATATGTTATTGATATTGTGTATCATTGGTTATATTATTAGGGCTAATATTTAAGGCTTTTATTTAATAAGTAACTTGTGTTTAACAATTGTAGACTATAATATACTATGTCGAAATTTTAACTATATTAGGAATTTTGCATAATCGCATTCGTTTGTAACTGTTGATAATTACTCGTTAATTCCCGTCTATCGACTATGTTAAATTTTTTTTACATACGAAACGAAGCGATAGATTTCCAAGCATTGGCAAAAAATAGTTCTAAAAAAATGAAATAATTAAACGTGTGCATTAATTTAGAGTTGTTGTGACATGAAACAAGCCAGGAACCAGAAAATATGGTCAAACCTGTTTTGAATAATGTTCTAAATAAAGTTGCCTTTAAAACTCGAACCCGAAATTAATCAAAAACTATTTCTATAATTTGTTTTGTCAGTCCAATTAACCTATGGAGTCTTCGCTATTGTTATTTTTATTACAATACTCATAATAGTATTTTTGAATTTATTATTTGATAAAAAGTAAAAAGCAGTCTGCACAATTTTATATAATTTTAAAAGAGGTATACTTTTGAAGTTTCATCGTCAAAGTTTAATTGAAAATAATTTTCGCAGGTACTTCACAATCGTTCGAAACCCTAGAGGTTCAATTTTTCGATGCAGCGTGGCCAAATCGTTGATGCTCATTTGGTTGGTGTCATTTGCAACTATGGTCCCACTATTGTTATATCAGCACATTGAAGTGGTTCAGGTTGGTCCGGTTCATTTGTACGAAGCGTGTATAGAAAAGTGGCCGTCTCGGGTAGCACAACAATCATTCACAGTGTGCTTGGCAGTCGCCCAATTCGTGTTGCCATTCACCACCATATCACTTATACACCTCAAAATATCATCCTACCTCACAGTACACCTAAAACATCCAGCGCCATCAAAGGAAATTAACTGCAGACGAGGTAAGTTACATTTATGGGAAAATTATTTTACTTGAATGTATTTGTAGTACACAATTTCCATAAATTTATTTATTTCAAATTCAATATATTTCAAAATAAAAGTGTTCACGAAAAATAAAATAATATTTTATGAGAAACGCTCAGCATAGTGGTTGTAATAAAAAAAAACTGTACAATTTTAAAAAATAGTTTTTAACTTATCATACAACCTTGTATACACAACAATACAAAAAAAGTATTTTTTAGTCTACAATAAAAGTAGTCACAAAGTGTACGAAAATGTTATTAAGATTAAACATTTTTCTGCTATTTCGTTTTGTTAATATTATTGTTTTTTAAACAATTTGACATATACAGATTATAAAATTAATGTTATTAAATTTATCAAAAAATGTGGTTTTTATTAAGCATTTTACCAAAGTTTAATCGTTTTTTCATCATATACACCATTGATTCAGCATGATAATATTTTAATAGAACAAGCGTATCTACTCATTTTTTGTTGGATATTACATCACTATGCAAATTAATTAATTCAGTTTTATTACTATTAGAGTGTTTCATTATAAATTATATAATTCATATTATTTGCATATTAATAATTTTAAGAACGACTAAGTTTTTGGATATGACAATCTCCAACTTATCTTTTCTAGTACATTTAACTTTTGCCACGAGAACAACAAACTTAATTAATGTTTAACAAATAATTCAGACATTGGTACAAATAGTATAATTTAACATCTACGACCATTATTCGTTTTTATAAATAAGTTATGTCCAATTCAAATTTTAATTTGTTTATCCAAGAATAAAATAACGATTTTAAAAACGAGTGTCCATTATGGACATTGAATATTATATTGAATAATCATTTTTAGCAAATGATAAGATAGAAATATAAATGAATTTTCTTTTTACTAATCAATGAATTACTTTAATACGTTTTCTCTATTGTCGTTTTGAAAAAAATCTATATATAATAATAAGTCTTTAATAAAACAAATTTTAAATATCAAATTTCTTAAATTAAAATTATAAAGGAATTATTTTAAATTTAATTTAAGAAACGCATATCATTAAGAATGACAACTAAACAGTGCGCTAAGTACGTGAGATTTTTTTAAAATCGAATGGTGAACAAATTTATATTTTAATAATCGATCTTATTTTATGGCACACAGCGGAATTACAATTGTACAATTTTTTGATTTGGAAATTAATTCCAGGCTTTATCTTGGGTTTTTAAATTGTAATTTTTTTATTAACAGCAAAACTACGAAGGAAAAATTTTTTTTCAAATATTCAAAACTAATTGGCTTTTCAAGTAAAGCACCAACAATTTATTACTAAATTATGAAATAATTAGGCAATATTGAGTTATCCAGTTAGTATTTTTGAGAAACAAAGTTGTCACAAATTTTATCAATTTTTCAAAAATATCTTAACAAAATAATTGCTCAAACTAAAAATAGTAATTTTATAAAAAAAAAACACCATTTGACAGGTATAGTAATTGGATCTAAGTATTTCATTAGTCCTAGGAAGTTTTAGAAGTCCTGACTACAAAGAGAAAGTACATACAAATGTAATGATTACAATTGTTTTACAACTAACTAAGAGCTCGAATTATTTATCAAATACAAATATTTGTCATGACGACTATTTGAAACGATATATTTGTCTTTAAAAACTTGAAAACGTAGTGTGCGAAAAAACAAATCAATTTTCTACAGTTTTATTCATAAAATAAAATTTTTTGATATTAATAAATAGTCTTGGCTCTCAAAATATTAAAAATTTATGTACAGATTTTAATTGTTCGCTATGAATTCGAATGTATATATAGTATTGAATACTTTAGTATGTACATATAATATACTTTCCTAAAATCTTAACGCCTTAATATCATTTATAAAAGAAAAATAATAATGTTAAAAGTTAAATAAAACTAAAGAAAGCAATTACAATTCACTATTTAAACAGGCGGTCGGTACAATAGATAAAACTTAGGATAGTCATTTCCTTCAGTCGAGCGATAGTTTTTCATTGTACACGTTGTTCATACAAAAAATATATATTCATCTTATGAAATACTTATGCCAAGATAGCTATCATTTTTTATTACATTTAAGACTATTAAATGAATATAACCATTTTATAAATTCTTAAATTTAAGCGTATATTAATTCTGAAAAACAATAGCAAAGTTCTTATTTTGATAAATATTTAATAAGTCGAGTGTAAAATGGATTCACTTCACTATAACATTCAAGTTATGATAACATCAGTTAATGTTGATTTTTTGCTGAATTATAAATCCGTTCGTCAGTTCACTAAAAACCGTCATTAAGTTAAATACGTAAATAAAAAATTCAGATTAACCACTTTCGTTATGAAACTATTTTTTCCAAATATTTTTCTACTGTCTACACTATCATATCAAAACATCTATTAGTCAAAACATTTTAATAACACTATTGTGCGTTTTAATATGCAAAAAATATTGAATATCAGCGTAAAAACAATGCTTTGTTTATGTGGGGAAAATATTTTGATGGGAATTATATGAAAATATTTATTTTTTAATTTTTGCCAAAGCGATAAATTTAATAAAGTTACAGCCAATACTTTTTTGTATAGTCTTTCTTATTTTATTTATAGTAACCGAATTAATGATACCTAAATTAATCCGCAGCATACTGAAAAACACGTTCGAAAATAAAATGTGACTAGTTCTTGAAAAACTATACCCATAAAATGGTTATTAATTAATTTTGGCATAGGTATGATGTGCATAATACAGTTGATCGTCGATAATTAAATGAAATCCGATACGCTATAACTAATCACGTATCACACATGACCAATAAAAATATTATTTTAATTAAAAACGTAGGGTTAAACTGAGTTTATGATTTCAACAATGTGATAGTATTCTTAAGTTCTTTGAAAACGTTTGTCAAAACGCACCTCAACGTTTAACTTGTGTTATTAGCGCACATGCGAGTGTTACTATAAAATATGATTTAGAGTAATACGTTGATCCCACACAGTTCTACAAGAAAAAATCACTAGCATTAGTTTTTATATGGCATTTATTTATCCTTTGAAACCGGGCTCAATAATATGTATATTTACTGCTTACCGACATCAATCGGATCACATTGGTTTGTCAGTTCTTATTTCTTAGAACCTAAAACAAACACTTGGCTTTACACGAGCATTCGAACATGGACGGCGATTGTATTTTATCTAAAAGAAACCATCACAACTGACGTGAAGTGTATGTACTCAAAATCACGTGTTATACGCAATTTTCTGTTTTATAAAGTGTATGTGCGACGCAAAAATGCGACGTCATTTGTGTATTTGAACAATGACTGTAAATATTCATCTATCATGTTCGCCATTGCTTACTACGTTCAATTCCCCGGTCGGTTACTAAAAGCTTTTTTTGCGTATTAAAAGCGTCAAAATTTAAATGAAAAAAAAAATCCTAAAATATTTTTATTATAGTAGGATAAATGAGAGTTTGCATATAAACGTGCATTAATCAGTATAGTGTTTTTGAAAATTAGAATGTTACACCCGTAGGTTAACAGAACCCCTCGTAAGTACTTTTTGTAAACGTTTTCGTAATTTCATTACAAACAAAACTTTATAAAACGAAAGGTACATCCAATAACTTGCATTATTAATATGTTATTACATGCATAAAATTATCATATTTTATAAATATGCCCCTTCTTTGCTAAATATCGTTCCAATAAAACTTATGCGTTAAAACGGTTATTGTTCAGATTTAGATTTATCTTATTTTTTTTTATCTCGATGAACAGATTCAAACGTGTTGAAAACACTAAAAATGTCAACATTTATAGTGATCGTATAGAACATTTTAAACGTTGAATGTTTAAGTCTTTATTCATATTTTAAATAGATTTTTTTTTTAACATTATTTTTAACAACGGTGCAATAAAATACTACTCTGGTGGTCCGGTAACTAAAGAGATTTATTGTTTTAACGTGTACTCACACTATATATAAATTGTTTCTAATTAAGAAATTTAACCTCTTAATGCGACCTGATTGGGTTACAACGCAAAATTTTCGCTCTCAACAAAACCTAAAATAATTCCACTAGTTTTTATTACAAAATTTTTCCCTCCTTAAATATGTCCTAGTGTATATTTATACAGCTTTTAATGTAAAACGTGTTGCGCGTAGGTATTCCAAACATGCTACATTAAATATACTTAAGTATTTCGGTAATGCTACAACATAGCATTAGAGATTTAACCCATTTTCTAGGAATAATGACATGTTATTCGCCCAACCATATTAAAAGTTGACCTCGTGACCCATTAAATAAAACCACAGGGGAACTTTTATTTAATATTAAACATTATTTATATACGGTAATACGAGCAATAGATTTTTATTCGGCTAACAATGGAAATTTTATAATGGTATCATAAATAACTTTGATATAGAATTATTACTTACTTGTATTTCTGATACATTGAAAAAGTACAATGTTTCTACTCAAGTTGTTTTTAATGAATCAAAAAATTACTCATGTATTACATTTCACTTAATCTCTCGTTGCGTGTTATTTAAATACAACAGGCCATGTTGATTATACGTAAGCAATCATTGTTTAGCAGTATTTATATAATATAATATGACTTATGATAACGTTACAAAAGTGTTCCAACTAAAGCTTACCGCGTGACGTTTGCGTTGACAGAAAATAAAAGCGAAACAATATTATACCCTGTTGAGTTTTTTTATTACAAGTTTAAATTACATGTAGTTTACGTTAGGACTTTGACGAAATAAATTTAAATTAAAAAATTATATATTCGTAGACACTACTTTATTTTGACGAATTTTTAGTATTACTCTCTGTAAAATTTTACAAGATTGCAGGAAAAAATAATAACTCTGATAGATAATATGAATACTGGTTTTGACATTTTACACGAATAAACGCCGCATTTGAATCTTTTGACACTAAAGTTGTGTCAAATCTACAAAGACTTTTTAGTTTCTTAAATCGTATCCTCCGGCGTATAATTTAAAACTTAAAAAATAAACGCGCTATCACTTTTGAAAATTATTTGGTGTTGCGTTGGTTAACATTCACACAGACCGTCAAGTATCATGTTTGAAAAAGAAAAATTGTGACAGAATTTGCATAGTTACCATAAAATTGAAAGTGAAACTATAAAATGAGTTACAACTTAAAGTGTAAATGGAAGTTCAATAAACCGTATCTATGAATTCTACGAATTTGTAAATGGAAATATTAATAAATCTAAAAATAAAATGTGCGTCAACTTGTCAAAGGCGTGTAAAGAATTTTCGGCTTGTGATAAGAGTGAAATAAGTCGATTTCGTTTGTTGTATGCTGTTGACATTTTTATTTTAAAATACCAAAGCGCCATGGCAGGTCCGGACAATAGAACTAGTCTGTAAGCCGTGTAAATACGAGTACAACTCGCATATGTTCACAGGAGTTCTTCGTAAAAAAGAGAAAAAATTTGGGGTGTTGTACAATCAATATGTACAATTGTTTTTTTAACGTTACGAATTCCGTGTCATTGTTGTGAATTCAAAAGTAAAATGCCAAATGCGAAAACAGCCATTAACCAGATTTTATATACTTCAATTGTCAAAAAGGATAAAAAATAAAGGCTTAATATTTATTATTTTTTCACGACAATAATAATTGAGTTACGGGTATTTCAACAATTGAGTCGTAATGCGTTTCCAGCATTTTTCCAAGTAAAAAACATAATAGTGACGAATAGCGGCGCAATAAAAAGTTCGTTGGATGATACGTCGTCTTTCCGGAAACTCATAAACGAGTCGCCGCAATGACGAGACTCGGTATTATAATAATTCACAATGGGGTTCAATGGTGTTTCATGAATTTTCTGTAATTTTGTCAACTGTCCCTGGGGAATGGTAGCGCATTGACGGCCGGGGTTATCGTTCGAATATAACAGCAATAATATTTTGATGGTTTGATTGCCGATCGCGTTCATGTACGCACCTTTAAACCATGCAAATAAAATTACATTTTAATAAAAGCTTATAAAAACCGAACTTTTTATATGTCACACGACAAACAAGCATTAAACGCCGAGATTTGGCTTGGGAATAATACTCGTTTTGTACCCTCCGTACGGTGTTCCCATGCTATCACATTTTTTCGGATAAAGTTTCCTCCGGATCTTGAGTCCTTAAAAGTGTTAAGGGTAAAAAGATTTCGAGTTTGAACGAACGCGATATTTTATAGGCATGCGAACAAGACATATTTCATATTTTATCATACACGCCGAAATGCGTGCACATTCAGTGTATTATTATTTCCGATATCAATGATGGAAAAACCTCTTTAAGATAACAAACATATAAATATGAAGCAATGTTCAGTGGAATAACAGTAGTGTGTATCGACGGAAAACTGAAACAGATGTTGTCATACACAGAATCAGCAAAGAGCAATTGATTACTACTACACAAACATTTGTTCTTATATAAATTGTATAATGTGCATGATACTTTGTACGGTAATATTTTAGTTGAAGCGTACGAGTTACACTGATGTAGAAGTGAAATATTAAACTAAAATATAAATAACCGTTGCCATCTTGTGTTTCAATGTGAAAGTGTTAGGAAAAAAAGTTGAAATCAAATATTCAGTAACCATTCTTCTGGAATCGCACACGCACGTGTCACGTATGACAGTCTCAGAATTAATATGTTACTATACACTCGGAGCTCATAATTTTTTAAATAAAAAGCAAGATAACAACTTTTTCAAAATTTAAGATGAAATATTTTTTTTAATACAATGTGCGTTCAATAATTTTTAAATTACAACGTATTATAGTTGAGCAATTATTGTATATGTATTTTTTACTTGTTTTCATTGTACTGACTTCCGTAAAAAATGTCTACATTTATTTAAAGTTGGAAAAATTAAATGTTTTAATTGATGTAACTTTTAATTCAAATTTTAAAAGGTTTTCAAATTTAAAAATTTTCACGGACATAAAATCATTTTCCACGAGATAGCGTTATTTAGGTCTATTCACTTGTGCAGTAGTTTAATGTAACATGTCTTTACCTAACATTAATAATCTAATGACTATAAGACCCAAACTTCTTATCATTTCTTTAATCATTTACCGCTGTTAGAATAAAAGACTTAGGTCTATAAATTTTAACTTCGACTACATGGCGTTTATAAAATACATTAATATTATAGTTTTTAATTCAATATCACTTTTACAAATTTCAACAGTTTGACGACACATTTATAAGGTTAAGTCAAAAGGAACTATTGAATATAAACAATTTCCATGTAGTTTTGTATCAGGTAATCCGCGTTGCAATAAAACACTTACCAAGTTTCATATATAATTTCCATTATATTATCGTACACTCATATTTTGAAGTATTCATTTAGGATAAGTAAGCAGCGTACATCACAATTTTAATGCAATTTTTAAATGTTATTCTCTAATAGTCACTATCTAAGTGTTAACCCTCTTAGCTGTTAAAAAGTCGATAAAAATCTTTCAACGTTTTTAATGGTTAAAACACACTAATTGATATTGGTACTAATCGTACAACGTGTAATACGATTTCGTTTATCATTCGAAGAATTTGTACGATTAAGCCAAAACTAATGATTTTTATATAAGATTTTTGGTTTTCCTCGCTATAAGATACGATTAGAATTTTTACATGTGGTACTTCAATACATATATACATAAATCGAAAAGTATAAACTCAGAGAAAAGATTTATTCAATTCAATGCGTGCATTGCTTTCAGATAATAACATTATTTATAAACTACAAAAAATATCAAGTAATTTTTTTTTAACGCTCTTCCAAGAAATATATGAAAACCATAAAAAAATATACATTTCAAGATACTATGTACAACACACGCAGCTCGCGTACTTTTTTCGGTCAAAATACCAACTACCGTAAAAAATACAAACCGCTGACTTAAGGCGACAGCATTGAAATGATAATTCAAATCAAGGGCGTTGTCGATAAATAGTGAAAATGTATTGCATTGGAATGTTTAATTCAACAAATGGAAGTATTGTGTTTCGACATTGCGCAATCATTTTATTAGGTTCAAAGTTTCCTAGTATAACTTCAATTAATTAGTTACATTCAATTAATATGATTTGTAGTGCTTCTTAAAATTCGTCCATGTCGATACTATTTCTATATTGTTCGTAAAACTATGAATTTTAAATTTCTTGTTGAAATTTTTAGAATAATTTATTGATGAAATAATTTTTCCTATAATTTTTACTTGTGTACAACTAACAATACGCTTTTGACGAAGCAAGTTTAATTATAATTATTAGAGTTAATGTAATTATTATTATTTAATTTTATAATATTATTAAATAGATTAGTGTAATCGGCTTGATTGATTTTCTTATTACTAAGAAAAATATTGGACGCCAATTAAAGAATATTTATGAAACTGTTATTTTCTAGTAACAAAAGAAAATACTTTATTATTTTTATGTTTTATTTATATTATTTTCTTTATAATTACATATTACGACAGCTGACCGCACCTTACAATTTTCTTTAATATTAATGTTTTTTATTTTTTCTGAAGTATAACGCGGCTCACAATAGAATGTTGTAGTTTGTTCTTCTCAAAGATTTTTACACTTAAAAGTTCTGCAAGGCAGGTCGTTACTCTTTATCCAAAAAGGAAATAGAGGCTTATTTTTATTGAAAAGTCTCTCGCTCAGTAAACAAAGCTGCTCGTGACCGAGATGTGAGCCGATAACAGTTCACATTTGGCACTTCTGTTTTATCAACTCAGCCATACGGTCATCCTTAAAGTAGAAAATAATTATTTTCACAAAAATAAATACTATATATTTTACTAAATGTCTTCATGGTTATGTATTGTGCTGTTTTCGCGTAATTTTTAAAAACCTCTAATTGATCGAGTAAAAACTTTCGTTGACAATTGAATCAAAATTTCTTTTAAACTTATCCATGCGAAAAACAATAATACGTCTTGAACACTTTTTCATTCTCAATTAAATGACACTTAAAACTGTAAAAACAACTCAAAGATTGTAAATGTTCTTAAGCTAACAAATTTATTGCTATTCTTAGCATTAACACGAACAGATTACACTCGTATACTCAATCATAAATTTTCCTAATACGTTTTAATTTCTTATATATTTCACTCGAAATCGAGCAATATTATCAGTAAATACTAATGTACTTTAATGTTAAACTTTATTCATATATACGCAAAATATGTGAACCAAAAAATTAAAAGATTTGAATAATAACAACTTTTTTTATAAGTAACAATTAGATTACTTTTTCAATAAATGATAATAATTAAATGAGTATTTATTTATTTATAGGAGTTAGGATTCATTAATAATTAACTAATGAACTGTGTACGTTATAGCAAAAAGTCTTTGTGTTCCCTATTTTTATTTATTTGAGCATAAATTTAATAGGTTTTCGCTGGTAAAGCTCGATATAATCCCTAAAAAAATACGTTAGAATCGTAGAGAATTCTCGTGAAGTGTCCAAATCTTATAATTAATGACTGCTACCTAAATACAATAAAGTAGAAAAAATATTGTCGATGTGCCAAAGAATTTCAAAGGGTATAGATACGGGATTAAGTATAACGTGAGTGTCAATTCATTCAATTTCATCATATCTACCATTATTTTTTCACGTGTAGTAACGAAAAAAAATCATTTTTAAAAGCATAAAAATTTTTACATTGATTCGCTTTCTAAGTAATATGATTACACGGCGCACCGTATCTGCAAATTTACTGCATAGTGGAGTGCATTATTGTTTTGCTGTATTTAATTTATGTTAAAACTGATTATATTTTGTGTAACTTTACCAATTCAACATTTACTTCGTTATATTTAAATAGGTAACTGTGATAAAATCACTATATCGCGTGTATGGACGTTCTAAAACTCGTTTAAATATTTAATCGTGTAAAACTCAACGCGATTTTTAAATGTCTGATGGTTAACACCAAAAAAATCTTTCACATGCAAAACAAACAACTTTTTTAATGTTTTCGAATTATTTTTATGTTAAAAGCTGTTAAATTTTTTAAGTTTTAAACCCACACTGGTAGTTTTTACTCTGAAAGTCATGCACTCCGTGTAAACACGTTTTGTTATACAATTTGGGTTGATAACCTATAAAAAGTATAGCTGTTCCTAATTTATTATTGTAAAACTACCGTCCGTCTAACAAATCGTAGACAACGCCCAGTATTAAAGGCTTAATGAATTTCGGTTCTCATAAGAAATATACGCTACAGTTATTATAATTACTTATGCAAACCATATTTTAATAATTGCTAATTACCATAATAACGTCCAAACATGTTTTGTAGTCAACAAAAATTTTACAAAACTCTTTTTGTTGCTATATAAATCCAATTAAAAAATAAATTAGTTGTTACGTACATTGTTAAGATCATGAAATTAAAATAAAAAACACTTAAAAATTATACAGTCGTATCGCAAATTATACTAACTATAATATATTCTTTTACTCTTTGTAAAATTTTATTAATTATTAATTAACTCGTGACTTTTGAAATGAGTTCTCTTTCTATCTTATAAAGTTTCTTATGATAAAGTTTATTAACACAAGACTTACAGCCAAGGATTCTTGTTTAACTTCAATGAGCTTAAAGATTTACTTAAAGACAAAAGATTCTTACAATTATAACGAAGTAAGTATCTCTAAAGCTGCAAAATATGTTAGTCAAAAGTCGAAGATACCGTATTGTTTTGGAAAAACTCTTTAACACTTATTGAATTATGAACTCTAAAAATACTTAAACATTAAACAATAAACGACAATGTCTGAGTCCATATCATATTTATAAAAGTTGTATTATACATCCAAAGTTTTTTTTATTAAATCTCTTTACTAAAATAGCAGTAAAACTGAGAAAAAATATAAAAACTGATATTTAAAAGAATTAATTCATTTTTACCTACTCCATAAAGTCTTAGAATTTTTTAATTTGAACATTAAATATTTTCATATAACTAAAATAAAATAAAATAGAAAATTATAATCTAAAAAAGACTAAGATTTTTCCAATTATACTTAAATTTATTTTATAAGTAAGATGATTGATATTCAAATAACACCCACTTATTTGGTGCATATTTTAATAAGTTATATTATAAATAAGGGCGTGGTGTGACGTGGTGGTCACATTAGTTGTTGACAAAACTCTAGTGTTAAGCCGCGCCTACTGCTGTAGGTGAACGGATGGGTGACCATGCGTGCGCTTCTACGGTGGCGAAAAAGCACCATGGGTCCCAGTGCGGAAGGCAAAAGTACAATTATAAATAAATACCATAAATTTATGATAAATTTAATGTAAAAATTAATATATTCTTCAATTGTGTTGAAGCATTATATAAATAAAATATTTGAATTAGTTTCGTTAATATTTTGCATTCTCTAAAACGGTTCAGACAATTTTATATTATTATATACCACATAAATTAGAACTTATATAGAACTATATAAAAATTAACTCAATTTAATTTATTTTATAATAATAATTTTAGTTTTTGGACTTTTCTTTTTAAAATTTTTTTTTTTTTTTGCTATTGATCACAACTTTTTTTATATTGTCAAAAGTATTTTTTTCCATTGAAATATTAAATTCAAAAATGACTGCAAAAAGATTGAAAAATATATTTGTAATTGTATTCATTGTCATAAATAGTCTCAAAGACAATCTTTACAAAATTCTCAAAAATCTATATTAACTTGATATTACATTTTAGTACCTTTATTTGACTTTTATTTAATATTTTCTATTTTGTAATAAGTTTTAATTTTAGTTTTAGTTCTTATCGAGCTGGACATAATGCCCATGCACTCAGACCTGTTGGTCTATTGTGCGCACCCCATACCGAAATGTCTTGATTCAGTTTACCCATCTAAGTGTTATTACATTATGCTTATCATTATATAATAGTGAACCATCAAGTTACCCCTATGGATGACCAAAGAGTCCTGTCTTTCCGGCGAAATTAAGTATCTCTCTGAGTCTTGGGTTTTTAATATCTTCTTTTTCAGGAAAAGGTTTACTCAAGTAGTTTGATTTTAGTGTGGACAAAGCTTCACATTCGCACATAATGTGAAATGAGTCTTCCTTTTCTACTCCACACTGCACATGGTGATTCCGATACCCCCATTGCGTAAAGATGTTTAAGCAAGTGACAATGTCCTGTCAGTAGATTAGTCAAAGTGCTTATTTGATGTCTAGTCATGCTATCAAGATCACCCAGCTGTAGACCGTGGTTCTTGATAAACATTTTGGATTGTCTAGGTACTACCAAGTACTTCCAAATTTTCCTGAGTTGTTCTCTGCTCCTTTCCTGACTAGAAAGTCAGCATTTTCATTTCCAGTGACACCTTTGTGTCCTGGTACTCACGCTAGTGTAACTTTGTTGAACCTCGATAGTGATTCTAAAGTTTTCCTGCACTCGAGGACAAGCTTTAAATTCACCTGGTCATTACAGAGTGCTTTCAAAGCTGCTTGACTATCACTTAAGATAGTTATCTTCCTATTCTTGTATACCAGCAGATTCTGTATTTTGTAATAAAGTATAAGTCAAATGAAAGCTAATTTCTTTCTTAATTATTTACACAATTTGGTAAAATATGAAAATTAAATAATTTAATTTTTATGGCTTCAAAATAAAATTTTGATTCCGCAATTCGAATCTTCTCAACGAGTAGAATATTTTAAATTCAATAGTTGAGAAAAACAGAAAAATGTATAATTTATTATTGTTTATCTGAAACGTTATCTAGTCTATTATATTTGCTTTTAAGGTAACCTATATGAATTATTTTAACTAGAACTCCAGTTTTTTCTTTGATTATTATACAAATTTTTGTTGTTAATGTAACTTCTATTATTAAAAATACCAAAATTTACTTAGTACTAAAATAACAATTTCTTCTATTTAATAAAAAATCAAAACATTGAAATGATTTTAGGGCTGTGTTCCAAAAGTTGATACGTTATTTTTCATACAAGTAAAAATTAATTTAAAATTTCAACAATTTCTAATGCAAATTGACATTTTTAATAAGTAAATAAACATTTTTGACAAAATTAACTTACATTTTTTCGACAAAACGATAAAAGATATCATTTTCTAGAAAAATTATAAAAATCACATTTCTGTGACTTATCAACTATTGCCTAGAAGCAACAGAATTTTTAATTTTTACATAATCGTTTTTATATAATCTTCTCAGCATAATGATTCTAAGGCATTACCAAGAGAGAGAGCTTGGTTTACTTTTTTATAACTTATGTAGTCTGGGGTCATCACATTTTACTTCAGACACATATGATTTTTTTCAATATTTATGAGCCAGGATGTGAGAATTTAACACTTTGGGAGTAAATGGAATAAATTATAGCACTAGCTTCGATATTTGACATAATGCAAATAAAACATGATGGTACAATAAATATTTTTACATCCTATCGCGAAAACAACTTAATTCCTATCATCGAGCAACTTTATAAATATTGTTGTTCAATAGTTGCTGGTGAATAGATTTTATTGAAGCATGAAATATAATGAAAATCAACTGTATAATATAATCCATCGATGAATATCCGTTTGTTTTGCGTACGTTAATGTAAACCAAATAACAAATTATCACTATACAAGGGAAAGGTTATTCTCCTACACGGTTTTATTTTATCACATAAAATCCATTTGCGTTCGACGGCATTGTGTTAACCCTAACTTATGCAAATGACGTTGTTTATTTGTGCCTGTACATGTGCATTTTGGTAGGTATACAAAAGTTTTTGTATAAATAAAAAGGTCTCCCGGGAGCTTCGGAGACATAAGTTCTTTCCGGTACAAACTCAATGTCGTTTATCTTTTTTCGTGTCTAGGATCGACTTTGGCAAATGGTTTATTATGTGCCGATGCAGCCGAGTCTATTCGATGACCCCGAAAAAAAACTTAATTTAAAAAACAATAGAGTCCTGCTAATCACCGTCTGTCAATGGCGTTAATAAATATTTATAGTTTCCAAGAAAACAAATGGAGTACTGTAATTTATCAGTTTTTTTTTCAATCCAATTTATGCACGCAAGACTTACATGCTTCTTTTGTATTTTGTTTTCTCAAGCACTAGATTACTAGCGTGTTTTATGTATTTTGTTTTAGTTTGGATATATGTAGGCCGTTATTGTGCTAAAATATAGGTCACGAGTCTTTGCCCTTTCTAGAGTAATTCTAAATATCAGCCATATAACAATGCATTATGTTAAACAATATAATAGTAAGCGACAAGAATATGAATCGCTAAATTTTTGTGCCCTACATAATTTCAACGAGTACTAATAAAAAACTCAATAAGGTCAACGAAACAATGTCACTTTTCATAACTTTTTAGTATGAATAAGTTTCCTAGTTTTCGTTATTTGAAGGCACTATGGAAAAGTTATACAATAACTAATTTACAACCATTTCAATTTATTTTAGCAGGAATACAATCTTTGCACTTTAAAAAATTTATTTGACTCGAAACGATTACATCTGAAAAGGCTTTTTCGATCTTCCAAAATAAAGTGTAAGCTCTAAGTTCATTGACATTGTAATCAATTGATTATTTGAAAAACATCGGAAAACTAAACATGTCTTCAATTTAAAATAAGACTAAAAACTACAACGCAAGTTAATTAATTAATATTTTTTAATTTAATAAACGTTTTTTATTAAAAAGTTTTTAAATTTTTTATTTTCTGATATATTTGCAGTAATATTGTGAACATGTAAAAAATTCTATTGATAAACTAATAAAAAAAATTAACTTAATGGATTGTTAATTACTTCTATTATGATAGAAAATAATAGTAATAAACATTTTAAACAGATAAACATTTTGTGACGCACAAAAAACTATAGTTTAATGTCGGTAATATTTTAAATAATTTATTTTTAAGCCTACAAACTAAGATTTATTATTTTTTTTTAATCACAAACAAGACAAACTTTCCAAACTCCCAAAAAAATTCGGTTGTAATATTCATGAACTTATTTGTTGAGCTTCAGAATGCACAAAAGTTTCTCTCGACGTCATAAACGTACACCGATAAGTAAAAAATTTTCTTAAGAAATATTTTATATCCCCCGAGCGTTACTCAAAAGAAAGCCATAATCTTTTCCGTCCAAACCCATTTTATTATTGTTTCGTAGCTTTCATGATTTAAAACGTGGCATTTCATATTTTTTACAGTTCGCAGAGAGCTGAGTAGGAACAAAAGGACCATGTGGATACTGACATCGATCGCCGTTGTGTTTGCATTGAGTTGGTTGCCGCTTACCGTGTTCACGCTTCTCGTGGAGTTCCAACCACACTTGATCAAGTCGCCCGATGTGCTCTACACGGTGTTTGCAATCGTCCACCTGCTGGCCATGTCGACCACTTGCACGAACCCTCTGCTGTACGGTTGGCTTAACACCAACTTCCGCAGAGACATCTCGGGCATATGCCGGCAAATGTGGTATTGTGGAGACCGCAAGCCTCCTCCGAGGCGCAAGCGGCATCCTTCCGTAGCCACCGACTACCGCGGTCCCAATGACAGGCGACCCGGGCCCGGGTCCGAAGTACCGTGTCGTCGACATCAGCACGACGCCGAGACTACCGGTCTGTCGATAGTGGTCAAAAGCGACCGTCGGTTCAGCACCAGTTACCTAACCACCTTGACAACTGTTACGTCCAGGTCGCAGCCGCCCACCAGCATGGGCCGCGTGGAAAACGTGTGAGCCCCACGTTAATCACAAGTTTATACATGTTTGATCTAGTCGGTTTGTATAAACAGACCATTGGTGTCTGCCGCGCTTACATATAGACTTATGTACAGTAATAAATATTTGTACCGAATTCGGTACGTGTGGTAAGGCTAAATTGGTTATTTTTCATCCAACTAATGTGAACTTTATTGTCGAAAGGACTACGGATTAATACTCACCTAGTAGAACTAACTCAGGCCCCTCGTTTTTCATTTCAAAGTAAATCTAGTTTGCGTTATGAAATTTTTACATAAATTAATAGATAACGATTTAAACACAAAACCGGAGCACATTTCCAATAATTAATTAACGTAACAATTTATTAATTGTGCTTTTGTTTCAAAAAAGACTATTAATAAGGAAAATTTGAATCATTAATTTTATTTTAGAACCGTTTGTTTTATTCTTCTTCAAAATAATACCTTTCAAGTTTTACATCATTTATACAAGAATAGTGATCATTTGAAATAGATAATTTTATTTCGATTTCATTAATTTTGGGGTTCTTCTAAACAAATCCCATAGAAAAGTCCCAATAAAATACAATTAAAGTGACCCTTAGAAATGAATCGACAAAATAAATGCGTATTTATTACATTATTTTTAGAAATATGTATATTTACACTGTTCAAGTTTTTGAAGTCTTGGAACTCAGTACGCAAGCATGCGTTTTTTACGCCTTTCTGACAAATAATTTTTTTTCTTTAATGTATTAAAAATTGTTAAAGTAAATCCTTTGAAAATACCATTTTAGAATAGTAAGGAGGTCGAATTTCTCGTTTCACGAGTATTATATATTTATTTATATTGTATTTGGAAATATCGAGATACAAAAGTTAAAGCCAACGTTACTTCATCTTAGACTCTCAGAAGGTTATCAATAATATCGGTTTTTAAAATGTAAGTAACCCATATTTATCCTTAGTCATTAAAAAAAAATATACATTTACCTATTGGTTTTTAAACAAGTAGTCAAAAAATCCGTTGTGTCATTACTTAATGCCATTATTTATTATATAGAGTGTTCAGTAAATAAGGAAACAGGTTAATTGTTACAAACAATGAAACCCGTTTTCTTATTTACTGAACAGACTATATTTTTACTGATAAATCACGATTTTCAAACTTTTTAAGATTTATTTATAAAAACATTTTTTGGGGGGTTCGTTGTTATTTTTCTAATAAATTAAAAAACAATTTTAATCAATAATTCAAAATTATGCCAACAGGTATTCAACCGAAACGTCAAGCACACTGTTATTTTATTAAACGAAATAAAATATATTCGTAAACAATATTACATTTTCCTTTTTGAACAACAACTTTATTTTTTACGATACACGCGATTAGAATAATTTATAGTCCTCTCGACAATATTATTGTTTGTATTTTGACTGAATAGCGATAAATACTTTGACTGTAGTTTTTGTTTAAAAATAATGTTGTCGAATCTGTAAATAATTTAGTTATTAAGTACTTACATTCAGCAATTCCATGTGTAATTTCTTAATTAATTAAATAGATGATAAATAATTATATCTCATTGTAATAGTTGACATAAAGTGTACATTACGTAGATATTATATAATTAAATACGGCTAAAGACGTCTAGAGATCAATACGTACTTAGACATTTTGTTGCGATTATACAATACCTGTTAATTTATAATTTGTACAGCTCTCAATCCAAGAGCAATAATATATTGGAATTAAGGGAAACGGACAATCTTGGGACCATATTACAATCATGTTTTTATCTCCATTTCAAGAGTGTTTT
This sequence comes from Daktulosphaira vitifoliae, assembly GCF_025091365.1. Lineage (NCBI taxonomy): Eukaryota > Metazoa > Arthropoda > Insecta > Hemiptera > Phylloxeridae > Daktulosphaira > Daktulosphaira vitifoliae. The sequence goes on from NW_026099576.1 coordinate 22,644,039, forward strand.
ATTATTAAAACTAAATCAAAATGTCATTATTGATTTTTACCAAATTAAGTATGACTTTATATACTTATAAAATACCTTTTTTTACTTTATTATACTATACTTTATAATCCTATACAAGGTGTTCAGTAAGTAAGGAAACAGGTCAATTGTTACAAATAATAAGAGTAATAAAAAGCCCATTTTCTTACTTACTGAACATCTTATATAATGTTAAATGATGACAAGGTAATAATTTTTTCATTAGGCTTTCAATAAAACGAATTGCTTTTATTATTATTTATTTTAAGCTGACCTTTGGCTGTTTGTGACGGAAAATTATGAAATTTCTTTTTCAAATATTAATTCTATTCAACAATTTCTACTACTTAATTACTGTAGACATATTTTTTATATTTACGAATTTTAGGTTTTTAATATATTTCAAAGAATATTATTTATTTTCAATATATTTTTTTATTTATTATGTATTGAACTATGTGTCTTGAATCAATAATTTTGTTTTGTTTCAGAAGCTATAACTTTATTAAAAACTATTCTAAAAATACCTAAGCTAATAGATTATTAAAAAACAGTGTCATATTATATAAAATTATAAGATTAATAATTAATATATCTTATTGAATAATTTAATAATATTTAATTTTTGTAAAATAACGTTTTAAAGTCTTGGTTATTATAATTATATTTTTTATCGTTACATAATAATCATAAAAATTATTATAGTTATTCTTGAAAACTTACTGCAGTATTGTAGCATTTAAAATAGCTTATTAATTATTTGATTTTAGTTCTTAAACTATACGAAACTACATTATAATTTTAGAAATATGCCCTCAACCAAACTTTTAGACCTAAATTGATAAATTATAAACAATTACAGGGTGATCTATTTATCATAACTACTCAATTTCTCCCAAATTAAATATTCAATATTATAATAATATTAAATAATTAATATTATTGCAATATTAAAAAATATATTGTTTTTTTATAATGACATTTTTTGTGAGGATAATGAGTTGTGATAAATGGGTCATCTTATGTGTGCAATGAACAAAGTAAAAATTATAAAATTAATTCTGTAAAATACTAGGAAAGAGTTTAAATCTGTAGAAAATAATTGAGTATTAATATTGAGACCATTTTTGTTTAACTACTGAGTATTTATGATTGGTGAAAAACGAAAATGTTATTACATTTGTTATTTGTACAAATAATTCTGTTTTTTATTTTATTTTTTTATTGTAAATAAGTCAAGTTATTAATTTAGACGGCAATCTAAATGATTCGTTTATATTATTAACAGTGTCATGTTTACTAGGCGTGTTAAGCTTAAATTACATTTTATTTATAATCCATTCTATATTAGATTAAAAATATGAACAGAAATAAGAAAAGTACTGAAATAGAAAGTGAATAAGAAATTGTGCTTAAATGAATGTGATAAATGACCAAGTACATAATATAGTTGGTCTAATTTGTCCTACGTTGTGTTAATTTATTTTCCTGTCATTAATTTTCTCTTGTCTCAGTAAAAATCGTTTATATTCCAAACATTTCAGAATACTTTATAATTTATTCCAAGGTATATTTTAGTGGAAAATTTAATTTCTATTTGATAATCTACAAAAAAGTATAGTATCACAAAAGGTAACAACTAATCATATTATTAAAAATCTACACTATGCAAGACTGTTCAAAAACATAATTTGGTATTTCGAGTATCTAAGGAAATTAATTGAAAAAGTGGCTTCACTTTTCAGCTCGTCATTTATAAAAACAAAAATTCATAATTTAATTAAAATAAAGTAATTTTATGATACAATTTTAATATTCGTATCAATTTGAATTAAATAATAAATACAGTTATAATTTGAAATAAAAAAAAAGCTATACAAAAAATAACAAGTGTATCATGTATTATAAAAATCCATGTTAAATAACATCCTACGCTTATAACGCCTACAATAAATGAAATTCAAATATCTGACACGACTTCAACAGTAATCTTATCATTAGACTGAACATCAGCTGTCTAATTTAATATTATTATAAGCAATTGAGTTTATCTTCGTGTGCGTCAGTGTATTAATCCTAGCTTTAACTAAAAAGTAACATAACTTCAAAGCTCGTATCTGATTCGTATCGTATCGTAAAATAAAATTATGTTTACAATTTTTAATGGAATACTTATAGCTTATAAATTATTGATAAATTAACGTGAAGATCAAAAATATTACATTATGAACGTATAATATTTGTTTGAGATACTTCCGGTAAGAGTAGCATCAATCATAAAAAATATAACTCAATTATAACCTTAACGAAGTCTAACGAATTTCATATTACTTGTGGGTTCCTTGAACTCTGATCATAATTCAAATGAGCTTATTTTAGAACTTAACCTCAGCAAATATTAAAGACAGTTTATTATTTTACAGGCAAGTCATTTAAAGTAAATAAAACTAAATTTTATATTAGTTTTTGTAACGTTCAGTACATGGAATTATTTTATACAAAATATATTTTATGTTTTCATACGTACGAGAAAGGAAATATGAACAAAAATTTTTCCTCCAAAATAATCGAATATTTTTTATACTGAACAAAAGATTTACATAAATACAAAGTATACATAGTAAATGTCAGCGTGTATGCAATAAAATGTATTTACCGAACCACCACTTTTACTTAAAAGCTCAATTTTATTTTTTATTATAAAATAAAATACGAAAAGACAAAAAGATTAATGTGACTTTGAAAAAGTATTGAAAATGTAAGTTGATAATTTGACAGCTCTTTTCATACAAACTTTGCGTGTTACCCTTGAAATTTAAAGTTCCGTGTAAAAAAATAATTTAACTTATTTAGTTAAATAGCTAATTTTAACCAAAAAAATATTGTAATAAAACAAATTTTCTACATTTTTTTTCTATAAATCGAACATTTTTCTAAACATGATTACAATAGTTAATTAATTATGGGTACGTCAGAGTTTCTATACAATTAATTATGATTATTTATGGTTGGGGCAAAATATTAATAATTTCCAATGAGCTTTGGCTATTTAAGCTTACTTAAGGAGAGTTAAATGGCACTTTGAAACATCTGTGCATTACACTAAATTATATTATAATAATATCCTGTCAAGAACACAATAGTAATCATAATAAAGGTATCATAAGAACATAGAATATTCATAAGACAAACTGACATTATTATAAGGACCAGAAACAGCAATATCAAAATTCATAAATAATATTAAAAGTATTAAAAATAAATACTTACTAGTATACGTACATATAAGATTTTAAACTCGAATTTTAAGTATAAACATTTTTGTACTCATATATTAATTAAATAATAACAATTGAACCTGTAATATTAGATCCTAACAATATTTCCAATTATTATTTATTTTTTCTTAAAATAATGAAGTAATATATTATTATTAGAATAACCTGCTCTCAAGTATCATTTAGAAACAATTTTTGAATATCATTTAATAGCATTTAATACTCATTGAATAAATGACATTGTCTTCCACGCACATCTTTTTATTTTACTTTTTTTTTTTTTATTTATTTTTAAACAAATTTATAAATTCAAGGTACTATAGATACAGAAATATATAATTTTAAAACTTATTTATTAAAAGTAACAATGAATCACTGTGTCCTTTAAAAATAGAAGATTAACTTTTTTAAATATACTACTAATCCCAACCCACCCAAACCAGAAACACTTGTATTTAATTTATACTTTATGGTGTAATATAATATGAATTTCAATTTATCTTTTTGTATTGTGTTAATAAAGAAAGACGAGAGTAACTAGATAATGGTCTTATGAAGTAAAAAAATAAGATTTAAATTAAGCTATTTTGCAAACTAAGATGTCTGTATAACCTAAACAAAGGAAATTTTGTTTTCAGTAATTAACTGTGATAGATGTTTTTCAAAAAGAATATTCTGCGTTTTTTAGTTTAAATTATTCAATAAAGTCAGGATAAAAATAAAAACAACAATCTTTTTTGCTAAAATTTTTGAAGGGTGTATAAAACCACACTGGGCATTAACTTACCACATTAGACATTTGTGCTTATTTCGAGTTTCTCTTTAATTGGTTCTGACTTAGCGACCTATAGTAGCGGTTGTACAGCTGTCATTTCTCTTTATAAACACTCTACAAGCAACATTTGTTACAAATTGCGCAGTTTGCCTTCAATTACTCATATATCACTCTACAACATTTCACATATTTTGGTATAATTTATGATGGTAGTGATTCTAAATTTGTCAAAATACATTGGCAGTTCACAAGATATTGCACATCATTGTTCAAATTAAAACATAATATATCAAATAATTCTTCAACAACGTTTGTGATATCTTCGAAAGTTCTTGTATACAATTTTACCAACAGCTAAAAAATTAAAACACTACGATTACAATGATCAAAATTGAAAAAAAAAAAATGACACAAAAGGTGTTTTATAAATAAATTTACTTATTTAATTTTTATATGATTGGAGAAATATCTAATGAGAATTTAGTTGGTAACAGAGTTATAAACCGTTACATTAAAAAATATTATCAGTTTTAAATAATGTGACATATTCGAATTATATTTATAAAATATTAAACAAAGTATGAGTAAAACATTAAAAAACACGTAGAAAAAATATTTCTATTTTATACTTTATGTACTTTTAAATATTGATTGTTAAAAATTCACTTAAAAAATTACACTTAATCTAATAATCAAATTCTGAAAAAATTCTTACTAAATACATAATTATTATATAATAAAAAATATCCTTTTTTAATTTTAATACAAATATCTAATAAAAATATTTGGTTTTTTCTAATGCAAGCCGACGAATGAGTGTGGGTTGCAAGATAATTTCCTATTTTAATACAAAGTTTGAAAAATAAGCTTAATAAAAGTTTCATTATTATCCAAAACTCGTAAAGAATATTAATGGATTTTAAAAATAGGTTTCATCTATTTTATTTATTGTCCTGTATAATGTACTTTTAACAAGTGTTTCATATTAAGAAATTTTGTACAAAATTTTCTTTTAGCTAAAAATAAGATAATTGTGTTATTATATAAATATTAAGAGTCTAAAAATCTTATATATATAACATTTTTTATGGCTCGTTTTTTTATATAACATATTTCATATAAATCTTTCAGTGTTAAGATGAATCATTTACTTGATCAAACTTTGTACTTCATAAAATGGTTATCCATCTTCAGTTTTATTATTTACAATAAAGGTATTTTCAAAATAATTCTGACCTTTATATCTGCTATATGTTTTATATTACTAAATTATAGAAAATATTTGGATAATATTGTATTATCCAAATATTTTCCTATTCATTGTCTTTATTGTTTTTGGATATTATTTATTTTTAATTGAATCACTAAATAGGACCAATTCAATTTTCTTTTTATTAGGAGACAAAAACCATTCAATTTTTTTTTTTGCTTTTAAATTAATCATTTATAATTTTTATTGCCGCTAAATGGGTTAATTTAATTTATATTATATATTTTTATTTATAATAGCTGAACCCTAGTAATAATTTAAATGTGGACCTTTATCAAAATATTTTTTTTTATTTAGCTTCAAAGCGTAGTTGAGATTATGCACAATTACTCTGCTCCTACTAGACCGATTTTGCTCAACGATACGTGTCAAATATAACAAAATGATCAAACTATCAGCGTCATCATTTTTAAAAAAATATTACTATCAATCCTTTAACATAATAAAATATTTCAAAATAGTGCAGTTGTTAAAATACAATCTATGTTAATATTTTTTAATTTCACTTTATATTAAAATAATTAAAAAACTGAACGGATTATTCAGAACGTTTAATTGATAATACTTGAAACATATGCCTTGTCGGTAACATCAAATCAATAACTAAATTACTATGGCACTTTAAAATTTATATCAACATTTTTTTCTTCTAAATTTTGTATAATGTTTCAAAAGCTTCAGTTCTTTAAACCTTGTCAAGCTAACACTGAAACAGTAAACTTTAAGCTGGAAAAAGAAAAACTACCTGAAATTTCGATTGTCTAAGAATTTTCGGATATTAAAGCTAAAAATCATACAATTTTTGATAAAAATGGCTGATCTTGTTGTTTTTTGTATAACGGAATACTTGCATCATTCTAAATTATTTCAGATTAAAGGTTCTTCAATGTGATATATGTTTGAAAATAAAATGACATTCTCTAACTTAACTTTTATATGTAATCGGTTTCTAAAGTCGATCATGTAATCGTTTATGTATTTGATCATTTTTTTTAATGTGTTTCAAATATTTATCGAAACGTTTTAAAACATGTCATAAATAGCTTTAAAATCACTATTAGATATCAATCAATATTAATTTAAAAAATTGCCACAACTTCACTATACTTGATCCAAACTGTACTTAACTTTTAAAGATTAATTTATATTAAATAACAAAACACTATAATTGTGTGTAATAAATTATATTTTTATTCAACTAGTGTTGGGTGCAGTATATATTCTGAGATCTTGGTCAAAATCAAGACAGACAATTGTATCGCTAATTACTAGTGAGAAATGATATAATGAAATCAAAATATTGTTTTATGTCAACAACAAAGTAAAGTTGTATTTTAAATATTTATTAAATATAAGCTATGTGTAATGTACATCTGACCTGAATGCTAGCACAGTTGATTAGTAGGTATATCCAAGTGAAGCGCTGTTTGTTGGCGATAAGTATGTAGTTGTTAAGATTAAGTTGAGCTATTGATTATGTAATTAAATGATTAAAACGGAAGTGACTATACCTAAAAACTATACCTACAACCACTCAATCACAACTGCGTAGTTAGTTCAACATCAGTAGCTTCAAGCTACAGACAAATAGAATTGTCATATCAGTATCTCCTTCTGTATTAAAAAATATATTTAACGAATTGGGTAAATGAAAACACAACATGTATGATATAAGTGGTATGAACAGAGTAATACATGATCTTACACTAGTTTTAAAACTAATTTATAGTAAGTTAAATCGTAGATCTTTATAGTATCCATCATAAGAAAAAACGTATTGTGCTAAAAATCTGATTCGGGCCATTATTCCAATTAGTGATTCAATTATACTCATAAAATTTTCTTAAAATCTAAAGTAATATTTGTAGTTTAAACATTCCTTGTATAACATAATCTGCATTGAATTCAATTACATTGGGACCTATGTCGGTTAAAGAATTTAGGAGTTTATCAGAGATATTTGCCTGACTCATGAAATTTTTAAAACTCCTTTTATTTTTGATATTTTCTATTCTTTTAAATGTGCCACAGGCGATTTAATAGCTAAAATTTTTATGTATTATTATATATTTAAAAAATTATACACACACGTGTGACCTATTTATTGGTATATTTGCTTAAGCACTTACCAAACGTCCATGAGATTACGATTCGCATATTAAATACTTTATAAAGAACACAACACACTCTCAAGTACACAAAAACTTACCGTACAGTAATCCAATTAATTTGAATGCACGGCAACTTTCCTCTCGAATTTAATTCAGGTTATCCTAGCCCGTTCACAATTTGACTCAATAAGATTTTCCTAATTACCTATCTATTTATACCCTGTAACACTAGGGATATAATAATAGTAATATATGCGGTATATACAAAAAAGCATGTTGTTAAAAATTATTAAGAGTTAGTCTAAAAAAAATTTAATAACTTTTCATGCACACAATGAGGATACACTATTTTCCCTATGTATTCTAAATGTGGATATTTTTTAAAAATAAAGTAATATGTATAAATATTATACTCATTCATGAAAAATATAAGGGTAGGTCGATACTTATTTTTAAATTCCCAAGGCAAAGTGACAATGAATATTTGAACGTGACTGATATATAACTGCGATTCAGTTACCCAAAATAACAAATATATGTATATGTTGTAATCCATCACTTAAAAAAGTTAAAATCGTTAATAATTTGTTTTGGGTCTACAGTTTGTGTTATTATAAAGATTGATTAGTTCGATTGTAAGACTTATTAATGTCATATCCAATATTTTAGAAGTATATTTCCCGAAGGTGTAATGTTGATTAAAGCTGTGACTGTGAAAGCCAATATTATTTTGCTGAATGTGACTTCGTATGACAGATATCACATGAGAATTCATTGTTCAAATTAAACTTCCGCAAAACTACATGTATGGGATATCCTCTAGGTTTAGAAGATATGTGAAGTCCTCTAGAAACTATTTCTTCTACGGGAAACTAAAAGCTCAAATGTATGGGAGATAATAAATGACAAGTAAATTTTTTTTGTTATTTTTAAGTTTAAATTCATTTCAATTAAACTAATTAGTAAGTTCACATAAACTATTAGTAACTATTAGTTACTTAACATTACATACATTTTAAACTTCACAATATATATGATGTATTTCATTATTTTATTTACTTTTAAATATACTTACATCTATCATAAAATTAAAAAATAAATAAAATAAAATAATTGAACGTAAGTTCATAACAAGAAATGAACTTTATAACAATAAAAAAACGAATAATGAATATTTTATATCAATAAAACGACGAAAAAACACGTATGTGTTTTAAATCACTCACACTATTAAATATGCTACTAACTCAAAACAGATAAATATATTAAAATACAATCTTGCCTTGTAGGACACGATAAATTTATTTTGGGTTATGGAAGTATTAAATTATACACTCTTTAAAAAAACGTCAGAATTTTACATACATGTACTGAAGTTATTAACGAATATAATGTTAGGAAAAATTTTATTAAGTAGTGATAAAAATATTTTAATTGTGTACGAACTTTCGATACATTATGTTAAAATTACACTACTTGTGTGTAAAATTAACGTGTATATTAAAAATATCATAACAACGTATGGTATTTTTTTAATCGTTTATGACAGAATACATAATAAAAAAAATTTTTATAACTATAAAAAAATATTTAAATCAAGTATAATCATTAAATCTAACAGATTCATTTAACTAAATAATCAATATTTATCTTGATAATATTAATTTTGTAAAATATATTTTAACAAAGGGGCTGTAAATTTAAGAGTTCTTATTTTCAGTACACGATAGAAATTGTTCAAAAATTTCTCCAGTAATTATAAAAAAAAAGTTGTTAGAGTTTCACAATTAAATTATAATTTTTTTTTTATTGTTTAGAATCACATTTTAGTAAATTTCATTCTCTGATTAGTGAATATTTGAGTTTAATAATTCTTTCAATGATAACATACATTCTTAAAACTAAATTCCAGATTTTCACAGATATGTACAAGAAATTTTTGACTGTCCAACCCCAAGTAGTTGGGATTAAAACGAAGAAATAGAAGATGTATTAGAAATTTTTGAAGCATTTAGCGTGAAAATTGTGATAAATAGTAATAAAAATACCACATTTGTATACAAATTTTCGATACATTATGTCAAAATTATAAGTGTTAACTTAACATATGTATTAAAAATATTATACTGATATATAGGACTTTTTAGATCAATTATAATTAATCTGTAATAATTATTACAGTGAAAAGTACCTCAAATGTATTATAATACAAGGATAAAATAACTTATATTTTTGTAATGTTGATATTTCTTCTAACGATACACATTTTAAACAATGTTTTTGTTAGGTACAGAAATAAATATCATCGATTCCTATAGGTTTTTCTTAGCGGTGTGATTTAACCCAGAGATAATAATAAACAAACCCGCTTTACTCCTCCCGCCATTGTTTAATTGTGCTAATATATTTTAAAGTACTGATTCACAAGTTGTTTTCGACCAGTAAATTTCATAGTTAAATCATTTTCCTATTTTTAAGCTAATCAAACATATCGCTATGCGCAACGAATAAGGCAGTAACTCAAAAAAATCCATTTTGAGATCATGAGGTATTTGAATTTAGGTTTTACTCTTCTTGTAATAATTTTTATTAAAATATCGAAAAATTGGATTGATTCGCAATTAAACCACTGAGAAAATTGATAAACGTAAAGCATGTAATCAGAGATTAATTTTTATTTTTGATATCCTGAAATTGAGTAACTACCTTATTCGTTGCGTATATTGATATATGATTCCATTTAAAAAACTTAAGTTGATACTATTTTAAAGTGGTGAACAGGGAAAGAACCAATTTATTTTTTAAAAATTATAAAATATATATGTGTAAAATTTTAGGCCCGATCCAATCCATTTAAAAATACCATGATTTTAATTAAAAGGTTTTAAATTTTTTAGTTTCATTTAATTTTAACATCGATGCGAATCTGAGAAGGTATTAATTTTATCACGATGTGTTTATTATTATTTTTTTATAACTTGCAGGAATGTACAAAATCTAAAATCAATGATTTATCAGATCATTTGGCATTAACAAATAGTGTTTCATTCGTATTCCCAACCGTATGACAATATTGAAATAATTTTATATGTTCTTTCAAGCGTAAACGTTGTGTGTGCACCGTTTATTGCCTCTGGCATATAATATCATTGGCCTAGTTAGAGTCCTCTTTATCTAAACTATACTTTTAATGTTAGTTTTTATTTATTTCCGTAAGTTCGATTTGTGCACTTATAAAACTATCACTGCCCAAAATAATTGATATTGGTATTATTTTACAGAATGTTTGATCACCAAACAATTCTTCGTCGATTTACTGACGGTTGGAATGGTTTGTTGATGATATGCCAAAAAAACCTTAGAGGTAACATACCGGCTAGGTAATTTATGCTAAGAATTTTAATAGAAATCAAAAGCATACGAAACGTTTATAAAAATATTATTGATGTGGCAGACGCATACTTTTATATAAGTGAAACGATTGTCGATTACATTCAGAAGTTATGAACTACACCAAACATTGATTGTTTAAGGGAACCTAGACTCGATCTCAAACCCGCGAAATATATGATCACCAGTGCTCGGGAGCTCTGGGAAGGACAAAAATAAAATATAGAAACATTACTTGTGTTGCTTGATCCAAAATTTTTTTTTTTTTTTAATTCGAATAAAACTTGTGGTGTTTGGATCGGATTTCAAACAGTTCATTAAATCAGCAAAAAAAACAATGATTAAATACCTGTAATAATAAGCATAATTTTATATAACTATATAGTGTAATCACGCGATTAAAATAAATTAAGCGTTACGAAATTGAATAACAAGGTATTCGTCAAATATCATTTGTCTGGTCTCAAAAAGATGTTTTTCAAAATCTCAACTGCCGAGTCAAGTAACATAGCCAAGTTAATATTAAATTGGGCGATTATTCTGGATAGCGAAAACAAATAGTACACATATTAACTTGACTGTGATTGGAATTTCGGAAGAAGAAAAATATTTGACCGCTTCAATCAAACAAGAGTCGGTTTATTCTTATTGCACGTGTGTAAGTATAACAGACTAAGACCAGTAGTCACCAATAGAAACGACCTCACAATTGTGGTTTCGACCGGCTTGCGCGGATGGAGGTGTTCGATTGACCCGGACACCTGTGACGTCAGTGATGAGGTCACGGGGCTCCGAATGACGTAATAGCGTGCTCGTGCAAAAAGCCGCCCGGGAACAGAGTGGCGCTTAAATTTATTTACTTCGCATTTACTCAATGTCAGGTTATTGGAAACGTCGAACACGCCGAAGTGCTGACATCGCTGACAACAATAATCTATTTCACCGTCGTTTGAAGTAATATTTGTTTTAGACCCTCAAGAATATTGAATTGGCAATGACTTTGTTAAGCTGATGTGCATAGTGTTGAGTATAATGAACAAAGAACGTAACGTGATATGTCACATTGAATAATATTCGTTCTTCTCGAAAAAAACAAAAGATGTAAAATGCGACGAAAATATTAATTTTAACTACAAAATACTTCTACTTTAAATACACGTGATTACGAATTTTTCTAAAAACATATATTTTAAGAACTTTTGTACCACAAAAAATCCTCCAAAATTTTATTATCGTTGTAAACATTACGTTTATAAGAAAAAATTATTCCATTTAATAATTACAATTATATAACCCACTAAATTACTAGCAAAATATAAATAAATTCGGTAATATATTTTTTTCTATTATTAGTCACATCTTTATTTATTAATTATTAAATTTGTTTTTTTTATAACATACCTTTAAAAGGTGTCCACTAAATTTTAGCTTCGATGCGAAGCTGAGAAGGTATTAATTTTATCATGATGTGTTTATTTTTTTTTTTATTTTTTTTTTTATTTTTTATTTTTTTTTTTTGTGTCTGTCACTACTTTTTCTCAGCTCTCACTGGACCGATTTCTTTTAACAATACGTCAAAAGATCACAAATTGTATCTAGTTGAAGACATTACCCTTAAAAATTTAAAAATTTTCCCTCGTTCCCCGCAAATGGGGGAAATATCCAAAAAAATTACAAATTTAAAAATCG
>NW_026099576.1:22657280-22706466 GCF_025091365.1 Daktulosphaira vitifoliae
TTATTTTAAAAAAAAAAATTTGTCCCGACGACCTATCTTCTATGCGCAAAAGGCTACCGTATTTAAAAATATGCTATTTTTTAATATGCTATTTTTTATTAAAATTCTAGGTTTTGTATTTTATTTTATTAGGGGAATAAACTGACTTTCATGAATATTATATAATTTCATTGACATAGAATAAAGTTCATAAGACATATGATATTATACTTATTAACATTTTTTACTTTTTTAAAGTCGAAAAAGTAATTTTTAAATTTGAGTTAGCTTAAATAGCCAATTTTATCATGCAACAAAAATCAACGAATAGTTGCCGAATGGGTAACACCTTGATCTTTAACGCCTAGGGTACGAGGTTCAAATCCGTTTGTGGCTTCTAAAATTTTGCATTTTTTTTTTGAGTTAGAATAGAATTTTCAAATCATTTGATATTTATCTCATTTAGATTCAATAATTTCAATAAATATAAAGGATCTTATCACTATAGTCTCCCCTCGTGAGAAGAAATTGATATTCATGTTAATATTATTTTACTATGTGGTTCTTTTTCTGGCTACGATTTATTTTGCCAACCCTCACTAGACCTACTTTTTTCAACGATACGTCAAATGATTCATTTAAGTTTATGATATTTAAGTTAATGATTAGTTTAAGTTATTACTCTTAAAAATCAAAAAAATATTCCTTATTCAAATAAAAAGTAGCTTAACTAGATTTGTCCATACAAACAATTAAAATCATTAATTTTTAATATTCTTAAATTATTTATTGTCGAATTAAATTTGATATGATAAAAGTATTCAACTACAAAAGTAAATAATTTTACTTTATAATTTATTAATTTTTTAACTCTATTTCTGTGTGCTACTACCAGTCTATAATATGCCAAATTTTTTAGTAATATGTTGCTATATAAATCATAAATTTAAAAAAAAAATGATTTTTAGTTTCACCTGAAGTTAACGATGGAGTTTTACAATTATAATTATATTTTTGATAATATGCTCAATTGAGTAAATCTTTTTAACTACTTTGGTTTGATTGGTTCATTTAATTAAAGTAAATTATTAAAATTAATTAAGTTCTGAATATTTCAATTGCAGAATTTTTTTAAACACCAAAAGTTATTAGGATATGATTACTATTCTTTCTATTTCAGTTATCTATTACGATAAAAATGTAAAAAAATCGAATTTTTCTGACAAATGTACTGTAATTAGTAATTATAAAATTTCCAGATTGCATATTAATCTTAAAAATTTCATTTTTTTCAATTTAATAATGTCAATTTCAAACTTGCAAGTTGAACTATAAGTTATGGTAACAAATTCATTTTTTAGCTTCGATGCGAAGCTGAGAAGGTATTTTTCATTAAAACTTTCACTTTAAAAGACAATAAAAAATAGGTTCAAAATGATTACCTTTAACATATTAAAAATCAAAATCAGTATTAATTTAATACAATTTTTTTTGTTCTTAATTATTTTTTTTTATATGTAAATACTTATTTTTTAATAATAAGTAATAATATTAAAACTTAGAAGTAATAGAAAAAGTTTAATTGCACATTTGAAAACATCACGAAAAGTTTATTTAGAAAAGTATATTTTTTTTCTGATGAAAGTTCCTTTTGTTTAGTGTATTTATTCATAAGTAACAAAATTTTTTTATTAAAAAGTATTGCATAAATTCCTTTAAATTTGTATACGCATTAAAAGTATATGAATATACAACTCCTTTTTATTTTTATAATATCTCCGTAAAAATTACAATATTATATTATTGAATACCACTTTCATACTCAATTTAATTACTGTAATTATTATGTATTCATATATTATAGTTATAAATCGGGGTAAAATTAAGGGAATAAGTGTTATTGTTGTTTTTGAAATAATCTACCAATTTCATTTTTTTCTATTTAATAATATTTATTTCAAACTTGCAAGTTGAGTTAAAAGTTATGGTAATAAATTCATTTTTTTTTTATTAAAACTTTCACTTTAAAGAACAAAAAGAAGTAGGTTCAAAATGATTACTTTTAACATATTAAAAATCAATAATAATTTGAAAATAATTAATTATAAAAATTATATAATATATAATTAAAATAATTACTAATCTGGATATAATTAAGGAAATAGGAGTTGATGTTGGGTTGGGTTGGTTACATTTTTAACTTTATAATGCTATAACTCATTGAAAAGTGTACGAATCAACACAATTTTTTTATGAGAAATAATATTTTTTAATAATCCCTTTTTCATTCGACATACTTTATCTTAATCAGGGTATTAATAAGAAACTAGCAGATAATGTAGCTTTTGTAATTATCCACCAATTTCTTAGAATTAAACACTATCTACTGATTTGCATCGAAGCGTTTCTTATGATAGTGATTTTAATCACTGTCAGATTAAATCTATACTGGACCCAACTATGCAACATCCCCACTATGCCGCGACCCCACTGTGCTGGGTTTTTTTTTAATTGGTAACGCATTTTTAAATAGCTTATAAAATAGGGAAATTATCTAATTAGAGAAATGACTAGTTGATAACATTTTTTGGACTAGTATTTTGTAAGTTTTTAAAATGTAGACTGAGAAGGAGGCGCAGATATTACTATTTGCATTATTAAATTAACCATAAATTGTACCATTTTGATCCGTTTCTGTCCAATATAATCATACCATGGTTATCTACTGCTATACGAGATAACTGTGATTCCTAAATAATTTTTGTGATTGAGATTGATTAACTGCTCTTGGAAAATATAAAGGCTTGCGTTTCGGAATTGTTTAAAACGTTCGCATAAAATTATTACACAATCACCTTATAATGTACTCATTTTATCGCATATATATATAATATAAAATATGCGGTAAAACGAAAAAACATCCAACCAAATTTATGCAATTCGTAATGGACATAGGAAAGTATGCTTAACAGTCAAAGTTGTTCTGTAATAAAAATCTCAGTCTATGTTTGATTTTGATATTTGTGTTGTTTAACAAATTTACAGGTTCACAAATATTGTAACGCATTGGAGTTTAGAAAACTGAAAGAATAAGTTTTAGCCCTGAAATAAACAAAAACAAAGTTTTTAATTAACTGTAAAAAAAATTGTATAGATAATTGAAATATTTGAAAGTCGTAATAAAATTATAAGTGACGTATACTTTATAGAAAACAACAAACTATTGTTTGTTACTTTTAATGCATATTTATAAAAATTGATTTAATTTATTTCAAAATACATACGTAAACTCATTAAAATATAATATCATTAGTTTTTCTCTTTATTTAGCATACTAAATAAAAATAAAAATAGTAATGTTATTAGAATGTTGCACTGGACTATGAAGGATTTTCTTTCCTCTATAGCACAGGCAATAGCTTTTAGAGGGGATCTTAAATATGATTAATGATAAAAATATACAATAAAATTTACAATTATGTTAATGTTATGAAATATTCATAAAAATTTCTTTTAAAATTAGCATACGGCTGAATACCACAAACACAGATTTGTCTCAGAGGGATAATACATAAGAAAAACTTTAACTACCCCTCCAAACGAAAAAAAATATTTACCATGTCATTATTATTGACAGAGGAGATATCATATCTCCTCTGTATGGGTATCATACCCATACTCGTAATTATGCCAGTGTAAATAAAAACTAGACATTTACATTGTAGATTCAAATTGAATTGTCGTTGGAATAATAATGCAAAAATTAAAAAAAAATTTTATGTTATAGCACATCCTTCTCCTTTTCAATAAAATATTATAATGCTTACTAAAAAAAAAAAAATTATTATCGCCAATGGAAACGTTAAATGGCAGTGAAAATACTCCTGATGTTTTTATTTTGATTATAACTCTCGTCAGATTTCATTCATAATTGTTTTGCACTATTTGTTATTTTTACTTAAAAAAAAACACATCATAGGAAAATTAATACCTTCTCAGCTTCGCATCAAAGCTAAAAAACATTCTAAAACTTATATGAAATCTGAGAAAAATGAATAATAGTATAATTCAAAATCTAAGTGTCATTTATTTTATTTATTTATGTGTATAAATTGTTTAATACAGATAAAAATAAATTTTATTACAAAAGTAGAATTTTAAATTTGAACATTTTTAAATGTTAAATATGCTTTAGAGTATGCTGAACTAATAAATAATACAATAAAATTCTACAATGAGCTAACTGCAAAAACCAGACATGTCATTTTCTTAAAAATTTCCAGAAGACGTGTAATAAATTTGTTATTTTTTTTAACGTTGTAATAAAAATTGGATTTTAATTATTATTATTTCTACGAAAATATATATTCACCTTTCTGCTTGATACACCTTTAGGTATAGAATTAAATTTTATCAAATTTAATACGTATTAATTTCCTCTACAAATTTTATTTTATAAAAATGGAACAAATTATGATTGTATACTGTTGCAATCATAAAATACGCAATCTATATAATATATACCTATCATAGTGAAACTAAATCATAGTACAACCATAGTTATTTGGTATCACAACTCTTTAGTTAAATTTTATAGCTATTGCAAAATACATGAAATCCTTATGGTAATAAAATAAAGGGTAATAAATAAAAACTAATGATTGTTCTCTTAAATAGGTTGTTCATCACACCAAGTTGTAATTAACAACTCAGATGAGACATTTTGGATAATTTGAGGATAAACCTACCTCAAAAATTTAACTGAATTATTTGAATTTAGGAAAGGAATTCAAAAAAGAACAATTGCTAATTTAATAAAAAATTGTATTTCAGACGAAACTACATATAATGATCCTACGGAGTAGTGTATAGGTAAGATTTTGCGGCATCTTTTGAAATTTATAGGCGGCACAAATAATATGATAAACACAGCACAGTGGAGACGTGGCATAGTTGAGTCTAGTATAGATGACATCTAACAGTGATTAAAATTGTCATCATAAAAAACGCTATGATGAAAATCTGTAGATAGTTTAATTTTAAAAAAATAGTGGATTATTCTAAAAACAGCATTATCTCCTACTTCCTTATTTATATCCCGATTACAACTTTTTTGATTAATAAGTGTAATATATGTATTGTTATAATTTAAAATAACAAAATATAAAAATATGTTAAAAGGGGTGTAAAGGTTGTAAATTAAAGACAATTCGACAATCTTTCTGATATATAGAGGTATCAAATTCGTAACTCGTCACAAAATAATAAGCTAAAACAAATTCTTTTCGTATATATGTAAGCAAGACGCATAAAAAGATAGCCGAAAACAACACGGGGTCATGGCTAACAATTGTTTTCTTATTTGAATTCGGCAAAAGCGAACTGGTGTCTGAAAGGATTTCAGTGCTTTTTATAGTGTGTGATAGTACCCCTAATCCAGGGATATTGTTGTCAGCGCTTTAAGTGATCTTTTTAATTTATTGTATCTAATTATACATTACATGATTATTATATTTAGATAGCATATTTAACAATAGATAAATTAACATATATATATAAATAATAAGAAATTGTGTTGAACAATATACATATTATGACAGATGAGTTATTTGTTTGTTTACAAGTATTATGAAATTATACATTTTTTATTGATAATTATCAATTGCATTATAATGCAATATACGTATATGCCAAGCAATTGGCCTTATACGACAGTATTAGGATGGTTCATACGCATAGAAGATTTTTTTAGATATTTGATCACGTCAACCCCCTATTTTTTTACTTGATATAGAAAACTTCTAAAAACGATCAAACAACCCCTTCCCATGCTGTATTGGGGTTGAAGTTTAACCAAATAGAGTTTTTTAGTTTTTCACTTTTATTTCAATAAATATTATAGTTAGCGTAAAAATGTATAGAATAAAAACTATTTAGTTTTATCTAAAAATTTTCTTTTAATAATTATTATTAGCTCTAAAAACTATTTCTAGTCATCTCCAGGTAAATCGTGTTTGATTTTACTTTCTGCGATTGACAAAACCTCACAAACTATATCATACTGTATCATATTACCTGTTATACTAGTAGAATAACTACTCTTATCTATATCATACTAATTTAATTGAAATTGTTTAAAAAGAGTATGCTTGAACTAGACATAACAGTTAATTTAGTTTCAGAAATTACACCTTGAAGTACGACTTCAAAATATGATAACGACATGCTAATAGTATAAGATTCAGGTTTAACTTTTGTTCTAACAAAACACAAGCTCTATTTAATCTGTCTGTATTGGAAGCTGTAGTATCAACAACTATTGCTTGGATTTTATCAAGTAAGTTCCATTATTGTAATGTGTCATACACTGTAGATGATACTTCCAACCCCATAGAAAAAGTAAGATCAGGAACAACAAGAAATTGCTCTATTCCAGGTGCTACAGTAACAATTGGTAGTCGTATTACATTTTCTATTCCTGTTATATCAGGTACAATTTTTGAATCCCAATGAACTACAACAAAATCATGATCAGCATATAAAAATTAGACTTAATAGTTTCATAAGTATTTTGGTATGATTTTTCCGAGTTCTCTTAATGGACGGTCGACTAAGGAGAGAATCATTAATGTCTACCGACACAACTTCCAGACAAGCTGTTATAATATCCATTGCATCTCGGTCACTCACTTTTCATATATATTTTCTATACCAAGTAAAAAATAGGGGGGTGACGTGATCAAATATCTGAAGTAGTGTTTTTTGAACCATCCTAATATGTATAGATATTTATTATAGCAATTAAATATAGTATGAAATTGATATTTAATAATTTAGTATTGTAATTTTTACGGACAAATTATAAAGTAGTTTTATGACAAACGTATATAAAAGTTGATACTCTTCATGCAATACTTAAAAAAAATATGTTTGTTATTTATAAATAAATTTACTGGTCTACAAGGAATTTTTATCAGAGACTAAAATATACTTTCCTAAACCCATTTTCGTGTCAATTTCAAATCTGCAATTAAAGTTTCGCATTTGGCCTAAATAATAATAAAATCCGTCTAATTAATATAACAAATATTTATGCTTGATTATTAGGTAACGTATGAATAATCAATAAATATATTTTAATCAAAAATAAGTGGAAAAAGTTTTACTGTCTATATGCGTTTTTAAGTTTTAAACCCCTTTGTATAAAGGGAATGGTGCGATTAAAAAAAAAACATGTTGCATAAAAGAAGTATACAAATAGTACATATCATAAAAAAATTGTAATGATCCGTACATTTTTCAAAAAGTTATAGCATTATAAAGTTAAAAATAAAAAAAATTTTTTTCAAAAAATCGTATTTTAGCTTCGATGCGAAGGTATTAATTTTATTGTTTTTTTTTTGTCTATTACCACTTTTTCTCAGCTTTCACAGAACCGATTTCTTTCAGCGATATCTCAAAAGATCACAAATCGTATCTAGTCGTAGACATTACCCTCAAAAATTGAAAAAATTTCCCTTGTTCCCTGTAAAAGGGAGAAATCTCCAAAAAAATTACAATTAAAAAAATCGATAATTTTCGACATTTTTACAATTTATTTTACTTAAAACTGTCATATCTTTTTTAAAATTTACCATATTAACATAGTTTTGTTTTATAGGGTCATGAGGTATTTATCTTTAATTTTGTATATTTTTTATAAATTTGACCCTTTACCTGCTCATAGGAGGGGATTCACCTGAAAGGATTTTAATACTTAGCAATGAAATTGGATTAGACTTTTTCCATGTTACTTGCAATAAAATTAAATATTATTAATGAACTTTAATAATTACTGATTAAAAAAACAAAAATAGTAAAATTATATAAGTAATTTTATATTATAACTTATAGTATTTGTTTTTATGCAAATATAATATTATCAGCTTCCTACCTATATATAATTACTCAATTGTAATATGTGATATTGTTAACTATGTGTGTACCAATTTATTAATCTCTTATAGATTATGATTTTTTATTTAACTTTACTTAGTGTTAAATTTTTTTACTTATTTTAACAGCACGGTGGTTACAAAATATTTACGCTAAGTGCAGGTTTTTAAATAGCTATTTCATTTAAGAAATTTAATAAACACAAAGTCAAAATGTAATTTAAAAATGTTACACAAAATAAATTAAAACGTCCAAAATACAGTTACTCGCACCAAACGTCCTGACCCGTAACTCGACGTTTCTTCGTCAAAACGTCAATCCTCCTATACTTTTCATGTTTCCCATTATATATTCTTTTTCCCATCATTATTAATTTGCTAACCCTGCATTTTCCGTTTATATGACATTATTATATTACTTTATTACTTTATTACTTTATTTAGAATTCAAAAATTGCTTACTACTGTTGTACAATTTATATTATACTAAAATCGACGTTATTGAATACTTCCTCAGATTTTTACTACAACTTTTAATATTTAGTTATTATTATATTAGAATATTTAGTGTAAGTTTTTCAACTTTATTGGAACCTAATATGGCATTTATAAAATAACATAATTAAAACTATAAGTATAGATCTATATATATATATAAATATAAAATTAATGTTAGTGTTTTTCTGTCTATTCTACCAGCATGAATTCTTATACTATTAATTGAAACATGCTAAAACTTTAATAAGTTATGAGCACAACTAATGATAATGTAGCACAAACTAAACAAATATTTTATAAAAAACTACTTATTATATAGAAATAATTCTTAATAACTTTTTTTTTTAATTAATGTATTAAAAAATGGTCAACAGTTACCTACATTAACAAAGTTTAATCATAAAAATAAATTATATAAAAAAATAATTCAATTTTTATCATATTACTTATATTATACTTCAAATAATAATGATTTTATTTTTAACATTTGTTTACGTAGTAATACCCAACCACTAAATAGCTTAACTTTTAACATACTAAATATATTTATGTAAAATCAAAACACATAACAAAATTAATATTTTTTTTTTTTGATACATAAGTACACATAAAAAACAAAAAATCTATTAGAATAAGATAAATAAAAACAAGAATCTAAAAAATATTGCACATAATAAGTTTTCTCTCTTATCATTTTTTATACTTCAATCTAATTACAAATTTATCTCATGTTGAGTTAATTGTATACTTTTGAGTTTTATTTTTAATTATTTACTGGAATGGCAGATTGTTTTATTTGTTTAATTTCCGTGCTTCATCTTTAGCAATATATTTATTCAAACATTTTTCTGCTTCTGGATCAAATTGAGATAACTCCCTGAATTCTTTATCTCCAACAAAACAAATTTCATGGTCATCCTAAAATTATTAAATGTTATATTTTAATTAAATTTTCAAGCATACTTATTTCATTGCTATAATTCTATTTAACTTACAGGATCAGCAAAAATTACAACTGAAACTGAAGCTTTCCCTGGAGTATCTAAAGTAACAAAAGGTGTTAGAATTTTATACTGATTATTTTGAGCATTTTCTTGATATCGTTTTAAATCTGTTGTTAGAACAGAAAACGCTATTCTTCCATATGCTGTTTCGTGATTAATTGGTTCTTCTAATATCAAAATAAAATTAAAATCAATAAAAATTGTACATGGGAAAAGAATAATTATATTAAAAAAACCAGTGCTTATTATGAGTCCACATGGATAAAGTAAAACTTCTTTCAGAGTCATTCAACTAATAGAATATTAGGTTTATATTGGAATATATTATATATATTAAAAACATACACATAAAAATTTTATTTTCAATTGAAATTAATTACATTTTTTTTTAATATTCTTATTCTATTTTCACAAGATATACTGGTGTTAGGATAACTAATGTACATTTTTTACCGGACATTTTGAAGATATTGTTTAAAAACTACATTTATTGTGGTTTTCTTTTCAGTTTTTTATACACATTAAAAATTAAATTATTTAATGCATTTTAAATAACATACATTACTTTAATATGCAAAATTATAATATAAATATAATTTATTCCTTACTATTATTATTAATGAAAGTTTATATAAATAATATTTATTTTTATTTATATTTTATAATAAAATGAAACATTGAAAAAATATCCCCAAAAAATTACTTAACAATGTTTTTATATTATTACAATAAATTGCAAACAATTGTGAAAAGTAAACGTTTATTAAACGCACACATTTATCAAACGTACATATTTATAGAACTTATACGTTCATAGAATAATAAAATTTTAACCGTATACTTAATAGAACAAAAATCCGTTAGACAAACATTTAAATTCACAGAACAATAGAATTTTGATGGTATAATACTTAATGAAACAATAATGTCCGTCCATGACAGCCGAACGTGATGCATAATAATTTTTTTTTTTCTTTGGACCCTCTGTAAAGAAGTTTTACTTAATAATAATAAGTTGACGAGTTGTAGTAGGATAAATGTAAACACATTTTTTTCTTAGATTATTTAATAGATTATATTTTAGATTGAAAAGTTATGGTCCATATGTATTGCTATCACATTAGATATAAGATCGAAATAAGAAATTATCTAAATTTATCTAAGAATATACATTTATAATTACTCCCGCCCTCCCCTAGCCCTAAAACATTAAAAATCTTTATAAATATAAATATTAAAAGGAATAATATTTTATATAGTTAAAAAATTACTTATAGCTTTAAGCTGAAGCTTGGCTTGTTCATCACCAAATCCTAATTCTGCATAACTAGATGATTGATTGAATATGTTTAAGCCCAAAATTTCATTCCAAAATTTAACTGATTTTTGGAGATTTGTAGATGATAATATGATATTTACAATAGGATCTGAATTGCAAAAATAATTTACATAACAACTTTTACTTAAATAGTAATACAATAAAAACTTATAATAATAAAACTATATATTGGTAGAAAATTGAGATAAGTTTAATGTATAGCTAAAAAATTAATGTAGATTTAAGTTTAAATTATTTTTTCAAAATTTTAAATAAATATTTATTAATATTATTTTTGTTATTTAAAAAACACTATTGCTTAATTAAAATACAGAGATCAATATATGGGCTGACTTTAACCTTCTAATAGAAAATTAATGTACCGCTAATATGTTATTGTTTCTTTATTACATGTAATGTATTGCATATATAACATACATAATATATTAACTATAATACATAATTTATATTTTATGGCTCTCAAACTTTTTTTTTTAACAATTCGCCCCACTTTAAAAACTAATTGTTGATCCCTATTATAATACATTAGCATTAGTTATACCTTTATCAAGAGGTTGTGGTTCATCAAGCACATAAAATTTATAGCCTCCAGGTGCAGTAACATAGGGCACATTTTCTTCAAAACCTATTGGCCAGTCAAGATTCTTGGCATTTTCTAAAACAGCTGATGATTTTAAAGTAATACCAAGAAAATCATTCCCTAACTTATAGTTTTCTACACTATAATTATAAGTCAGCTCAATGACAAAATGATTATTTTCAGGTCCATATCCCACCATTGTTTTGCTCCATCGATTGTCATAGGGCCTTATATGAGTAATATTATAATTAATTTATAATATATTACAAAATAATTTTTAATTTATAAAATAGAAAACTAAACATCACATAATTTTTCTTTAGAAAAATATAAATATTTGTTTGTTAACTAAAAAAAAATTCTCAGTCTATCATTTAATTTAATTAAAATAATTTTTTTAATATATAATAATTTGTTTTTTTAACACTTAATTCATATGTAATATTAAAATAATTAATAAGTTAAAAACAGACTAAACAAAAAAAAAAATAACACAGGTAGTAAAAATGTGTAATATGATTTCAGATAATAAAATAAAAGATTTTAATTAATTTTTTGAAGTAAAATAGATTTTTATTAAAATTACCCATTGCAAGCAGCTTCACAACCTTGAGTAAATTCTTCATGTCTTAAAATCTAACATTCAAATTAATATTATTAAGATGAATAAATAAATAAAATTTAAATTAGAAATACATATTTTCATTTACACTCATTCCTAAAACTTCTTTGTAAAATTTGATGGTTTTTGTTCTGTCAGCTACTTTAAAAACAAAATGTAATGCTCGTCCAGTCATTTTTAATCTTTAACTTTATTCAACTGCAAGTTTTTAATAACAAAAAAAATATAAATATATAAATTAATTATACATATTATTAGGATTTTTTTTACGTAACAAATAATTAATCATAAGCTATTAAAATAAAATATAATAATATATGTACTGCAATTTTTTTATATTTCATTATTTTAAAATAATAATTTTAGAATAATTTAGATAAAAAGGATAATCATAGACATCCAAACATATTTATATATGTATAGAGATGCAGTTAATGATTGCATTACATTGCATGATTGTAATTTTTGTTTTCATTGAAAATGTCTATGGTAGCAATACTAATGTGGGTATGTGATAGGCAAAGTACTCTAGGATCTGAAGACATACCTCTTTTTAGCACTCCTAGAAATTTTGGTCTAGTTTTTTAATAGTTTATAATATAACAGTATTAATAAAATAAATAATGGTATATTTTTTCATAAAAATTACCATCACTTGAATGAACATCAATAATTCTTTTGTATAAAATTGATAAATAACTATTAGACAAAAATTTGTTGTTGATTATGTACAATATAAATTTTCAAGTACAATTAAACTATATAAGTATTTTTGTGTGATATATTATAACAAAATGGCTCTTTAATAATGTGTTTAATGTAAATATTATAAATTATTTTTAATTATCTACTCTATTAAATAGCTATTTTGTTTTTTTATTATAAAAATATATATTCAGTCAATCAATAGTTATACAATTAATCAGATAAGCGGGAGCATCCTGTATAAATGGATTTGTATCAGAAATGTTTCTTTGAAAGTTATAACTGTAGAATAAATCAATATATATATATAGCTATTAACTTGAAGATAATAATAATTAAAAATAAACTAAATCTTTTATTTGTGAAATTTAATTCTTTCTTTTAATAACATTTTGGTTATTAATTAGTAACATTAAATAATTGAAATGAGTGAATATTAAAAGAACAATAGAGAAGGCAAAAGTAAAATAGTGAAACAATGAAAATAAAAAAAACGATTCTATTTCTTGTCTTAGTATTGTGTTATTCACTATATAACTTGATAAGTTACAATAATTAAAACGGTTTATTGCATTAAATGTAAGAGTACTATTTGTCTTCCCTTTTAGATGAAGTATAATTCAGATTCAACTAATAATATTTCATTCCATAATTCAATTATAAGCTTATACGTTTTAATATTAAGCTTAATAATTATAATTAATAATAACTGTGAAAAATAAACTTACTTAAATTTATAACTCCTCCCGACTTTATGATATTACAGTATTTATGTGAAGTTTTACAAACGCCTAAGATAGTGGAATTTTTTTTTAAACTATGAAGTTAGCCACACTTGGTAGCAATTTCTAATCAGTTACAAATAATAGTANTTAGCCACACTTGGTAGCAATTTCTAATCAGTTACAAACAATGGTAATCGTCTGAATATTGAAACCATCAACCACTAGAGAGCGCATTCCTATTTTATATATTGTATTAAATTAGTATTATATTTAATTATACTTGAAACAAAATATCGAATAAAATAAAAACATCTCATCGTGGTGTACTTTTACTGACGTAATTATGTCATAATAATATAAATTAAGTCGGACCTAGACACTTCGCCGTCAGACTCTTGATATTGTTGTATTAAAAATATGGAATAATCTTTTTGTTCTAACTTATAGTTATAGTAGTTCAATAAAAACACAAAATGTAGTTAATAAAGATATAATCAAACAAAGTAAAACATATAAAATATTGGTACACTTAAAACAGGATAAATAAATAATACACAAAATGAAAACTTATTGTCACAAACGTATCACACGGAAAGAGATTACCTTCGGTACTCCCGAGATCTTCTCTTTTCAATTCATTCCATTTCGTCTTATATACTAACATATTTTGTTTTTCTTTTTATAAAATTCATATAGTAATCATTTTCAAAAATGTTTATAAATATTTACTTCCTGATCTAGTAACAATAATTCGGGAAATTACAATTAATCTAAACATTACAAAAGTGTTCTACTTCTAGGTTTACAAATAATAGACTATATTATATTTTTGTAATAATAGATCAATAAATTCATAGTTAAACCAAACATTACAAAAATGCTTTGTTTTCAGTTTTACAAAATAATCAGTGTTGGGAAAGTTCCTTTTTAAATGGAATTCGTTCCGTTCCCCGTTCATTTTCTAAAATATGAACTCGTTCCAGATCCTAATTCTTTATATTAAGAAGGAACTTGTTCCAGATCCAGTTCCTCCAAAATAAGAACTCGTTCCACTCTTCGTTCCTTTTATAAGTTATTTAAAAAATTGTGGCAATGAGATCATGATAACGGTCATCAATGATTTTCATCAGCAGTCGAATACAAAACAAATTTGTAGTATTCCTTATCTAAAAGTATTCGAAAATTATATTTATAAGCAGGTAGTAAATGCTAACGACTTGTGTCAACGCGACCAATGTCTATTGTCTACATATAAGTTAGAAATAATAAATCAGAAAACCCAAAACCTTTAACATAAATTAGTTAACAAGAAACGACGATAATATTCGGTGCATTATTTAATATATGTACACATATATTAAATATTTACTGTATACCTACATGTGATAATAACTCTATCTATAATCAATTGATTCATTTAAACAGCCTACGATCTCGGCTGGGTATATAGGGGACTTCCATTGTCAAAAGTCAACTAAAAATACCATAATATTTTAATGTCTAGATACGAAGAAAACTACACTAAAACATGTTTATAAAAAATTTTAGGAACTGTAATTTCCGTTCACGTTCCTTAAAAAATGGAATTTGTTCATTTTCCTCGTTCCTTTATTTTAAAAGGAAGCAGTTCCTAGCATCGTTCCTTCAAAAAGAACTCGTTCCAGGAATCCGTTCCTTTTGGAACTAGTTCCTTCTCAACACTGAAAATAATGACATATATTACAATATATAAATTTATTAACCCCTTTTCGAAAAATTATAATAATTTTAGAGTAATCCTTCATTAAAAAGCCTTTAAAATCCAGTATAATGATAAGAAATTAAGTATTTTATAAAATGTCATAAATTATTTAAATTTATTTATTATACACTCAAAGAAATCTTGATGTTGTTTTAACAATAAATAGGGGCGTTGAAGCTAAAATGTCAAGTTTATAGTTATTTCAATTTATATTGACACTTCTCGGTAGTCACTGTAAATACATAAATATTTAACCAATTGTAATTATTTGATATGAGCTCCAAAAAAATTTAATGTAAACGTGAATATTATAATTGTTATTGTAATACAAATACTGTAGACACGTGTACATTATGAATAACAGCGCGCCGTAGTGGAAAATTGAAGAATAAGTTCGTAGCAATAATTGTGTGAACAAGATCCAAGTGTATGAATAAATAATATTGCATTTCATACATTTTACATTTTAAGTTAATTCTGACTGCACTATCGTTTTAAATACACTATAATTCATTAAATATAATTGGTTAAAATGTATTTGGACTTTCAGAATATAACTAAATTAAAAGTAAAAACGATTTTGAACATCACGTTACGCCAAAATATATGATAAAAAAATTTTTAAATGTTGTTGTTGATAATACAATGACTCTTGTTTACATCTTCAAGTTAGGTTTTGAATAAATCTACTCCTCCAATTTCTTTGATAATGCAACTCATATTTAAAATGGGTGACATGAAAAAGAAATGCGGTCAAAAAGTATGTTGCGTTGTTGGTTGTAGCATTACTAACATTTAAGTGAACATTCTTTATTTTAAATTATAATTTTTATAATATCTATAATTATACTAATTAGTTCCTATTTTTACAAAAAATATGATGGAAAACCGTGGATACCAACAGTCAATGCAGTTGTATGTAATAATAATTTTGTTGGAAACAGGCGAACAAGACATCTAAATAGTTCTGCTTTTATTCCTAGTATATTTTCGACACCATATAAAAAAAATAATAATGACACTCAAAAGAGCTCAAGATACAAGCATTTTTTGCAACCGTGATAATATTCCACAATCTTCTGTTTTCTCAAATGAACTTATTTTAAATCGTATTCAAAATAAATTCAATGATACTGTGCATCATGGTAACCCACTAACTAAATGTCATGTTGGGGTACAAGTTTCATTTGATGTAGAAGAGGTTCAAGATTTTTCATTTGAGATTTCTTTTTTTAATAAAATTTTGTTAGTACTTCTTTAACAACCCCCCTTCAATTTATGCTGAACCAGAAAACAAATGTTAAAGATAAATCTGGTGGTCTTTGCTCAGAGAATTTTAATTCATTCTTATGAGAAATTTCATCGTCATGCATCTATAATAAATGAAAGTTCATTAAAAGATTTAACAAACTTCTCATACTGTGTTTAAAATGTTAGTTAATATATTCTCAAGTATGAGTATTAATAGTAACTTAAATAATAATGATAAAGTTAATTTATTTATAATGAAGTTATTATTTTGTATCATTTTTTCAATTCTTGAAGTTTTATTTAATATCCATCGTATCACTGCCAGCAGAATTTTTTTTAATTTGTTTTCTATATTATAACAAAACACCAAACATTTTATTATTTGACATAATAAAGAAACAATTTTAAAAACTCTCCCTTATGCTTTTAAAAAAAACTATCCAGACTGTCGTATCATAGATTATACAGATATTAAAGTACAACAGCCCCTTACAGTTGAACAAAGAGTTTGTTTGTACTCCAGGTGTAAGAGTACGTACAGTGTTAAATGTCTTATTAGAATAACACCAAATGGTGCCATAAGTTTTCTTTCAAAATGTTATGGAGGACGTTCAAGTGATACTTTTATTATTAATGACTGTGGATTTCTTTCTAAGCTAGAACCGGGAGACAAAATTTTAGCTGCCCAAGACTTTCCTGGTATTAAAATTATTACAAATTTTGTAATGACAACAACTCCATATTAATTATGCCCCCAATCTTACAGAACGGTAGATTTGGTGAAGAAGTTATAGAAACTCATTCCGTAGCAAGTGTAAGAATACACATTGAAAACTTTTTGCTAGACTAAAAACATACAATATATTAAATAAAATACAATTGAATAGCTCCCTCATATAGAAGATAATATTATGCATATTTGCTGTACTTTAACTAAATAACAGTTTCCTATAATCAAACAATAATATTGCTTATAACATCTACTTTTTAAAAATAAAGTAATATAAGTATTACAAAAAAAAAGAAAATAATTATAAGTTATAAAAGTCAATGATGTAAATAATTAATTTCATAACAACTTGTCATCATACTTTGATACATTTATATAAAGCATCTAAAAAGTTACATTTTTCATATTAAAGTATTTAACAATACAAACTTAATATAAGAAAATTAAAACATTAACAAATTTAATAGCTAAATCAAATTAATGTATTTTCTTCAACAGTAAGTGGAAATTTTGAGTAATAAGTATTGTTGGTAAATTGCTTAACTAGTATAATTGAAAAATTTATTTTATTTAAATTGTTAGTGATATTTTGTAAAACTTGATCAATGGTTTGATTTAAAACTTTTTTACACTATTTCTGTTTCTTCACCTAACAATTTACTTAAGCATATTTAATATGTTATAATTGGAAAAAGATCATCATGACTTATAGAATCAATAATAGTTTTTTGTTTTTTATTTGGAAATAATTCTTCAATAGATTTACCTTTCTTATATTTTAACTCCCCAGTTTTAGATGATTTACCCTACTGTTGAGGTAAATCTGTTTTTGAAATTTGCTGTTCATTATTAATATAATATATTAATGCACATATGTGTTTGCATTTTTCACCAGCTCCTGCAGAGCAATCATATAATTTTTGATGAACTTTTCTACTTTTGGCAACCTATATAATAACAAAACAATACAAAAATAAAAAAAATATTTATCAAAGCTCTTATTTGAACATAAATTTACAAAAATGTTAAATTTTACATAAACAAATATTGATTAAAACTAGTATTTATTATAGGCAGAACTTATAGACACAACACGATTAATTTATAATAGAATAAGTATTTTGAAACCTCCCTTATGGGCAGGTAAATGGTAAAATGTTCACAAAAATATATCAAATGATAAGTAAATACTTCATGTCCCTATAAAAAAAAATTATATTGACATAGTAATTTTTAAAAAAGATTTGACAGTTTTAAGTAAAAAATGTCAAAAATTAGCCATTTTTTCAATTTGTAATTTTTTTGGAGATTTCCCCCATTTACGGGGAACAAGGGAAATTTTTTCAATTTTTGAGGGTAATGTCTTCAATGACTAGATATGATTTGTGATCTTTAGAGATATCGTTGAATGAAATCGGTTCGACGAGAGCTGAGAAAAAGTGGTAACAGACACAAAAAAAACACATCATAGTAAAATTAAGTTGAGAAGGTATTAACCTTCTCAACTTCGCATCGAAGCTAATATAAATATAAAGTATGCTAGTAAGACACATTGTTTTGAGTCAACACTTATAAAAACAAACCGAATGGAAGAACAAAACCGTCGATACATTCACAAACAATTATCACATTTGTTAGACATACATTTTCCTGACTCTGAATTTTATAACAGAGAACATGAAATACGGGCCAAACGCGTGTCCCGTACTAAATGACAGCTAACAAAGAATATATTATTCCAAGCGGTATAAGATTAATGCTTTTGGCAGTTTTAAGGCTGTAGTTTATGTCGAAATATTTCCTGCATTTCTATAAAAGGGGCTAAGAGTTATCAACCCGAAAGGTCAGGGTGATGTTATACTTAAACCTAACCGTAATAATTACTATGAAGCAAAATCCTACAGACCAATAAGTTTCACTTTATTTCTTCATAAGACTATAGAGAAATTTATTGATAGGTATATAAAAGGGAGCCCTCTAAAAGAAAATTATCTAAATAAGAACCAACATGTTTACCAAACAGGAAAATAATTACACAGCTCTACATAATTTAACCATCAAAGTGAGAAAGCTATAGAGACTAAATGTTGTAGTAGGCATATTCCTGGTAATTAAAGGACTTTTGATGTTACAACCTTTGATGCTATGTGGAAATCTTCACAACAGCATTGAATATATCCAATGATTACTAATTGGATAGAAACTATGCTTAGGGAATTATCTATTTTGGGACAGCTCAATGAAACCAAAGCAATAAGAAGTGTTAAACAAGGATCCCCAAAAAGAGAAGTTCTATTTTCCTTACGATGATGTCTAGTTTATTTATTAGACTTATTTATTAAATAGTTAAACAAAGATTGTTACACACAAGCCTATGCGGATGACTTAGCTATAGGAGTGGTTGGAAAATTTCCAGACACAATTTTATACTTGGCACAGCAAAAACTGAAAACTATACACATATGGTTTAGTAAGAATAGCATAGCTGTTAGTCCGAACAAAGCAGTGAAAGTAATGTTTGCCAGGAGAAAAACAGGGCTGAATAAACAAAAAATTGGCTTTAAGTCAGAAGTGAAATACTTAGATATTATTCTAGACAGTAAGCTAAGATGGTAATCACATATTAAAGCATAGTAAATAAAGTCATGGCTATATTGTGGACATGCATCAAAACTCTGGGATAGACCTGGGGCCTTAAACTAAGAGTTATATATTGGCTATACACTTCAGTGATTAAACCTATGACTTTGTATGCCGCATTCAAAGTATGGCTACTATAACCATTATCGGAGCTATAAGAACCACATCAACGGCGACACTGGTGGCACTAATTGGACTACCTCCTTTACACCTAGAGGTTAAAGCTCATGCAAAAGCTCCAGCACTCAGACTCTTCAACTTAGGTATGTGGGCAATGGATATCGTAGAACCAGTGGCGTATTTATATGCAGGCACTATAGGCAACTGCCTACAATGACAAATTTTGAGTGGCGCCAAATGTAGAGGCCGACAAATTTTTATGTCTGGAAAATTTATAAAAAGCTAGTTTTTTTTTTTATTGTTGTTATGACATATTGACCTAATAATTATCATAACTGTTTTCATTTATTGTGTATTTATGATGTGTATATTAATAGCTATAAGCAAAGTTAAATTTAAATTCAATTTTCTGATAACAAACTTATCGCTGTCTCTGTAGAGTTGTTTAAACCGAAAAACTTGACTAATGTTATCTTAAAATCTGTTTTGAAAAACAAATCACATCCGATGATGTTATTGTCATATATCAACTAATGTAGCTCCTTTAGAGTACACTATTAATTAATTTACGTTTATTTTTTTGTTAAATATTCTTCCTATTTTGTGAACATAAATACAAATAGAAAACGGTTCAGTGGTGACCAATATAAAAAAATTTCCAAAATAAAAAGTGATAAACTACAAAATGTTTTAAATCAAACGCCGATCTTAACTAACTTTTTTGACAAAACTGTTTCTTCTATTTTTTTTACAAGAAATAGTACGATAAAACTACAGATATAATAGTTGAGAATACGTATGCTCAGGTTAGTGACAATAAAATAAAAAACACTTTGCCTCTTGAAGTTATCGAACCAGAAGATAGTTGCGGGTCTTCCAATTCAATTAATACAATTTTTAATACATTAATTTTGGAGACTGACCCAGCAAAATGGGTTATTAATGATGATTTTTGCGATTAAGTCGCATAAAACGGCATTAATCAAAATAAAACAAACGGTTTCATTAAATTCAAACGTTTATACAGCGATACTGCAAGATATTTAACCAAAAGTATGTTTAATAAGCAAATGAATAATGGAGAAATAATTATTCGTTCGTGGTTGGTTTATTCTCCAAGTTTAGGAGTAGTTTTTTGTGACCCTTGTCGTATATTTCAAACATTTTTAGAAACACAACTTGTAACTGACGGATTTAATGATTGGAAAAATTCTGTTGATCGTTTTAGTTACCATGAAAATAGTATACAGCATAGAGATGCTATTATTACCTTAAAAAACCCAGCACAGTGGGGTCGTAGCATAGTTGTGTCCAGTATAGATGATATCTGACAGTGATTAAAATCACTATCATAAAAAACGCTTCGATGCAAATCTGTAGATAGTGTTTAATTAAAAAACAAATTTGTTAAAATAGCATATTTTTGAATATGGTAGCCATTTGCGCATAGAAGATAGGTCGTCGGGACAAATTTTTTTTTTTCATTTTATAGTACATAAAATAAGCTTTAATTTTATATATGTTTAAAGGACGCAGTATTTCTGGAACATTTTCAAAAATTAAGTTGAAAAAGTTATTTTTTGTAAAAAAGTTACTATTTTAAATCCCCCCAGTGAACAGAATAAGTGTTAGATTTTCAAAAAAAATTATATCAAATGAAAGGGAAATATCTAAGGTTTCAATACAAAAAAATATTAATTTTATTTGTTCATTTTTGAAAAAGTTATGGCAGTTTTAAGTACAAAAAACATCCCGATAAAAGATAATTTTTATCGCAAACATTATATTTTTTTTTAATTTTCGACAGCCATTTGCACATAGAAGATAAGATGTCGGGATAAATTTTTTTTTTTTAATTGATAGTATATAACATAACCTTTCATTTGATATATGTTTAAAGGACGCAGTATTTCCGGAACATTTTCAAAAGTTCAGTTGAAAAAGATCTATGTTTTTTACAATATTTTAAGTTTTGAACGCCCCCTATATAAGGGGAAATTGTCCAATTTTAATAAAAAGTATGTCAAATGAAAGATGTACTTATAATGTATTTAGAAAAAAAAAATTTGTGCTGATATATACATTTTTCAAAAAGTTATAGCATTTTTAAGTTGAAAATTTAAAATCGAAAATCGAAAATTTTAACACAAAAATAGTGTTTTTTTAACTACGGCAGCCGTTTAAATGTAGAAAAAAAAGTGTCGGGACAAATTTTTTTTTTTCATTTTGTAGTACATAAAATAAGCTTTAATTTGATATATGTTTAAAGGACGCAGTATTTCCGGAACATTTTCAAAAATTAAGTTGAAAAAGTTATTTTTTGTAAAAAAGTTACTATTTTAAATCCTCCCAGTGAGCAGAATAAGTGTTAGATTTTCAAAAAAAATTATATCAAATGAAAGGGAAATATCTAAGGTTTCAATACAAAAAAATATTATTTTTATTTGTTCATTTTTGAAAAAGTTATGGCAGTTTTAAGTACAAAAAACATCCCGATAAAAGGTAATTTTTATCGCAATCATTACATTTTTTTTTAATTTTCGACAGCCATTTGCACATAGAAGATAAGATGTCGGGACAAATTTTTTTTTTTCATTTGATAGTATATAACATAACCTTTGATTTGATATATGTTTAAAGGACGCAGTATTTCCGGAACATTTTCAAAAGTTCAGTTGAAAAAGATCTATGTTTTTTACAATATTTCAAGTTTTGAACGCCCCCTATATAAGGGGAAATTGTCCAATTTCAATAAAAAGTATGTGAAATGAAATATATACTTATAATGTATTTAGAAAAAAAAAATTTGTGCTGATAATTACATTTTTCGAAAAATTATAGCACTTTTAAGTTGAAAATTTAAAATCGAAAATTGAAAATTTAAACACAAAAATAGCGTTTTTTTAACTACAGCAGCCGTTTATATGCAGAATATAAAGTGTCGGGACAAATTTTTTTTTTTCATATTGTAGTACATAAAATAAGCTTTAATTTGATATTTGTTTAAAGGACGCAGTATTTCCGGAACATTTTCAAAAATTAAGTTGAAAAAGTTAGTTTTTGTAAAAAAGTTGCTATTTTAAATCCCCCTAATGAGCAGGTTAAGTGATAGATTTTCAAAAAAATGATATCAAATGAAAGGTAAATATCTAAGGTTTTAGTATAAAAAAATGTTATGTAGATTTGTTGATTTTTAAAAAAGTTATGGAAGTTTTAAGAAAAAAAGTGAAAAAAATGACAAAATTTACCGATTTTTAAAATTGTAATTTTAAAAAAACACATCATAGTAAAATTAATACCTTCTCCGCTTCGCATCGAAGCTAAAATAAAGGTAATGTGTTAGAGCGTATTGATACTACATCGATTCAACAATTAGATAATGAGATCGAATATTGGACAAATGTGTTAGAAAGAATAGTTGAAACTATTAAGTCGCTAGCTTCCCGTGGTCTTACTTTTCGGGGACATGATTCGTGTTTTGGTTCTGTACACAATGGTAACTATTTAATGTCGCTTGAACTAGTTGCAAAATTTTAATCAGTTTTTAGCTG
Source organism: Daktulosphaira vitifoliae (assembly GCF_025091365.1). Classification (NCBI taxonomy): domain Eukaryota; kingdom Metazoa; phylum Arthropoda; class Insecta; order Hemiptera; family Phylloxeridae; genus Daktulosphaira; species Daktulosphaira vitifoliae. Next base: position 22,680,700 of record NW_026099576.1, read on the forward strand.
ATCATATAGGTCGTTTTGGAAATAAAGGTAGTAGTTGTACATCGTATTTATCTCATGTTATATGTGACGAGTTTATTTTATTGATGATGAAAAACTTAAAAAATAATATTGTTAAAGAATTAAAAAAGTCAAAATACTTTTCTATAAGTATAGATTCGACGCCAGACATTTCACATGTTAATCAGTTATCCTTCATGATAAGATATGTCCTCGAATCAGATATTCCTGTAGAAAAATTTTTGTATTTTATATCAAATCCAGAACATAAAGCTTTAGATTTGACTAATGCCATTATTAACACTTTAAAGTTACATGATATTAACATTTCTGATTGTCGAGGACAAAGCTACGATTATGCTAGTAATATGTCCGGTCAATATAGAAGGAGTTCAGGCACGAATAAAATAATTAAATTCACTCGTATATTACGTACCATGCAGCGCACATTATTTAAATTTAATTGGTATTTCTGCTGCAGAAAGTTGCCCGCAAGCATCATATTTCTTTGGATTTATACCAGTGTTTCTCAATCTGGTGATCTAGTTATTTAGGGTTACTATCATATGATTTAAATCATTATAAAAAATTACAAATCTCATATAATTAAATCAATAAATATCACAATACTACATAATACGAGAATAATATATCAAAACATAACATATTATGTTATCGTGTATAAAAAGTTTAAATATAAATTAAAACGGAAAACCACTATAAACAACATGTCTTATTGTTAGGCCGTTTACTATCGATAAATATAATAATAGGTTGATGAAATGATAATTTCTTTGACTTCGTCAATCATATCGATCGCTGTTCATTGATCACATCTCCGTTGTTAAGTTAGATATACGCATGTAATATACACTTCAACATTAGTTTTCATTTGTTTGTACTTTTTTTAACACTCTTATAATAGTTTCACATGTTTGTTGTTTGTTGTAAGTGTGTAACTCCACGCGCCACATGTTATTATGTCGCGTATCCCGTCGTCTATGGCCATGAGACTAGTGTTATAATTCAAAAATATATATGCAATAGTTAAGTAGAAATAATGAAAATAAATGAAGGGTGATGGGCTTAGTGAGAACCTGATGTTGTGGTTCTATCGGGGTCGTATGGTTCGAGGGTTTAGAACGACAAAGACAAGTAGATATAAAAATATATTATGTTCCTCTTATAGAGGTAGAATAAACTTTTGTCTGGTTAGTTTCTAATGTCCTAACTAAGAGGCAACGAAACGGCGAAGCCTGTTCACGAATACCTCGGTAACGAGACGGCAGAGCCAGTCCACGAATACCANTGTTCACGAATACTTCGGTAACGAGACGGCAGAGCCAGTCCACGAATACCAGAGCCTAATTTATACAGTAGAAATCACGCTAGGTTTTTTAAAACATCTTTAAGGTAACGAAACGGCAGAGCCAGTTCACGAATACCATATAACGTGATTATGTATAATTTCTTTAACCAACCAGTCAAAATTGACACTTTAAGATATTAATTTAATAAATAATCTATTGCTTTGTCATTCTTTACTCAAATTTATTAACTCAAAATAATTGGGATAACATAAAATTACTTACTTCTTTTATTCTTGTAAATTGCTTGTAAAATGATTTGATAATTATCTCGATATGTTTATATATGTTTAAAAGTATTTAATTAGCACTTCGTCAAAAGATAAATAATTAAAGCAAGTTCTTTTCATATATAAATAAAACGCGTAAAAGTCAGCCGACAACAATACAGGGCTGTGACTGATAATTGTTTCTTTTTATTCTTATTTCAATTCGGAGAAAACGAACTCTCTTGCTCGCTATCACTCCTTGGAGTCTCTCTAGAGTCTCTCCCTGACTCTCTCTCACTGAAAGGATTTCAGTGTTTTTTATAGTAAAATGATATTGCCCCCAATCCAGGGATATTGTTGTCAGCGCTTTTAGTAATCTTTTTTTGTTTATTGTATTAATTATACATTACAGGATTATTATATTCAGATAACATATTTAACAATTGATAAATTGACATATATATATAAATAATAAGAAATTGTGTTGAACATCATATTTGTTATGACAGATAAATTATTTGATTGTTTACAAGTTATTTAAAATACAGATTATACATTTTTCATTAATAATTGTAAGATGCGTCATGCAAAGCATTGAGCATATTACTACACTTAACTGTCGTAACGCATTCACCCCACCCCGCTCATCACTCGCCGATAACACTATTTTGCTGTTTAATTTTTGGTTTTCGTACCCGTACATGCGGGCGTATCATCAATATTATTTATATATATATAAACAAATTTTTATTGTTTATTATTAGATATAAACATTTAAAGATTCGAATTTTTTTTAGGTTAATATACATGTATAATACATAAGGGATTACAAATACAAGTAGTTAACTGGTTTTTTATGACGATATTAGCAAGCATATAGCCTTTATTACCAATGGTAATAAGACACATTGTTGTGAGCTTATAAACTAGCAATACAGAAATTATATCCATTCCTAGTGATAATTGACAATAAACACTCCGTGACTGCAACAGCGATGACGTAAAAAACTAAAAAGTTAAAAATAATTTTAAAAATAAGCTTAAAACAATAATGAACGAAAAATACTAGTATTATTGTTTTAAGCTTATTTTTAACTTTTTAGTTCGATATGCTTTAAAAGTGTGTTTTTCAGTTTTTTTAAACTATATTTATTTTAAATTTGAATTCATAAATTAATACGTAATATTAATAATATGAGTAAACAGTCACAAATGACGAATTTTTTCAAACGACCGCCAAATAAATCGACTTCAGCTGATCAAAAGTCGAATAAACATAATTTGGAAACTACCGAAAAATTAATGAACCACCTCTCAAAAAGGTAAAAATATTAAAATATAATGATAGTTATATTAAATATGGTTTTACACACTTCAACGAAAATGGAACTGATGTTCCTCAATGTATTATTTGTAGTATGATATTGGCAAATGCATCACTGGAACCAAGTTAACTCATTAGACACCTTGAAACAAACCATGCTCAGTACAAAAATAAAATGAGGGATTTTTTTTTTTTAAAAATTTGAAGAATTAAAAAAAAAAATAAAAAAATGATAAACACGTATACTACTGAGGACAAAATCTTTCTAAAATGTTCTTATTTGACAGTCCTGCACATAGCTAAATCAAAATAGCCGTATTCGATTGGGGAAAAATTGTTAAAACCATGTATAATTGATATTTGTACAGAATTATTTAGTAATGAACACGTTACAAAGTGGTCTGAAATCGAATTTTATGCGCTCATAAATCCCATTTTAAAATGTACTATTAGTATCAAGTGATCCATATATATCTTCAATGAATTTATTTTCAAAAAAAAAGTATAAATAAATTTCCTATTGATGTGCAAAATTTATTTGTCAATTCCGAATCGAACGTCGAAGATGAAATAAATAACCTAAACAATTTTATATCAGAAATTAAAATAAATGAAAGCTAATTGTAAATAAAAAATGTACGAATTGGTTAAATCTTATTAGCCTTATGCACAGTTATTTTTGTCCGCCGCAATAAAAAATTATATTTTTGAAATCTAGACTAGTTGCTCTACAATATTTATTCATTGATAATTGGGTAAAATAGGGTAATTTTTTTAGTATTGTGCTTTTTAGATTCAAAAACGCCTCAAAAAATGCTCTATTTTATTAAAACAATCATTACTTAATCAAAAAAAAAATTTTTTCGAAATTTTCTTTTTAAATATCTTTGAACTTTACTTTTAATAAAATAATAAAAAAGAAAATTTATTAATTTGTTAAAATACGAAAGACCTTTTTTATGTTGAAATAACCGTAATATAACCATATCTATACTTCAAACGGCTATAAATTATGACTGTATTAACATGTGATTTTGAAATTTTATATTTTGTCTAAGCAATATACTAGAATTGAGTTTTCATAATTATTTTAACATTATGAGTACATTTTAAAATGGGACTTATGAGCGCCTAAAATTCGATTTCAGACCACTGTGCGTTGTTGCCGCAGGCCAACAAAAAGTCCACTTGCAATTGAAAAACGTTAATTTTTTTTTTAATTTTAGAAACTTTCATAGCGTTTATAAATAAATGAATATTTATTCGTTGAATGAATATATAATAATAAAATAGTTAAAAATAAATCAAATTATCGATTTTGCGCTTTATGAAGAATTTAATTAATATTACATTAAGCTTATTATTATAGAAGAGTTCCTCTTTCATATACCAGAAATTAAGCTCTTATTAAACATAAAACACGTATTTCAATCATATAAATTTTATATATTTTACTTTAATAAACAAAAAAGGATTATTCCCATGTCCAAAAATAATTTTGATGTATTTTATGAAAACCTGTATCTACAGAAATAGTTCTAATAAAATGTTCACATAAGTCATATAAATATATCGAAATTAGTTCGTATTCGGAGATACGAGAATCATTTGACATTGTTTCATTAATAAAAGATGCAGTATTTTTAAATTTAATTTTCAGATCGTTCGGAGTCATAATTAAGCCTTCTGAATAACAGTGATTTTTTATTTGAAATTTAAAAGCACGTATCATATTGCTAGTATCATATCTTGCATAAATAAAACATTTAACGTAATCATCAGCTATTTTTTCAATAGGTATTCCAGGTTTGTTTACGAACATATCTCGTACTACATTATTCATTTTAAGATCAGTAACGTACTTATAAATCCAATTTCGAGTTGAAATTACATTAGAATATGAATTATAGGGTGGCCAAATATCTGATAGCTTCATTTTTTCTAAAATTGTCATCATAAAATCAAACATTTTCAATGTACCATTAATTACGCCAAAAAGACATGTTACACATTTTACATAATAATTTGGGTTTCTTTTTAATGTTTTATTTTCACATAATTCTTTAAAGATAGATAATGATGAATTGTAAATTAGAAGCACTTCAAAAAATCTGCATCTCATCATTTGTACGAAGTAATTTTTTTTAAGATGAAAATTATGATCTGTCACCGGGTCTCTAAAAACACGTGAAGCGCTTATTTTGAAATCGTCATATTGTATTTCTATGTGGTTAAATGAACTCCAACTACTCTCACTAAGTAATGTATTGAGTAACGTTATTTCAACTTCTTGATTAATATATTCGTCTGCCGGAGGTTTAAATCTGTACAAATATTAGAATAAATTGGTTAAATTAACTTATATTAGCAGATATTATTTATTTATTTATATTATGATATATTATACAGAATGATCGATTTATCATAAACCACTAAATCACACAGTTATATACAGAGTGATTCAGTTATCATGAAACACTTAATAAATCGAATAAAAAAAATAGTTTTTTTATTTGTTTCTTTTATTTTAATATTTTTCTAAATTTTTAAATCATATAGTATTTTTTTTTTTTGTTCATCCAATTATACCTTATAAAGGTATCAATATTATTTTTGCAAATTGCAATGCCATCTATTTAAAAAATGACTCGTATTTATATCTGGGCCAGACAAAGAGTACGGCCGGATAATGTTTAGTTATATAAATAGCAGCATCTACTCTTCACCTCTAGTCGATACTAAAAATTGTTAATAACTTCCGAAATACTAGTCAAAAAATTGTTATTATCAAGTTATTTTCTTAATTATATTATTATCTATTGAATAAGCTAATTAATCAGAGTTGAACATAAAAAATACTTTATAAATGAAAATTTGAGAGAAACATTGGAATAAAAGAATCAAATAAAAAAATAACTAATATTATATAATTTTTTGATTTATTAGCTATTAATAAGCTTTTAGGATCATCCCTTATAACGAATAGAGATATAATTTTAATTTTTTCAAATGACAACTCCTCCATTCTGTTATATTTCATGCGACTCCATTCAATTCTCTGTATGACTCTTCTCTAGTGATGGGCATTTTTGAATAATTTAAACTATCAAATAACTATTTGAATTGCTTTTATACAACCTAATGGTTNATTTAAACTATCAAATAACTTTTCGAATTGCTTTTATACAACCTAATGATTAATTTTAAGCATAAAATATCAAATATTTAAAAAATTATTCCAATGTACTGAGTAACTATCGTATATTTTTACTATTCAAAGTATTTCTGTATGTCTATCGAATAGTGGAGAACTGTCGAATATTATGATAATAACTATTCGATTTTTCCATCACTACTCCTTCTTATATCCAAAATAATTTGTTTTAAATATGACTGCCTCGGGTTATATCATCTTGGCTTCCCTTTATGGCCTACCCACTTCTTTCTTCTCTTCACGATAGTTATCCATATTGATATTTTTCATTTATCCTCTGATACACTTCTTCATTTATCACTCGTTTATTAATGTTTATATTTATTGCGTTTTTGGTTAGAAATTTGTTCTTTTTGAAAAACACTTTTGACTCTGTGTCAAATTCTACAATACACCCTTGTCTTATCCCTTCTTGAACATTCGCCTCTTCTTGTGCATCAAATTCTTCTTTTACTGCAGCTTTTTCATTAATACATAATTTATATATTAATCTTTTATATTTGAAATCTATACCTTTAAGTTATAAGGGATGATTCTAATATGTAATTATTATCTGATAAATCAAGAATTATATATAATTAAAATAAATCAAATATTGTATTTATTTTCAAATAATGTCATAATTTTACTTCATATCAAATCTGGTAATTGATTTTCATCTTGTATTTTAGTATGAGCATATTTAGTAGGTAGTTAAATAGCTAATACGAGTTTACTTGATTTGTTTATAAACACATCGTAATGATCAAACCGATCAGTTTGAACATAAAAATATCGGTTCGGTGAGATATGAGAAAAAAATAATAATAAAATAATTGTAAAACACTTTCTCAGCTTTAAATCAAAGCTAAAAAGGAATATTAAAAATAATTGCAGGATGGATACACTTTGACTCTTTATCTTCAATACCCGACATTGTCTATTATTATCTTATTTATTCTGTGGAGATACTTTGGATGAGTCATGTTAAATAGCTCTATTAGTTTGTGTCATATATAGATTTTCAAATTGATGACGCTAACGTTGAGAACGTATTCTTAGATTTCACTTCAATTTTGCTCTCTTTTCACATCGACTTCAATATAATAACATTTAAGGTCTCGAAGTTTTTTTACCGTCAATAAATTTTTAAGAATAGATAGCAATTTCAAAAAATGTTAAAAAAAAATCTTTACAATATTAATTAAAAAAACAACCCAGCACAGGGGGTCGCGGCACAGTGATGACGTGGCATAGTAGAATCAAATATAATGATATCTAAGAGTGATTAAAATCACTATCATCAAAAACGTTTCGATGCAAATCTGTAAATAGTGTTTAATTTTAAAAAATTGGTGAATTATTCCAAAAGCGACATGATCTGCTATTTTCTTATTTATATCCTGATTGAGATAAAGTATGTAGAATAAATGAGTTTCAAAAAGTTATAATATAATAAAGTTAAAAATGTAAAATACAAAATCGAGAATTTTCACACAAAAATAGCATTTGATAGCCATTTTCACCACAAAGACAAAATAAAGTCTGGAATTTTTTTTTTCATAATAAAAAATATTATATTAGCTTTTATTTAAGATATATATAAAAGTGTCAGACTTTCCGGAACATTTTCAAAAGTCAAGTTGAAAAAGTAAATTTTTTGTGAAAAAGTTGTCATTTTAAATCCCCCCCCTGTGGGAAGGTATAGGGTCAGATTTATAAAAAAAATATATCAAATGAAAGTTAATGATATCATGCATCTATATAAAAAAATTTTTATTAATTTGGTTATTTTTAAAAAAGTTATGGCAATTTTTGAGGGTAATGTTTTCGACTAAATACGATTTATGATCTTTTGACGTATTATTGAAAGAAATCGGTTCGGTGAGAGCTGAGAAAAAGTGGTAACAGACACAAAAAAAAAACACATCATAGTAAAACCCATACCTTCTCAGCTTCGCATCGAAGCTAAAAAGCTATTTGAGATAACACTTGTCCGCAAATTATTAGCTAGTATAATTTTTTTTTAAGATTCTATTAAAGTGTCTTTTTGAGTTATAATATCTAATAATTTTATTTTTTTTTGTTTATCGAACGAAATACTTTTGTCATAAAAAAATATTTAATAATAATAACATATAGTTTGATAAGAAGAACAAGAAACAACCCACCTTTTAAAATGCTTATTTCAATATTATTAAATTAATTCAGTTAACTGCTAAATATTTTATCTGTATAATGCATTATGAAATATTTGTCAAACTATTATAACTGAAATTCACATTGAAAAGATATTAGTTGTAATTTTGTTTTTAAATTATATGTCTTTATAAAAACGGTAAAATAAAAGACAAATATAATATTTTTTGGAGTAAAATAAAATAATTAGTTTCATTATACTTAATAGGAAATATTTTTCATACAATATTATTATGTAAAGTACTACTTTATAAAATTAATTTTCCAGGCTTTTACATTAACAAACATGTTAACAATATATTCAATATTTATATTATTAGCAACATTTTTATCATTACTCAAAATCACAATGCAGTATAGAATCACTCCTTACAATAATCTTAGAATAGAATTTAAACGGTAAATTCTGTTTTTATTATTTGTATGTTGTTTTATTATTTAACGCCACATGTTCAGATTATACATACAATTAATTTTCATCGGAAAAGTCAAAAATCTTTAAATTACATATAATTTATATAAAGTTATTTATATAAATAAAGTCGCATCTCCATCACCAGCACCCACAAACCATCACTGCACACATTTTAAAGTATATTTAATAAGATTTCTTTTATTTTATAATTATAAAATAGAAAATACTCTTATATATAGGACTCAATAAATAAGTTATACTTACTTATCAATTGTTGGATTTATCAACTGAATAAACCCAAGATCCTCATAATTATTCTTTATGGTTTCAGTGTAAAACAAATTGACCTTTTGATTCATGAATGAAATAAAATCCGGTAAATCTATCGTATGGGATGAATAATCAATTTCACATATAGTTTTGAAATCATCATTCTCATAAATATTTTGAATAAATTCATATTTCTCAAAAAAATTATTTTCAATTTTAAATACATTATCAATGAAATTTTTAACATCAAGAAATACTTGAAGATAATCATAAGAATTCTCGTCTTGTATGTTTTTAAAAACATTGTGGTTTTTTATGTGATATATGTCGTCATCTGTAGTGAACAGACAATTTTGTAACTCATCAACTTTTAGATTATTCAAGTTTAGGTCTATATAACGTATGAATGTAATAGCATTGTATAAATTCTCAAACATTTTCAATGAATCTTTTACTGTTTTTTCGAGTACTTTAGTACAATTAGAAAATTTGTCTAATATTTCGGCGTCTAAAAAGTGTTTACATACATCAACAATAATATTTAACAATTTAACGAATACTAAAAGTACTTCATTATAACTGTAGTTTAAAATATGAACAATAATATAGAAGGTAGTAAGCAAATTATCTCTGTCGAATTTTCGTGCCATTAAATCTGAAACATTTATATTTCNCGTGCCATTAAATCTGAAACATTTATATTTCCCATCGGATCAATGTTTTAGTATAAGTTTTCCATAGACTGCCATCCATTTTGAGTACACATATGATCTACTACTTCATTTAAATAATTTAAATATTTTTTTTGTTTTATTTTCGAAGAATTATTGTGTTGAACTAAAGACAAAGTTAAAATAATTAGACCAAGATTCATATCAATAAATTAATAAAAAAAACCACAGTTCAATAAAAAAAGTTGGATAATCAATTTTTTTTATTATTAACCGAAATGTTCACATGCAGAAATACAGTGTTGAGACGTGTGCAAATAAAATACTAATTTATTAAGTTTAAAGTAAAAAAATTTACAAAGTTTTTTATGTTCATTACATGACATCATCAAATGTCTGTATTTATTTTTAGGTAAAGGATAGAAATGAACGAAGTGTAGCTTATAATTATAATAAATTTTTTAATTATATATTTTTATAATTAATTGTTTTCAAATTATTATTGATTATAATTTTTAATATGTTAAAATTAATTAACTTTAATCTACTTTTTATCCCCGTTATAGTTTTTAATAAAAAAAAAAAGTGAATTTATTACCATGACTTTTAGCTCAACTTGCAAGTTTCAAATTGACATAACTAAATAGAAAAAATGGTATTGTTAAGATTAATATGCACTCAGGAAATATTATAATTACTATTTACAGTAAATTTATTAGTAAAGCTCGATTTTTTTGCATTTTTATCTAACAGATCACTTAAATAGAAATAGTAATAATTTCTAATTAACTTTTGGTGTTTAAAAAGATTCTACAATTTAAATATACAGAACTGAACATTTTTAATTAACTGTAAAAAAAATTGTATAGATAATTGAAATATTTGAAAGTCACAATCAAATTAAAAAGAATTCATACATCATAGAAAAAAACAAACTGTAGTGTTTTGGTGTTTATATTTATTACAAAATACTACAATTAAAATTTATAATAATTAATACTTTTTAATAATGAAAAATAATTTTATACGTACATAAAAAAAGAGTACAAATAAAAAGTGTCACTGGATTGACGAACAGCGCGAGAATAAAAAAAATACACGGAGTGTTATCGTACTGCAGTACATCTAAGATAAAACATATAAACATATATAAACGCATTCATTGTGACATGTTATTTAACATCTTTGTTAATCCCTACATTACCCCCTTTCCAGTGAAAACGATAATTTTACGTTAAACATACATAGTTACAAATATCAAATATAAAAATACAAATACAAATATAAAAGTGATACAATTCACAATTTACAAAAACCTTACGGGGAGGCGGATGGTTCTTCCTGACTTGGTTTGTTTTGTTTGTATTATTGTTGGTCTTGTAGTTGTATTTCTCTGGTTGTGCTGGTTCGTTGTTATTGATAGATTTGTGTTATTATCTTCATTTTCGTTGAAACATGGCTTCAGTCTGTCTATTGATATGATACATTCTTTTTGCCTAATTAATAATTTAAAGGTTTTTTCGTATCGTTGAACAATTTTGTACGGCCCTTCATATGGTTGTTCTAGCGGTTTCTTGACCCGGTCGACCCGAACGAAAACGTGTGAACAGGATGCTAGATCTTTATATATAAAAACTTTTTTACTTCCGTGGTTTGAAGTTGACACTGGGCGTATGGTTTCCATTGTTTTCTTTAGTGTTTCAGCAAAGGAACAAGGGTCTGTCGCCACTGATGACTGCATAAAAAACTCATTAGGTAATCTAATCGTACTTCCAAATACAATTTCTGCAGGTGTTAAACCTAGATCTTCTTTAATCACTGATCTAAGGCCCATAAGAACTGAGGGGAGTACATCTGTCCAGTGCTCAGTTTCGTAACACTTTATTGCCGTTTTAAGTGATCGGTGGAATCGTTCAACTAAACCATTGGCTGGTGGATGATATGCTGATGTACGTATTCTTCTAAACCCTAAAATTTGCGTTACTGCGGTGAACAGAGTAGACTCAAATTGCCGTCCTTGATCTGTTGTCAATCTCTCCATAACTCCATATCGAGCTATCCAGCCTTCAAATAACGTACGAGCTATGGTTTCAGCCGAAATATCCTGAATTGGAAAAACTTCTGGCCATCTAGAAAATCTGTCTATAGCGGTTAAACAGTAAGTACAACCACGTGACATGACCATAGGACCGATTATATCGATGTGTACATGCGAAAAACGATCACTCGGCACATTAAAAATACCACACGGACTTATAACATGTCGCGTTATTTTTGACTTTTGACACGCTAAACACGCACGAGTCCATTTCGCACAATCACTGTTCATCGACGGCCACACGAAACGACTACTCACTAATTTTATTGTTGACCGTATACCTGGGTGAGCGAGATTATGTAGACAATTGAACACATTGCGGCGAAATTGTTTGGTAAGATACGGTCGTTGTCTACCATTAGAAGTGTCGCAGTAAATATTTGTGTTCGTAGTGGGCATATTTACGAGCTCTAGTTTTATCGATAATTCCGGTTTTGACAATAACGACAATAGTTCTGCGTCTGCTAACTGGTCGTAAGCTAACTTGTCATAATCTAGCGGTGGCGGTGCATTTATAGTTTCTATTCTCGATAACGCATCGGCCACTGTATTCTGTGTACCTGTTACGTGCCGTATTGATGTTGTAAACTGACTAATAAAATCAAGTTGTCGTGCACGTCGAGGTGGTAATTTATCTGAGTGTTGTGTGAATGCGTATACTAACGGCTTATGGTCCGTAATTATTTCAAATTCACGGGCTTCCAGCATATAGCGAAAATGCTTAATGGCTTCATATACCGCAAGAAGTTCACGATCGTATGCACAGTATTTTTTTTGTGTTTGGTCAAGTTTGCGAGAGAAAAAAGCAAGTGGTTGCCAAACGCCGTTTTTAAATTGTTCTATTACTGCGCCTATCGCCATATCTGACGCGTCACATCGTAATTGAATATTCGCGGCCGGATCTAGATACGATAATGTTGTGGCTCGCTTTAAGTCTTCTTTAGTTTTCTCGAACGCTCCCGTTGATTGATCGGTCCATACAATTGGTGTTTTGTCGTTTTTTTTGCTGTTTTTAAGATAATCGTGAAGAATAGCTTGTGTACTTGCTGCGTTTGGGATACAACGGCGGTAAAAATTGCACATAGCCAAAAAACGTCGAAGCTCTTGTACATTATTCGGCCGTGGATATTTGTCTATCGCTTCCAGTTTTTCAGGATTTGGTCTAAGACCGTTACCCGATATGATGTATCCTAAAAATAGTACCTCTTCTTTTCCAAATATACATTTATTCGTATTTATCACAATGCCGTACTCACTGAGTCGTTGTAATACACGTTCGAGGTGACTCAAATGCTCTTGTGTTGAAGACGATGCAATTAAAATATCGTCCAAATACACTTCACAAAAATCTAAGTCTTTTAAAACACCGTGTATGAAACGCTGAAATGTTTGAGCTGCATTTTTAAAACCGTATCCCATCCGAACAAACTCAAATAACCCAAAAGGTGTTGTAATAGCTGTTTTTGGAATATCGGACGGTTCTATTGGTATATGGTTAAAAGCTTTAACCAAATCGATTTTTGAAAAAATACTTTTATTTTGCAATCGCTGTGTGATGTCTTGAATGTGTGGAATGGGGTATCTGTCCGGTAATGTGACTGCGTTTAACCTACGGTAGTCGCCGCACGGTCTCCATTCACCGTTCTTCTTTTTTACTAGTTGTAATGGGCTGACCCACGGACTATTTGAAGGTCGGCATATGCCCTGTTCTACTAAATAAGCAAATTTTTTTTTTGCGATCTCTAGTCGATCCGGAGGAAGGCGTCTTGGTTTAGCGAAGAGTGGTGGTCCTTTAGTGATGATATGATGTGTAACGTTATGTTTACAATCCATTGGGATCATGTTTGTTCTTAATACTTGCGGAAATTTTTTTAGTAACTTAATGTACGCTGAATCGTCTTTAAAAGCGAAGATGCCCGAGGATATCGTCTTTTTAACTTTTCCGGCGGTGGCTAAATTGGTATTTTCATCAATTAGGCGTTTACTTCTTAAGTCCACTAATAAGCCGAAGTAGTGGAGAAAGTCAGCACCTATAATTGGTTTACTGACTGCTGCGACAATAAATTTCCATTTAAAAACACGTCTTAAACCTAAATTTACAGCAATTAATTTGTCACCGTATGTTTTTATTATTGACCCGTTGGCTGCGAATAAAGTAGGGTTACCATCTTTTATTTTATTGCGTTTCTGCTTAGGATCTGCTGGCCAAACCGAAAAGTCCGCACCAGTATCAATTAAGTATTGAGTTTTTGTTATTTTATCAACAATAAATAGACGACGAGATTGAAACTCACTACCGTCGGTCGTCTCGACAGTAGATCGTTTATAGTTTTCCGACGTGTGCTGGTATTTACACGGTGGTTTGCATTTAGTAGCCTTATCTTTGAATCGGTAATGATAATAACATGTATCATATCGTGGTCGTGAATTGTCTCGGCGCATAGGTGATTTTGAGTGACGCCTATTGTAGCTACGAGAGTTGCTGTTGCTAAGTCGCTCTACTGCTTGTGCGAGTGCTGCGATCTGGTGTTCCAATTTTCTTATTGTCGTTGCATCGTCAGCTTGTTCATGTGACTGACGGTTTGTGACCTTGTCACTAATGTTGGCAATGGAAAAACAATCATTTCGGCTGTCCGATACTTCGATAATTTTATCTGCCATCGAAGCTAAGTTATCCAACTTGTCGTTGCTAGCTGAAATGATAGTTTTTACCTGATGTGGTAACCTTTGTATCCATAGTATTTTGAGTATTTCATCAGTTACTTTTCCATTAGCTAGTTGACGCATTTCTGAAAGAAAATGGGATGGTTTCCGATCACCGAGTTCGACTTCGGTCAGTAATTTTTTAAGCCGACATTGTTCAGATTCGGAAAATCTTTCGATGAGCCGGGTTTTTAATGCTTCGTACATTTTCGTTTCTGGTGGATTGAGTATTATGTCACTAACTTGAGCAAGAATTTCACTTTCCATAGAAGAAACAACATGATGAAATTTACTTGCGTCAGCTGTAATTCTGGTTGTATAAAAAACGGATTCAATTTGTTTGAACCAAAGTTCTGGGTTGGTACGCCAGAAAGTTGGGATTTTAAACGCTCGCGTTGAATTCATATTGGGCTCGCCGTATTCGATATGGTCTCGGCCATCATTACCGGTCGCGTCGTCACGCACACTTACTATCGTACTATCGGATTTGTTGTTCATTTTAGAGGTCACCAATTTGTAGTGTTTTGGTGTTTATATTTATTACAAAATACTACAATTAAAATTTATAATAATTAATACTTTTTAATAATGAAAAATAATTTTATACGTACATAAAAAAAGAGTACAAATAAAAAGTGTCACTGGATTGACGAACAGCGCGAGAATAAAAAAAATACACGGAGTGTTATCGTACTGCAGTACATCTAAGATAAAACATATAAACATATATAAACGCATTCATTGTGACATGTTATTTAACATCTTTGTTAATCCCTACAAAACTATAAATTGTTACTGTTGATATGAAAATTCAAAATACATACGTGATCTCATTAAAATATAATATCACTAGCTTTTCTTTTAATATAGCATACTAAATAAAAATAATAATATTGTTATTAGAATGTTGCGCTGGGTTATGTAGGTTTTCCTGTCATCTACGATACAGGCAATAGCTTTTAGATGGGACGTTAAATATGATTAATAATAAAAATATACAATAATGTTAATGTTATGAAATGATCATATAAAGTTTCATTTAAAACTGCTGAATACCACAAACAAAATTTCGTCTTGGAAGTATTATACATAATAAAAATTTTCACTACCAACCCCAAACGAAGAAATATTCACCATGTAATTATTTTTGATAGAGGGGATATGATACCCCTACTCTTGTAATTATGCCAGTGCAAATAAGTATAATATTTACATTGTAGATTTTAATTGAGTCGCTACAGAAGTCATTACCATAAACATTCAATAATAATGTAATGTGTTATATCACATCATTTTTCAATAAAATATAATGATTCTTAAAAAACCCAGCACAGTTGGGTCGCGGCACAGTGGAGACATGGCATAGTTGGGTCAAATATAATGTTATCTGTGAGTGATTAATATCACTATCATAAAAAACGCTTTGATGCAAATCAGTAAATAGTGTTTAATTTAAAAAAAATGGTGAATTATTCCAAAAGCGACATGATCTGCTATTTTCTTATTTATATCCTGATTGAGATAAAGTATGTAGAATAAATGAGGTATAAAAATATTATTTCTCATAAAAAAATTGTATTGATCCATACATTTTTCAAAAAGTTATAGTATAATATAGTTAAAAATGTAAAATTCAAAATTGAGAAATTTCACACAAAAATAGCATATGATAGCCATTTTCACCGTGAAGACAAAATAAAGTCCGAAATTTTTTTTTTTCCATAATAAAGAATATTATATTAGCTTTAATTTAAGATATATATAAAAGTGTCAGAAATTCCGGTACACATTCAAAAGTCAAGTTAATTTTTTGTGTAAAAGTTTCCATTTTAAATTCCCCCTTGTGTGTAGGTAAAGGGTCAAATTTATAAAAAAAAAATACCAAATGAAAGTTAACGATATCATGCATCTATAAAAAAAAAAAAATATATTGATTTGTTCATTTTTGAAAATGTTATGGCAGTTTTGAGTAAAAAAAATGAAAAAATTTCAAAAATTAGCGATTTTTAAATTTATAATTTCTTTGGAGATTTTCCCTATTTACGGGGAACAAGGGAAATTTTTTCAATTTTTGAGGGTAATGTCTTCGACTAGATACGATTTGTGATCTTTTGACGTATCGTTGAAAGAAATCGATCTGGTAAGAGCTGAGAAAAAGTGGTAACAGGCACAAAAAAAAAAAAAACACATCATAGTATAACCAATACCTTCTCAGCTTCGTATCGAAGCTAAAACTGAAAACACGCTTTTAAATCATATCGAATCAAAAAGTTAAAAATAATTCTAAAAATAAGCTTAAAACAATAATGAATGAAAAATACTAGTATTATTGTGAAAAAAAGCGTGGGAGCTTTCGTATATTTATTTCTCGTATATTGAGCGCCTGAGAAATTAAAATTTTTTTTTTATTTCATTTGCATTTCTCTTTCTAAAAAATAAACTTTTCCATCTAATAGTTGATTGGTTGATTATTAACTTTGATACGTTATTACCTAATGCATCTGCTGTAAAAATAATTAAATGCACAGCATTGCGGTAAGAAAGCTTGCATTGAATTATTGCAGCAAGTAACTTATGAGTCATAAAAGCTAAAACTACTATAGCTATAGAACCTCGTGTTTTCGAAGAATATAATTAACCAGATAAACCATCTTCTGTTTTACATTCCGGGAAACTAGAAAATTTTAACTCAACAACATTAGTAGTATATAAATGGTGGGTACGGGCTCTCAAAGGTGCCGACTAATTACGTCATCCATTGTTCTCGGGGAAATGTGCAATGGGTGCACAGGTGAGATGCATTCTGTCATGGTGACGTCACACCTCACCTACCGTCACTCCCCCGGCCACGGCGCATGTGGGAACTGCATCCAGGTGCAGCTCGTGACGTCATCCTCCTAGTTGACGACGTCACATCATTGAACCCTGACCAAAGGGGTAAGCCGCTGTGACATTATACCTAAACCTACTACAGCTCGTTACACACACACACACACACACACAATTCCTATGACGTCACGCTAACGTAACTCTGTGCTATGATAATGTGAGCCGCCCTATCACGTCGTGCGCAATGACGCTTGTGACCGACAGGTGCGAACGCGCCCTAACTCCATCGTCGGATCCACACGTGTCCTAACAAGTTTTAACATGTTTATTTTTTTTTTATCACACTAATGTATTTATTGTTGAATCATGATGATTCATCATAACATTCCCTTGTTGTTGACGTCGTATACGACCGTTAGAAATCTCTCTATCTAGTGATAGTGTAGTTTCATCAGTAGTATTGTTCTACGACGCTTACGAGATGGATCTCTTGGAACGAATTAACATCGAGCTAGATACGTTTGTCGACAGCAACCCCACAGTAGAAGTTTATCATCGACTGGTCGAGTTACGCGGAAAATATTTCCAATTGCTGGTATTGGCCGACAAATGTGGACGTCAGAGCGCCAATTGGCATTATGTCGGGTGTTTTTGGTCACCGAATTCGAACAAAATACGAATCAATGGACCACCAAATTGTATGTGTACGATTGTGAGATGCCTGTACATAAAGTTATTCGAACGTCTTCAGAACATCAAATATGAATTTATGGTTAATGGTATGGTACAGCAAATTGACGATCAGTTTATCTAAGTAAATACAAATCTAAATGTCAATAAAAAAATTAATAGTTTATTGTCGTTATTTATTATTACATTATGTCATTTATATACAAAAGTATCACTTAAAATAAAAGTATATATTATATGCAGATTTTTTTTAATTTTATTTTGTATCCTACTGATTTTTATATTTACAATTTGCGCACTTCTCCGGTGAATGCATTGTATTCCATTTGACAGTCGCGTATGATGACGCAGTACAGCGAAGTTTTAGTTGGAAATTGCTCTGCATATTCAAAGTCAATACGTAGATCCACTGTGGACGACTTGACGGTATCGTTTTGTTTTGAACAATCTATGACGAATATAGGTCCGATTTTTTTGTAGCTGATTCGATCCAAAAAAGGGTATGGGTTCATCTCTCGATAGTACATTGATTGAAATTGTGCGTACGAATTATAAAATATCGAGAATTTGCCTTTGTCGAAATCTGCATTTTGGTTTTCGTACAGGTACTCCTCAGCGTTCAAGTATGCCTTGATGTTACGCAGGAAACAATGATTAAATTCACCGTGTACCCGTTTATTGGCATCTGTGACCATGGCTACGAGTAAGTACCTAGGTTTTTCAACACCCGAGAACGTACGCATTGGCCATGTATGAGTGGTGGTATGTGGTACAAGGGGGTATACAGCAGTGTCCCAATGTTGAAACTCTAACGGTAACCATTTCTTGCTGTCGAGTATGCGCAACAGACCCAATTCCCTTTTAACATTTGGTTCAAAGTATTTCACGACCCATTTAATTTTTGTGATATTCACTTTGGTTTGTCTAATCAACGCAATATTTTCTGCGGTTAACACCGAAGCTTTTTCTGCTTCGTCTTTTGCCGGTACCAATGTTACGGCGCAGTGGTCGGCATTTGATCGGATGAGTATGAGTGTTTGCTTACAGTTGATCAGTGTACGCCGATACCGTTCGAAAAATCCCATACACATTGACAACGGACAATGAGCTACAAATTCGGAATGGTCCATAAAGTTTCCATCATCGTATAGTTTATTCACGTTTTTCCACCTGGCTGGGTGTAACCGTACGATANTTTCCACCCGGCTGGATGTAACCGTACGACATCGTTGGGCGTGAACGAACAATATCCTTTCATAGTCGTAGTCACACCAACGTTTTTTACCTTATCAATTTCTTTATTGTTGATCTCAAAACGAATTTCATCGAAAAGATTTATCATACAGTTTTGATTCATTACAATGTTACCAACTGCTCCTGTGGGTTTTGCAATATTCCCCTTTATTTGCAAGTAACTTTTACACGGTATGGTGAATTTTTCTTTGTTGCGCAACTCAATGCGAATCTCATCGTTGTTTCCGTACGAGTTGTTGTAGCTTTGGTGTTCCAGGTAATATTCTCGTTTCACGTTATCGTCTTGAGAGGATTTTTCCAAAACTTGTAGATACTCTGTCATTGTTGACGACGCGGCAGCCCAGTGATTTTAGATATGCGATATTATCTTTCGTAAGTTTCCTCGGCGTCACACGGTATGTTCGATTCGCAGTCCAAGACCGTTTGATGGAACCACCACCGTAACGTATCGACTTGGGCTTCACTGTTGTTGATGATGATGATATGGTCGTACGATTGTTGTTAAAAATCAACGGCATGTTACAACCATTCGCTACCTGGTGTGTTCAGAAAGTGAGAGATGTATCTATTTATGTCTAATGTGCAAGCGTACGGATAATTCTTCGTCTTTGAGATTTATTTGGTATCCTTCTTGATTACATAGAACGATTCGTACCGTATCCAACACATTTGTGTTCAATGGGTAGTAAACAATTTGCCTGGGAACTTCTATAATGCGGTAGCCTGGTGGCACGCTGGGAGAAAACTCATGTAAGGTGTGTGATTGTTTTCCATTGTGGTACGAACCCACAATAATATTACAATCCACTCGAATAGACGTAATCGGTGTTATTGTCACTGGATAATCCGATACATGAGTCTTACGTGGTTCCAAATACCGAGGATTGAAACCAAATAAACGGCAAAATGATCTTTCATGTGAGAAATCGATGGGATGTTCACACATTATTTCGCAATGCATCGTCACGTGGTTCACTACGATTTTGAACGACGAGGTCACTTTTCTATCTTTAAATTTTTCAACGATTGTATATTCAAAGGAAATTTTCTCGTACTGACTGGCAATATATTTGCTCAAGTCTTCCAATTCGTACGTACCAACGTGCAGTGTTACTTTCAGCAAGGGTTCCTGACCGGGCAATCCAAAAACGTTTATATTGTTAGTTTCATCAATGTTTGGCATTATGTTCTAAGTGTGTAACAGCCCAATTTCATAGTTATCGTCAACGTCAATGTGTGGATGAAATCGGCATTCAATTTGTGATCCCCTACCTGTCACGGTTGGGTTCCAAGTGTGTAAGCTCANGGCATTATGTTCTAAGTGTGTAACAGCCCAATTTCATAGTTATCGTCAACGTCAATGTGTGGATGAAATCGGCATTCAATTTGTGATCCCCTACCTGTCACGGTTATCGATGACGGTTTTGTGTTGGATAACATTTTTTTTGTTCTATAAGAAATTTTAAACACAAGTGTCCACAATTCGTTTCGTCGAAAGTCTGATAGTTTCTGTAGTTGTATGTAATTTTACAGCCGTTAAAATACCGTAACACTTCCAATGGCGGCGGTAAATTACCAAAACTATCAAAGTACGTAACGTGCTTACCACGTTTACTGTATGCTACGCAATGTGTTCCGCTGTTGCTCGAAACGTCCAGATTAATCACGCCCATTTCATTTGTATGTGGTTGTGTACGTGGTAATGTATCACGACAAAATACACCACAAAATACACGTGGATCGAGCACATGACGAGCAAAATGCTCTATTTCATTATCGTATAATGCACGATTGGGTAGCAGCGGAATTAGTTTTTTTTCACTCTCTGTTTTGAACGACGTTTTTGTGGTTTCCTCTTCTCGATCCGGTAACCGGGGATACGTAAGGACGAATGTATAGTCCTTTATCCACGTTAACACCAGTACGTCCATTGCGAATGAATTCACTTGCAACCTTTACTACGTTTGCAGCTCCGCCAGCTAGTGCTCTAGTGCTGACAAACCGGCAAAAATTGGAATTAACGGCAACACTCCTCCGCTTTTCGGGATGTTTAGTATGCGAGGTACACTCATCGGACTCTTCTTGATGATCACACGTCTAGCAGCAAACAAAGCTTTTCGTGCAGCATTTTTCAACGATGTCGGAGACGCCGTCACTTTTTTATTATTATTTTTTTTTAATCCCACACCGAGTTTGCGTTCAATTTCATTGCGTTTGTCACACCCCAAGCTACGGCTCGTTCTGATAATTTTGCGTCCTTTGAACNTTTTTTTTAATCCCATACCGAGTTTGCGTTTCAATTTCATTGCGTTTGTCACACCCCAAGCTACGGCTCGTTCTGATAATTTTGCGTCCTTTGAACGCACTCGATCCCACGCACGGTGTTCTAGAATTTCATCGGCTCGATGCCGATCCCCGAGAGAATTACTTTTGGAATACGCGATATCGCGATCACGGCATGCTGCATCCAATGGATTGATACCACAGTCTCCACGTGCTAAACGTTTCTGTAATTTAGTTCCAGGACCGGCAAACTGGTAACCGGGCACGTGGGCTTCAAAAGCAATCTTGTTTATAACTGAATTGACAATACCGAATCCCCGTTTCCGATGTCGACGTCGTTGTAGCGTTTTCATTGTACTTCTAACGTCCTAGTTCACACTTACAATATTATATATATATATATATATAATATCGTAAGTGTGATGAAAAAATAACGCTATCTCTTGCCCTACGCAATCGAGGTCAATAAGTTACCAGCANCTACGTAATCGAGGTCAATACGTTACGAGGAACAACAAAGTTTTTTATTATAATAATAATAATACACAGAAAATGATGGGTAAATGACGACGTGCGATGCGTTTTGAAAAACAGACAGAAACTCTGCCCGTGGTCAATTTTGACGAACATGTCGCTACCAATGTACAGTACAGTAAACACGGGAAGTTATTACCAAACAGTGTACGTTGTCTGGTTTGTGGTCCGTCAAACTGTGGTAAAACCAATTTAATGTTCGCGCTGTTGATCGACTTGAACTGATTGAAATTCGAAAACGTTTACATTTACTCGAAATCTTTGGAGCAGTCGAAATATCAACTGTTTATTGGAATATTGGAAGATGTTGAAGGGATACGTGTGTTCACATTTGCGAACGGTGATGAAGTTCCACCAGTGGACACTGTTCTGCCAAATTCAGTGTTTATTTTCGACGACGTGGTTATGGAAAAACAAAACGTAATGTGCGATTATTTTGCGCATACGTCATGCATACGACGAATACGTGTGTTGTGATATGAAATTTAACGAGTTTAAAGAGTTTTCAATCAGTGTTGGAAAAACGATAAATACGGGTTCGCAGTGATATGTATGGATTTTGATCGTGATAGTGGTCGATACAGGTACAGGTTTGACACGTACGTTACAATATGAACACCGCCGCCGACAAGGAACGATATTCGATGGAACTATTGGATCAAGCCCGGGACAACGTCAGACGAAAATATGCAGAATTACGTCGTGGTGAGTCAGAGTCGTTGACTCACAATCAGAAAAAACTAGCACCAATAATAGAACCATTGAATAGGATTTCCAATGTTGTTAATGTGCAGCAGCAGCAGCATCATCAGAAACAATCGCAAGAAAATAGCTATTCAAAGTTATATTTTTCACATCTTATAGAACAGTAGACAAAAAATCCATTGAGAGATAAACAATACGGTCCTAGAATGCATATGGACGGTAAACTGAGCATGGGTAATGCAAACGATATAGCTGTAGACAGTGACTCTATTCGTGTAAATGGAACAAAACACCCATTGACAATTGGACTAGTGAATTTGTTGTTTTCGAAAAACCCCGTTGCGTTCACCGACGAAGATTTGGAAAAGTACAAAACAATATTGGAGGAAACCGGAGCTCATCTAAAAAAAAATATGGCATTGAAAAAGGGAGGTGTTAAATACAATGAAGTTATCGAGCCAATGTTCAGCAGCGTAGGATTGGGACTACAGCTGAGAGTCGGTGAAAAAAAAGATTACTTATACTGGGACGATCCCAATGAACTTGTCGAACGTTTGAAGCTGTTCATATCGACTCAGTCGGCTGGCAACACTGGAGTGTCACCCGAGATTGTTTCCATACTAGAAGAACTTTACGAAGCCAGGTACATTGCCGACATACCGTCTACATTATGAAACCGAAAATTGCGTACGAACTACATCGACCGACCCGGAGAACGTACACTCAAACACGGTTAAACATCAAAGGACTCGATGACATATGGCACGTAGAAATGGGCGCGTACGCAGATCGTGGTCACCGATACATTTTAACGTGCGTGGATGGGTTTTTAAAGTACGCGTGGACCGTACCGTTAAAGAGTTGATACGATCACATTTGCATGTGTCCATATCTCTGTCTCCCATAACATCGTTGTACCGTTTAATATATATATAATTAACACAGTGACATACAACAATACTAACAGGAGGGCGGACTGCACACATAAACACTTCTTGCAATTTACGGCCAATGTGCCACAATAAGATATCCCTATCGACAGTTGACATTTTACCATCTTCGCGATCACTATTTTTGCCTGATAATTAACTTAACTTCACTACCCCGTATATTATAGNCTAGCCAGCTATCCCCCGTTGGTCCCTTAGAATACTGTCGACGGGCATTTAGGCTAAACCCCTAAATAGCGACGTAACAAAAAAAAAACGGCCCTGAACGTGACCACAGCAATGTCGGGTATTCTCGAACAGGGTCGTCATCCAAAGCTGATGCAAACCGACCGTGGTACAGAGTTCTATAACCGACATTTCCAAGCGTTGATGGACCGTTACGGGATCAATCATTATTCAACATTTACCACGATGAAAGCGTATCTTGTGGAACGCTTCAATCGCACGCTGAAGACGGTCATGTGGCGTGATTTCACTACGCGTGGGTCGTACAAATGGGTATTCAGGTTGCCTGCACTGGTCTACGATTACAATAACAATCACGTGCACACAACAATCGGCATGACACCCGCACAAGCCGTTCGGAATCCCAGTGCAGTACGCATTAAATTACGAAAAATACCCGATAATTTACCGATCAAGTTTCGAGTGGGCGACAAAGTGAGAATAAGCAAAACGGAATCCGTGTATGACAAGGGCTATTTGCCCAACTGGAGCACCGAGTTGTTCACAGTGATTAAGGTCAAACGAATAGTACCGCCAACATATTATCTGGAAGATTACCAGGGGAACCCCATTCAAGGTGTATTTTACACCGAAGAGTTGAGCAGGACCCAGTATCCGGACACGTATTTAGTGGAACGGGTGTTACGCACACGCGGAGACCAGTGCTACGTTAAGCGGTTGGGTTTTGGCCCGGAACACAACTCATGGATACCGAAAGCATATTTCTCACGGCAATGATTGTCGACATTCAGGGCCTGGTGGCTGCCGCCGACCATTCGTTCTTGGTAAAAGAAATGACCGTCATAGACCTGGAGTCCATGTCTATGGCCCACTGGGTGTTCAAACATCCAAACATCATCAAGGACGATGTGAAAACCACTTACTGGCTAAAAAAAGTACCATCACGGCTTAGACACGAACATTGGCGACGTCGAATACACTGAAATACCGAAAATAATGTCGTTGTTACGGTGCGATACTATCTACGTGAAAGGCGTGCAGAAAAAACAAGTGTTACAAAAATATTTACCCGGACAGAGGGTAGTCGAAATAGAAGAAAACTGTCCACCACTGCGGAAATTATGTGTGGAATTTCAACCACGTTGTATTCGTCACATAAATAATCATGAAATGTGTAGCTTGTATAAAGCAATGTGTTTGAAACAATGGTTAACGGATAATTTGTAATTGTTTTATTTACATATTGTTATAAAAAAATTGGTTAAAAAATTACAAAAAATGTATCGATTTATTTTATTAAATATAACTAATGTACACTTTGAGTTTAATTTGTTTCTTCGTCATCATTGTAGTCGTCGTCATCGACTAGAGAATAATGCCCCTACGCTTTTGTATACACGTCCTTGTACTCTCCTTCGTCACCGATTAAAGCCCGCTTATCGTAGTTGTTGTTGTTGACCAACGCGAGTTTATTAATTTCAACCGTCGAAACACTATGGTGTTTCGTGCGTATTACGGACATTTTCCTACGGGTTTGCTTGAGTTTACCACGTAAGCAATTCAAATAGTCAACCATTTTGTTTCACCACACCCATGCTCATGCCTTTCAATCGCTTCACCTCGTCCGTTTGCCACGTAACCAACAACCTGTCGTAATTATTGTATGACTATTGAAAAAGCGTACACTTTGGGTAACAATGCGAATATTTCTTGCATATGCTTACCCTTGCATTCATCAGTAAACGTGACCGGTTGTTTTTTTCGTCGATCGGTGTAACAAGGGTGATCGATCGGGTAATTCGACATGTTGAAATATTCGAGTAAGTACTTTTTCAAATCATCGTGGAAACAGTTGGTCGTTATCAGGTAAATGAAACTATCGGTGTCCAT
>NW_026099576.1:22706566-22729324 GCF_025091365.1 Daktulosphaira vitifoliae
CATTAAGTCTACGAACGCGTGACAAGTATTTCGAATAATCTTATGGTCCTCATTGTGGATGAGGGGTGTGATGGTGGTGAGATGTGGTGCTACAGCGTGCCCACTATAATGACAGTGGGGCTGTAGGGGTGTTGGTGAAGTTGGTGTGGAAGAAGTGTGCATAAGATTATTCAAAATAGAATCATTTTGTTCGCAGGAAGCGCATCCGTTTTTGCTACCCGAGTTGACTGAACGGGCGGTTTGGTCGGCGCGCTGATTAGTGCGATGATGTTTTGAGCGGAATTGCGTTTGTGAGCCCGGAGAATGGACTAGTTTCTCCGTGGCTGTTGTCCGTTTCCCGGCACTGTCGGTCTGTTAGGACATTCGCTTTGCCAGTGATCGGCTCCGCAAAAGCGACAGGGTCGGGGGGGACGCGGATCGGGCGGTGCGTTTGGCCGTGGTCGCGTTCTTTGCGGTTGCTGCGAGGGTGATATGGCAGCCACGTACGGATTAGCGTTATTAATAAGTCTGCCCGTACGTATCGGTCGGTCTAGATCGTTCGCGATTACGCGTAAGTCATCTAAGGTACGCGGACATCGCATTCTTACGTTACCGTAATATTCGTTACGTAACAGACTGACTACCCGATCTACAATGTGCTGCTCAGAGCAACTGGGGCGAGCGCGCATCGCTAGACGTTGTTTATTTATGATAAATTCAGTCATGCGCTGATGTGGCCCCTGTTGCGTCGTCATGAGTTCGTTTTCTAATTCAGCTTGTATGCTGTTGTTATCGAACGTCGTGAGAAATTCCCTCGCAAATTGTCGCCAGGACATGTTGTTTAACTTGATGGTTTCCCACCAAGTTAACGCCATGCCCTTTAAAAATTGTACGCCCGTTTTTACCCATAAATCGCGATCTATGCCTGCTTGGGCCAATAGGTTTTCTACCTGTTCTAGAAACTCGCGTGGGTCCTCCTCATATTTTCCCGTAAACTCGGGGGAAGGGGGTCGTACAATAGGCGAATAATTAAGTGGCCCGATCGCCGTGTGCGTGAGCGAACGGGTCGATGATGATGGGGACAAATCGCGTGTCGGTGGCGCGAACGTGTTCGTCGCGAAGTGCCCCGGTTGGTGTGGGCGCGCGTCTACGTTGTAAACCGCGTCGTGCGTGTTCGCTCGAAGAAGCGATGGTGACGTGCGCGGAGTCTGACTGGCTAATCGCTGTAGGTTAAGCGCTTCGCGCTCCTCGATTTCAGTCAGGCGCTGCTGTAGGACCGCGTCATTTTGAGTCGTGTTGCTGGGCCCAAAAGTTACGCGGCTCGGTTCGGACAGACGCGCGTAAGTAGAACGGTTTGTTTCTGTCGTTTCTCGCGTCATCTGTGCGGTGGCGAACGGATTACGTATAGTCTCGTTGTGTGTATCGCGGCTTACAATCGTTTGTGAAAGAGATCGTATTTCTTGCGTAATGCGAGACAGTGCTCTCTCCACTTCAGACATGCGCGCATCCATACGTGTATTAAGAGATATATCGCGTAAACTTTGTCTTACTGCGCCTATCTCCTCCGTTGCGTGAGATATTGAACGCACCGTATATAAGTCATCGGTATACGCTGCGTTCCCACTACCGTTAGGACGGCCGGTTGCCAGAGAGAACTCGTGTAGAGATTCCTCTTCAGGGTCCTCTCGCGCCAGGTTGACCGGTCGGTCCGCGTATGTGGTTGGATCGACGGTCCGGCATAACGCGGGGACTTCGTCGACCTGAGACTCGCGTTCTGTCGAGAGCGTCTCGTAATGAAGCGGCGGGCGTTCGGGCAGAATCGCGTTCGATGGGTCTAGCCCCTCACTGCGTAAACTATTCTCCAAGACTGCCAGCATATCGCTTTTAGTCGTGGGGCCGTTTAACTGCCTATAAGCGCATTCGCGCAATAATTCCCGACGGTTCATTTGAGCGAGAGTTTTACCGGTCATAGTGAACGTTCCTTACGTATTTATCGAAAATAAACAAAAATAAATAAAAGAAACGCACGCGCTTATTTGTTTTTGTTATTTAGAAATACGATATCGCCTATTGCGAGAATACGCACTGTGTGTTCGCGTATGAACGTCAACAATGTCGGCCGTTTGTATTATTATTGTTGTTATTATTGTAGTTGTGATTGCAATAATATTGTGGTATTGCGTTGATAGTGGTATGCTATAGCACTATGATACTAAATAGTATATGGAAATGCGATTATTACGATAGAAGTCGTATAATGATTGTGGAGGTCGGAAATAATAATACAAACGATTTTATGGGACCCGGTTATTAAATGTAACGATCGCTGTGGTATGATAACGCGTATGATCACCCTACCTGCCTAGCGGTTTTATCGAAACACTTAAGTGATTGTGTTCGCGGCGTTGTGCGACTCAAGGTCGTCAGTGCGCGTCTATGTATAAATACGAAATCGCCAGAAATCCACTTTTACCGTGTTTAAAAATACACCGAAGGTGGAAATCTACTACTCGCGAGGTAGATAGTATTTATACGACCGGGTGGGAATTTCACTGCTGTCACCAGTGAAGTAGAAGTTAAAAATACCCGTAGTACAGGGAGGTAAGGAAAATTTCGCTGTCTCTTTTAAATAAAATTCAAAATTTATGTAATTAATATAAAATGTCAGCAGTATTTTCTTACCTTATTCAAAAGTTATCCGGTTTTGATCCTATGCCGGGGAGCCAGTTGATAGAGTTGATAGAAGGTGGTGTTAAACCAAAAATAAATGAGAAAAACTAGTTTTCTAAGGGCGTCAAGCCGTTTATTAAGAAAACACAAGAATTATAACACCGAAAAAAAAACAAAACAAATCGAGTGCGAACCAAAGATAATAATCGTAACAATACTAATCGTAACACAATAAAAATACAGATGACCGAGTTTGCGGTGGCGATTTGACCAAAATGTTAGGTGTCACGAAGATGACTGACTCGACGTATTATTGCGGCGGGGTATACGACGCTAGGCATTTGTTGGACTTTACACCACGGCGATAACGCGTGTGTGTGACGGTCCGGTTTACAGTTAAGCGGTGGCTGAGAAGGAGCTGACACGACCGCGGGGTGTCAACGTGTGACAACGCCGTGGCCGTGTCAATTGTTAAATTCCAAACAGGTTTGTAGTATTGGCTGCTATTAATTTTCGCTGTAAACTCAAATTATACGTGAAATGGAGATGGAATTGGACCACATCAATAATGCATCAAGGAGAGAGCTGAGGATCGTTAAAAGGATATTCAACAATACTTTTGATGTAACATCTCATAATGAACAAGCATATCCCAGACCTCTACTGTTTTACAAGAATCATTTATACAGATCTATATCAGGTTTATTAAGTGTTAATGTTGCAAATTTTGTCAAATTGGATGACACAATCCGGACAATTATCTTCTGATACACTATCAATTAGCTTAAACACGCAATGAGTAGGTGAAAAAGAAATTTTGTGTTGGTCAATTGCAAAAATGTGAAATTTTGCTGACAATAGGCGGTAGAGCAATATCAACTCACATTTATGTGTGCAACACAAGAGGGAGTCAATGTGCAGAAATGTTGGGGGTAATTGACCGTCCTATAACATCAGTTTCAACCCATAAAGAAATATTTGACATAAAATTCACCGCATCAAGAAACTGAATTAATATAGTTCGGTAGAAAGAGCGCACAAAAGACTTAGACTTGTAGGTCTGAGTACATGAGCAGTTCTTGCCCACCTCTATAACAATTAAAAGTACAACTAAAAACATAACACTATAAATATAACAACCAGCAATACAAAAATCATATTTTTCTATATCTTTATATAGACAAATTTAATTGACGACAAAAATCAATAAAATATTTTATGATTTTAGACATTTTCAAGGTGATTATAGATAAACGATTATTTGTTCATCAAATGAATATATGACGATACAATAGTTAAAAGTAAATCAATTTATTAATTTTGAGTTTTCTGAAGAAATAACTTAATATTATATTTAGATAATTTAATAGAAGAGGTCCTACTTTATACACGAGAAATTAAACATAAAACATGTATTTTGATTACTTAAAATACTACATTTCACTTTGATTAACAACATTTGATTATTCCCATTTCCAAAAATAATTTTGATGTATTTTATAAAAACCCATATCTATGTAATCAGTTTTAATAAAATAATCACAAAAGTAATTTAAATATTTTGAAACTTGTTCATAGTTGGAGACATAAGTATCACATGATAATGTTTCCTTTACACTAGATGAATTATTACGAAATATATCTTTCAGATAATCCTTAGTCGCAATTAGGCCTTTTGAATAACAGTGATTTTTTTTTGGAGTTTTAAAATCCTGTAGCACTTTTCTAAAGTCATGTCTTGCTTTTTGAAAACTTTTAACGTAATCATCAGCTAATGTATCAATAAGTACTCCAGATTTGTTTACAAATATATCTCGTACTACATTATTAGCTTTAAGATCAATTACGTATTTATATATCAAACTATGAGTTGATATTAAATTAGAATATGATGAAATGGTTGGCCAAATTGCTGATAGTTCCAATTTTTCTAAAATTGTCAGCATGAAATAAAACATTTTCACTGTATCATTAATAACGCTAAAAAGACATGTTACACAATTCACATAGCTAATTTGGTTTAGATTAAATTTTTTAATTTCACACATTTCTTTTAAGACAGATAATGTTGAATTGTAAAATAGAAGCACTTCCAAAAATCTGCATCTCACCATTAGTGCGAAGTAATTTTTTTTTAGATGAAAATTATGATCTGTAACGGGGTCTCTGAAAACACGTTCAGCACTTATTTTCAAATCGTTATATTCTATTTCTATGTGCTTAAATGAACTCCAACAACCTTCTCTAAGTAGAGTATTGAGTGACGTGATACCAACTTCTTGATTAATAGTTTGGTCTATAGGAGGTGTAATTCTGTACACAAATCAGAGTGAATTAGTTAAATTATTATTTATTAGAAAATATTATTTATATTATATTATGTTATGTTTATATACAGTGTAATTCATTAAGGCTACTACCATGTAGAATGGCAATAAAATTCAAAATAAAAAATTCATACTCCAAAAAGTATTTTAAGAAAATATTTCTTAAAATGTATAACTAATGATAAAAGTGATTTTTATACAATTCTTCATTTTCTTCTTCTTCCTCACCGTAATCCCGACTACTTGGGTTCGGCCACCCTTATCCCAAACTTCCACTTGACACGATCTCCCACATCACCTACGCTCACATCAGCTGTCCTCATATCGCATTCAATAGCATCCTTAAATCTCTTTTTTTGGTCTTCCTCTACCTCTTCTTCTTTTAACATTCATTTCTATAACTGTTCTTTCGGCTTCCGATTCTTCTCTTCTCATAACATGACCAAACCATCTAAGTCTATTTCCTCTCATATTATCCACGATAATATGCAACACGCTACACATATACCTACATCTATATATGCAACACAGCACCTCTCCTTGCATTTCTCTAGTAATTTCATCTATCACTATAGAGAATAAGTAAGAGCTTAAAGCAGAACCTTGTTGCACTCCTTACTCATACTAGAGAAGTTTAGCTCTATTAGTTGTTTCACAACTAGGCATAAATCCAAACTGGTTTTTAGATACCGATCTCTCATTTTTTATTCTCTTATCTATTACCATTATCAAATTTTGATTTTTATACAATTAGCTATCAATTAATTTACTACTATATTCACCGAAACAAACTTATTTTAGCTTTAAAATAAATATTTTTTTTAATTTATGATAATTTTGAATCAACCGATTATCTTAGGAATATATGTTTCATATAAAAGTTATTTGTCATTAAATTATCTAAAAATTGTATTACATATATTAGTTTATATATAAATCATAATGATCAAAACGATCAATATGACAATAAAAATATATAAACTATACGGTACACAGTAGGGACATTATAGTAGTGCAATGTTGTTTCATGTATAGATGACATCTATAGTTAGTGTTTAATTTTAAGAAATTGGTGGATTATTCCAAAAGTAACAACAACTTCTATTTCCTAATTATATTTTAATTTTTAGTGTTTTAATCTATTAATATAATAATAATTTATGAAATTTTCTTGAATTTACCACTTTTTATACAAAGTCATACTTTTTTCTTTAACTTTGATACCTGTTTTTAAACGAACATAAGTTGTTAGGACAAATTTTTTTTTTCAAATTAAAATATATTACATAAGCTTTATTATGTATTGTACTTTTTTCAAAAAGCTATGGAATTCTTTAAAAAAAAAAAATTTTTAATAATATTGGAAATATCCGTTTTAGAATTGTAATTTTTTTTGAGAATTTTCTTTATTTACACAAAACAAGTGTTTTTTATTTTTATTTTAAAGGGTAATCTCTTCGACTAGATACTATTTGTAATCTATTGACGTATCGTTGATAGAAAGCGGTTCGGCGGGAGCTGAGAATATGTAGTAACAGACATAGAAAAAAAAAACACTTCACTGTAAAGATAATATTTTTTCAGCTATACACATTAATTCTTTATCTTCAATTCCCGAGATTGTCTATTATTATCTTATCTATTCTATGGAGATACTTTGAATGACTTGAATTAAATAGCTGCATTAGTCTGAATCATATATACATTTTCAAGTTGATGACGCTAACGTTAGTAACGCATTGTTAGTTTTATTTCATTTTTACTCTACTTTCACATCGACTTGAAGCGACTTCAATATAATATCATTTAAAGTCTCGATATTTTTTACCGTTAGTATATTCTTTATTTGTTTCCTATAGGGGATACAAATAAAGAATAGGTTGATAGCAATTTCAAAAAATAATGCTATAAAAATATTATTTTTAATAAAATACTCTCCAAGGTTTTTCATCTAGTATAATTATTTTTTTTAATGTCCACTTAAATTTATTTTAAAAGTTGACACCATACTCGATTTACTTTTATTTGAGATGTTTGATTTAAACAATGATGACCAACTTATTTTTGAATTTATACTAACAAATGTATGTAATATAAGTTTGTAACACAATATATAATTTTCAGATTGTTGTGGACTGTATGTCTTTTTTCTGGTTGAACAGAATTTTGGTTTTTAGTTATATTTAAATTTTAAGTAACACTTTGAACTTATTAACTTTTATTCGTTTAAATTACAACTCTATGCTAAGAAGGCACGTCGCCGACTGACTTACTTAAAAGTGGTGGTCAACGACCGTCCACGTACATGTTGATAACGATAGTAGTTACATAGGACTTAACATAGCGGGCGCCTTAAAACACTGTTTTAAATTAAAGATTATTAAACAAATCAAATAAACAAAAAAAAAAAACAAAATATTACAAAATATTACAAAATACTATAAATAAACCAAAGGAATAAAACTTATCAAATAGATTTAACAATTAATATTCGACAATAACCATCGAAAAAACACACAATTGGACTCTCATAATTTATCTATACAAAATAAATATAAATAAATTAACAAATAAATAATCAAAAAATGTTTAATTTTAACAGTATGAATCATTGAAGCAATTTAACTCATTGTTTGATTGCCCTCAAAAGGTAACGGACATAATTGTCGTACAGCTCTATTAGTTTCACCGTTTGTAGTCTTAATTGTCGCAGAACGTATAACACCATCTTTACCATGCTGTACCGCTAGTACGCGACCCAACTTCCAATTCAATGACGCTACATTTTCATCGCGTAACAAAACTATAGTGCCAACGTTAATATTAGGACCCTTGGCAGTGGACCACTTCACCCTTTCCTGTAATTGAGCTAAATATTCGTGTCTCCATCTCTTCCACAACATTTGGGAAAAATGTCGCACACGACGCCATCGATCTAACCGATTGGTTTGAATACCGGTTTCGTCCGCTTCTGGCACGGACATAAGCGACTCTCCAATTAAAAAATGTGCTGGCGTGAGGAATAAAGGATCAGATAGATCCGGGGAAAGAGTAGTTAATGGTCGAGAATTTAAGCAAGCTTCTGCCCTTATTAAAATAGTATTTAATTCCTCGTATGTTAAAAATGCCTCCCCTAACACCTTAAAAATTAAAGTTTTCATTGACTTCACAGCGGACTCCCACAAACCCCCAAAATGAGGCGAGCGCGCAGGAATAAATCGCCATTCCACGCCTTTTTCCGCAACATGCTTAATCAGCTGATTTTTGTGCTCTTCAGATTGAAATAAATCGTAAACTTCTTTTAAATATTTATTAGCTCCTACGAAATTTGTAGCATTATCGCTGTATAAGATTTTTGCAATCCCGCGTCTATTAAAAAATCTATCTAATGCATTTAAAAAAGACTTTGTACTTAAGTCAGATACTAATTCAATATGAACTGCTTTTGTTGAAAAACAAATAAATATACAAGCGTAACATTTTAATATACATGCCCTTTTTCTAAGACTCTCCTTTATCATCAGCGGACCGGCAAAATCACAACCACTTATTAAAAAGGTTCTTCCCTGCTCAAAACGACTACTAGGTAGATCGCCCATAATGGGTTGTACTACAACCGGTCTATATCGGAAACATTTAATACAATGATACAATACGCCTTTTGCTGTCCTACGTGCGTTTAATGGCCAATAATTTAATCTAATAGTAGATAACATTGCCTGCGGGCCACCGTGCATTAAACGTTCATGTTCGCGTAGAAATAATAAACGCGTGTATTTACACTTATCACCAGGTAACACTATAGGATGACGTTGACATTCATCAATAGACAATGCATTTTTCAGTCTACCACCAACTCTAATTAAATGTTTATCGTCTAAAAACGGTCTTAATCGTAACAATTTACTTTTCTTTGACACCTCTTTACCGTTTATCAAACAACTAATTTCTTTGGCAAAATAATTATTTTGCACAATACGTATTAAATTAATATTTGCCCTATTTAATTCATCTGCATTTATAACACTTGTTTTAAACAATTTTTTATGTACTTTAATATCTACAAATCTTAAACAATAAGCCATAATACGTAAAATTTTATTTAAAGATGAAAATTTGTCTAACAAATTAGTTTCTTCTATTACATTACCAATAAATTTAGTTGTACTTTTTCTTTCCAACATATTGCTTGAAATTTCTAATACTGCATTATTTTGACTTGGCCATTCCGTTTTATCCTTACTCAACCAAGACGGCCCTTGCCACCATAACTGCATCTCATTCATCAACTTCGTTTCACACCCTCTAGAAAGCAAGTCGGCTGGATTATCCTGAGACCGTACATGAGCCCATTCTGATGGACAAGATAAATTCTAAATTTCACCAACTCGGTGAGCAACGAATGTCTTCCAATTTGTGGATGGAGAAGATATCCACGCCAAAACTATATTTGAGTCCGTCCAAAAGTACTTTTTTATAATATTTAATTTTAACTTTTCCATAACATTATAAGATAACCGTGCGAGTAATAACGCTGCGCATAGTTCTAATCTGGGTATAGAAATTACTTTTAATGGAGCTACTTTTGATTTCCCACAAATAAGCCTTAAACTATGTTTACCATCTATCGTTTCTGATGCGTCCGAAAAACCGTGTATTTCTATCGACGAAATATCTTTTTCACACGTTATTTTTCGCGGCACTTTTAAATTATTCAAAGTTAACAAGCTCTTGCGATAATTTAACCAGTCTTCACTTATATTATCAGTTAATACTTCATCCCATGCTAATTTTATGTTCCATAAACTTTGAATGAAGAGTTTGGCTCTTATTATTACAGGTCCTAAAAGACCAAGCGGATCATAAATACTGGCTACCTCAGATAATATTTTCCTTTTAGTTAAATCACTTTCCGGGTAAATGTTTAAATTTATTTTAAATATAAACATATCATTAGCGGGGTCCCACGTTAGACCAAGTATTTTTGTTATCGTTGATTCAAATGCACGTTCGTTATTTTTATTTTCAACCGTGTCGTCTACAACTGTGTTTTTATTAGATAACCACTTACACAGCGACATACCGGCTCGTTGAAATATACAGATAAGATCGTCGCGTAACTGAACAGCTGATTCGATAGTGTCTGTGCCTCCTAAATAGTCGTCCATGTAAAAATTATTTTTTATTTCAGAACAAGCTGATGGATAATAATTTTCTTCCTGACTAGCTAAAGTACGTAAACAAGCAGTTGCTAAAAACGACGAAGGACTCATACCATATGTGACTGTTGTTAATTTATAAGTTCTTATAGGCATTGTTGGATTTTCTCTCCACAATATTCTCTGGTAATCACAATGTTCAGGAGCTAAATTAATTTGTCGATACATTTTTTTTATATCTGCAGTTAAAGCAACTCTATGTTTTCTAAAACGTATTAAAATAAAAATCATATCGTCTTGTAAGACGGGACCTTTTAATAGTACGTCATTCAGTGACTTACCAGATGACGTTTTACACGACGCATCGAATACCACACGAAGTCGTGTTGTTGTGCTATTATAATTATATACAGCGTGGTGCGGTAAGTAACATATATGTTCCCCAACTATGGGTTTCTTTTCACTAATTTTCTGCATATGACCCAATATTTCGTATTCTTTCATAAATTTACTATATTCCTCTTTTAACTTTTCGTCTTTTTGCAACTTTCTTTCCATATTTAAAAATCTCTTTTTTGCTATCTCGTATGATTCGCCTAATTTATAATTTTCCCCTTCTTTAAAAGGTAAATAAACCATAAATCTACCGACATCGTCTCGCTTAACCGTATTTTCGAAAAACTCTTTACATTTTTTATCTTCTAACGTTAGAGGCGCGGCTGTTCCTACTTCTTCCAAACACCAAAATTTAGATAACATATTTTCTAATTGATTTTCGTGATCAATCACTGCCGAATAACTAATAGAATGATACGCTTGACTACAGCCCGGATTTACCACTCCTGCAATTACCCAACCAAACTGCGTTTGTTGAAATATTGGTCCGTCCTCGTACGGTTTAATTTTACCCGCGCATAAAACATCAAAAAAGTGACCTGCTCCGAGTAATAAGTCTATTTTTTGCGGTACTGTGAAAGACGGATCCGCTAATTGAATACCTTCCGGAATAAAACATTTACTTTTTATATTATTCGACGGAATAAATCCTGTTATCTTAGGAACAACTAAACATTGTACTTCTATTTTGAATAAACTAATGCGCGATGTAATTACTACTGTAACCGATGAAGTAATATTTTTTTTAGTACCTCCTATGCCAATGATACTGTGGTGTACTCGCGATTTACGCAACCTTAATGATTGTACCATATACTCGCTTATAAAGTTACACTGTGAACCAGAATCCAGCAAAATTCTACATTTTTCTTTTCCACCTTTAACATTACCTGCATAAGCTTCTACTGTTGACAACAACACTTGTTCGTGTAATTGAGCAGCTGCAATAGCGCTCGTTGATACGTTATCTGAGACTACTGAATTATCGTTTGTAGTATTATTATCTACTTTTATTTCCTGATTTAGAGTTATATTTAAATGCAACAATACATTGTGTGGTTTTGAACACTTTAAACAATAACGCGCTGTACATCTTTCACTATGCCGTCTCAAACAAATTTTACATAGTTTGAGTGCCACTGCCTTTTTAATTCTATCCGCAATTGATAATGAAATAAACTGTGGACAGCGGTATATTGTATGTGGCAACTCACAAACATAACATTTTAATCCTTGTGTAGTTGTTACCGCAGCTGATCTATACTTATTTTGTTTGATAAACATATTTTGGTTACCAAGTTGTTGGTTACCTCGCGAATAAATATTTTTTGACGCTTCTACCGCTTCTAATACTTTTACTCTATTTTCCAAAAATGTAATAAATTCGGATACACGTGCTATTCTATCTTGGGGTGATTCTGCTTCCCATCTACTTAGCGTATTTCTATCAAGCTTAGTACAAATTAAATGCATTAACATCGGCCCCCATTCTTCAGGTTTTTCTTCTAACATTTTTAATGCACTAATACGACAGACTAAAGAATCCAAAAATTCTCTTATTTTAACAGCAGACTCTTGATGCACCATTCCTAGCTCAAAAATAGCTTTCACATGGGTTTGAATTATTAACTTATTATTGTCATATCTCTCTTTTAACATTATCCACGCGATTTCATAATTATTCGCTGTTGTTTCTAAACTTTTAATAATATTTGCTGCCTCTCCTGATAAAGATGAGCGTAAATAGCAAAATTTCTGAATATCTGATAGATCCGCATTAACATGTATAAGTTTAGAAAATAAATCATAAAAAGGTTTCCATTCACTGTATTCGCCAGTAAATACTGGAATACTTATGAGAGCTAAATTAACGTGAGAAATAAATTTATTTGTTTGACCACAAGAACTTTGCTGACAGCTATATTGATTTTCTTTGATTTCTCTATTTTCAGCCTTTGACGAACTTACTCTACCAATTAATTTATTTGCTTTGGCTAATGTTCTAAAAAATAATTCTTCACATTCCTCTCTATATATATCTTGCTCCTCCATATTTATCTCTTCTTCGAGCTCTATAGCTCCTTGAATTACTTCGAACTCTGACCAAACAGCCTCTATTTTTTCTATCCGAAATGGTATTTGCTCTATTGAGACTTTTCCGCTACTCAAATATTTTTCGAATTTTATTAAAGACGTTTTTAATTGTCCTCTGCGCTGCGCAAGATTAATGCTCGTTTCCCCCATGTCGAAGGTAAGTGAGAACGCGATGTGAAGTTTAATACTACTAACAGCTGATATTCAGCAATGTAACTCCTACTCTGTTACTACTATTTACTATAGTATCCTATCCCCACATACGAGATGTTATAATAACCTTTTAAACCCACCTATATATATATATATACTTTCCGCGTAGAGTATACGCGCCGATTTATAACTATTCCCACCTGATAAACATAACTATCAACCGGGTAAATACCAACATAAAAAAACGACCTTACAATACTATTTAAAACCTTACAATATATTCTTTTATTTCTTTTAGGAAATTTTGGAATAAATTTATTAATAAAAGGAATATATTTTAATTTTTCTACCTTTCGACTGGCCTTTTGAATTTTATCCACTTTCTTGAAAGGGTAAACTTTTGGTAATCCAAATGACACGTTGCACTATATTACGTATTTATTATTTTCGCACTTAAAATTTAAATTTTTCGTTAATTATTAACCAAAAATCCGTGGCCGGAGGACCATGTTGTGGACTGTATGTCTTTTTTCTGGTTGAACAGATTTTTGGGGTTTTATTATATTTAAATTTTAAGTAACACTTTGAACTTTAATATATCAACTTTTATTCGTTTAAATTACAACTCTACGCTAAGAAGGCACGTCGCCGACTGACTTAATTAAAAGTGGTGGTCAACGACCGTCCACGTACATGTTGATAACGATAGTTACATAGGACTTAACACAGATAATTGACTAATTAACTGTATAAAAAGGAATAGTTTCCATGAAATAATTAAATGAATAAATGCCTAAAAATAGATTGAAATAATATTCTAGAAATTTATTGTTTTTACTTTTATCATTAATAAAATTCAACACATTTTGTGGAGCTGTCGAGCTGCATAAAATGATATAAACCAATATATTTTGTACATCCCATAAATAAATATTTCTAATATTTCGTGAATATTTTTTATTTAATTTGAATTTTTAGAACGACAGAAAAACATTTAAAACAATAAATAATCTACATCATGCTGCTTGTCACACAATATAATACCGACTTTTCGTAATTTAGAAAAATTCATTTTATTTAATTGTAACTCGATCACAGTAGATCTCGTACATCGTATTGAATCATATCAATATGTTATCAGAAACAATAGCGCTTACTCACCAACACCTATTTATTATATAAATTAAAATAACTATATCCCTCATTTAACATTTTTATCTGAACTACTATACCACCCACCTTTGGAAATTCTAATTTTCACACTATAAAACTATTTTAGTTAACTTTAAAACTTTTTATTTGTATAATGTATTATTAAATATCTATCAATATATTAAAACCGAAATTCACTTAGAAAATAAATTAGTTGTAATTATGTTTTTAAATAATTATTCAATAAAAAAGTAATAAAATAAAACACAAAATCTATTTTATATTTTTTGATGTAATATAAATAAAAAGTTTTATTACACTTAATATGAATATGTTTTTCATACAAACTTAGTACGTAAAGTTTTTGTATGAACATGTTAACAATATATTCAATATTTATTTATTAGCAACATTTTTATCAATACTCAAAATCACAATTTAGTACATAAATTACTTCTTGCAATCAATTTAAGAATAATATTTATAATAGAAAAATCTGTTTCTATTTTGTTGTGTTGCTATTTGATATTACAAGATCAAATTATACATACAATCAATTTTGATTGAAAAAGTAAAAAATCTTTATATTATATATAATTTATACACATATTCAGTGATAGCTCAAGGATTGGACG
The DNA here is from genome assembly GCF_025091365.1 of Daktulosphaira vitifoliae. NCBI lineage: Eukaryota > Metazoa > Arthropoda > Insecta > Hemiptera > Phylloxeridae > Daktulosphaira > Daktulosphaira vitifoliae. Next base: position 22,721,132 of record NW_026099576.1, read on the forward strand.
ACGGAAAATCGCACCCACTATTAAAATTAATTAAAAGAAGAAAATTAATTGTATATTCTTAATTTTATATTTTTATTGAAAATAAAATTTTTTAAATAGTAAGATAGTTATAATACATTTGTCATGTGCGAGCATTAAAGGTGTTTTCCTCAGTATTGTGAGTACGCATAAACATACGAGAAGTGTTTAAACAACCGGCTGCGTCATCCATACGGTAAAATATTATTATATATTACTATATTGGGATATTTATTATTAGAATTAACTGTATGTACGATCATAGTTATCAGTTGCTATAATTGTATAATTGCAATTATTATTATTTTCTTATCGATTTTCTACTGCGACCTTTAGAATAATAATATGTGTATTATGATTTATTTTATTATATTTAATTTGACAATTTTTTATACCTAAGACTAATGGTATTATATTTTAAATCTCATCCCCAACACCAGCACCCACTAACCACCACTGTACATATTTTAAAATATATTTAATAAAATTACTTTTATTTTATAACTAAAATAGAAAATACTCATAAATATAGAACTCAATAAATAAGTTATACTTACTTATCAATTGTTGGATTTATCAATTGAATAAATCCAAGATCCTCGTAATTTTTCTTTAGGGTTTCAGTGTAAAACGAATTGACCTTTTGATACATGAATGAAATAAATTCCTGTGAATCTATCGTTTGTGATGAATATTCTATTTCACATATCATTTTGCAATCATCATTCTCATAAATATTTTGAATAAATTTATATTTCTCAAAAAAATTATTTGCAATTTTAAATACATTATCAATGAAATTTCTAACATCAAGAAATATTTGATGATAATCATAATATTTCTCGTCTTGTACATTTTTAAAAAAATTGTGGTTTTTTATCTGATAAATGTCGTCATCTGTGGTATACAGATAACTTTGTAACTCATCAACTTTTAGATTTTTCAAGTTTAAGTCTATATATCTTATGAATGTAATAGCATTATATAAATTCTCAAACATTTTCAATGAATCTTTTACTGATTTTTCGAGTACTTTAGTACAATTAAAAAAATTGTCTAATAATTCGGTGTCCAAAAAGTGTTTACATTTATCAACAATAACGTTTAACAATTTAACGAATATTAGAAGTACTTCGTTATAATTGTAGTTTAAAATATGAACAATATTATAGAAAGTAATAAGCAAATTACTTCTGTCCAATTGTCGTCCTATTAAATCTGGAACATTTATATTTCCCATCGGATCAATGTTTAAGTATAAGTTTTCCATAGACTTCCATCCATTTTGAGTACACATATGATCTACAACTTCATTTAAATAATTTAAGTATTGAAATTGCTTGAATTTTGAAGAATTATTGTATTGAATTAAGGATAATGTTAAGATAATAAGTCCAAGATTCATATCATATAATGTAAAAACACAAAGCTACAATGCATAAATAAAATTAGAATTGCCAATTTTTTTCATTATTTATCGTAATGTGTATATCTATAAATACCGCGTTCGTGTTTAGATGTGTGCTAACAAAATATAAATTTATTATGTTTATGAAAAATCTTTGTTTATTTTTAATTATAATATTTTAGCTTTTTTGCGAAGCTGAGAAGGTATTAGTTTTACTATGATGTGTATTTTATTGTGTCTGTTACCAGTTTTTCACAGCTATCACCGAACTGACTTCTTTCAAAAATACGTCAAAAGATCACAAATCGTATTTAGTCGAGGACATTACCCTCAAAAATTGAAAAAATTTCTCTCGTTTCACGTAAATAGGGGATATCTCCAAAAAAATTACAAATTTAAAAATTGCTAATTTTTGACATTTTTTTAATTTTTTCAATATAATTTTTTTTTATAGATGCATGTTGTTTGTACCTATCATTTGATACATTTTTTTTATAAATATGACTTTTATAAGACTGCCATAATTTTAGCTTCGATGCGAACCTGAGAAGGTATTAATTTTACTATGATGTGTTTTTTTTAGCTTCGATGCAAATTAATTTTACCATGATGTGTTAATTTTTTTAATTTTTTTTTTTTTTTTGTGTCTGTCACTACTTTTTCTTAGCTCTCACTAGACTTATTTCTTTCAAAAAATCGTCAAAAGATCACAAATTGTATCTAGTTGAAGACATNCTTTTTCTCAGCTCTCACTGGACCGATTTCTTTTAACAATACGTCAAAAGATCACAAATTGTATCTAGTTGAAGACATTACCCTTAAAAATTTAAAAATTTTCCCTCGTTCCCCGCAAATGGGGGAAATATCCAAAAAAATTACAAATTTAAAAATCGATAAATTTTGTCATTTTTTTCACTTTTTTTTCTTAAAACTTCCATAACTTTTTCAAAAAACAACAAATCAACATAATTTTTTTCTAAACTAAAACCTTAGATATTTCCCTTTCATTTGATATCATTTTTTTGAAAATGTAACACTTAACCTGCTCATGGGGGGGATTTAAAATTGCAAATTTTTTACAAAAAGTAACTTTTTCAACTTAATTTTTGAAAATGTTCCGGAAATACTGCGTCCTTTAAACATATATCAAATTAAAGCTTATTTTATGTACTATAAAATTAAAAAAAAAAATTTGTCCCGACACTTAATCTTCTGCATGTAAACGATTGCCGCAGTCAAAAAATCACTATTTTTGTGTTAAAATTTTCGATTTTCGATTTTAAATTTTCAACTTAAAAATGCTATAACTTTTTGAAAAAATATATATCAGCACAATTTTTTTTTTCTAAATACATTATAAGTACATCTTTTATTTGACATACTTTTTATTAAAATTGGACAAATTCCCCTTATATAGGGGTCGTTCAAAACTTGAAATATTGTAAAAAACATAGATCTTTTTCAACTAAACTTTTGAAATTGTTCCGGGAATACTGCATCCTTTAAACATATATCAAATCAATGATTATGTTATATACTATTTAATGAAAAAAAAAAATTTGTCCCGACATCTTATCTTCTATGTGCAAATGGCTGTCGAAAATTAAAAAAAAATGTAATGTTTGCGATAAAAATCATCTTTTATCGGGATGATTTTTGTACTTAAAACTGCCATAACTTTTTCAAAAATGAACAAATAAAAATAATATTTTTTTGTATTGAAACCTTAGATATTTTCCTTTTATTTGATATAATTTTTTTGAAAATCTATCACTTAACCTGCTCATTGGGGGGGATTTAAAATGGCAACTTTTTTACAAAAATTAATTTTTTCAACTTAATTTTTGAAAATGTTCCGGAAAGACTGCGTCCTTTAAACATATATCAAATTAAAGCTTATTTTATGTACTATAAAATGAAAAAAAAAAATTTGTCCCGACACTTTTTTTTCTACATTTAAACGGCTGCCGTAGTTAAAAAAACACTATTTTTGTGTTAAAATTTTCGATTTTCGATTTTAAATTTTCAACTTAAAAATGCTATAACTTTTTGAAAAATGTATATATCAGCACAAATTTTTTTTTTCTAAATACATTATAAGTACATCTTTCATTTGACATACTTTTTATTAAAATTGGACAATTTCCCCTTATATAGGGGGCGTTCAAAACTTAAAATATTGTAAAAAACATAGATCTTTTTCAACTGAACTTTTGAAAATGTTCCGGAAATACTGCGTCCTTTAAACATATATCAAATTAAAGCTTATTTTATGTACTATAAAATAAAAAAAAAAATTTGTTCCGACGACCTATCTTCTATGCACAAATGGCTACCGTATTCAAAAATATGCTATTTTAACAAATTTTTTTTTTAAATTAAACACTATCTACAGATTTGCATCGAAGCGTTTTTTATGATAGTGATTTTAATCACTGTCAGATATCATCTATACTGGATCCAACTATGCCACGACCCCACTGTGACGCCACCCCACTGTGCTGGGTTTTTTTTAAATGATATCAATATAATTTTTATAGATGCATGATGTCTCTACCTATCATTCGATATATTTTTCAACGTAACTTTTGAAAGTGTTCGGACAGGTCTGACAATCTTATTTATATCTTAAATTAAAGGTAATGTAATATAATTTATTATGAAAAAAAAAAATTTGACCTCTGGACTTGTCTTCGTGGTGAAAATAGACATCAAAGTTAATAAAAAAATTACGATTTTTGTAAAATAATTCTTTGTTTATATTTTTTACTTAATAATGCTATAACTTTTTGAAAGATGTGTGGATCAATATAATTCTTTTTTTTATGAATGCATGATGTTTTTAACGATCATTTTGTATATTTTTTTTATTAATCTGACACTTTATCTGTAAACAGGAAGGGATTTAAAATGACAACTTTTTCACAAAAAATTTACTTTTATACTTAACTTTTGAATGTGTTTCGGAAAGTCTGACACATCTATATATATCTTAAATTAAAGATAATGTAATTTACTTTATTATGAAAAAAAAAAAATTCGGACTTTATTTTATCTTTATGGTGAAAATGGCTACCGAATGCTATTTTTGTGTGAAAATTCTCGATTTTATTTTTTACATTTTTAACTTCATAATGCTAAAACTTATTGAAAAGTGTATGGATCAACACAATTTTTTTATGAGAAATAATATTTATATCCCTTTCTTATTCGATATACTTTATCTTAATCAGGATATTAATAAGAAACTAGCTGATCAAGTAGCTTTTGGAATAATCCACCAATTTTTTAAAATTAAACACTATTTACAGATTTGCATCTAAGCGTTTTTTATGATAGTGATTTTAATCACTGTCAGATATCATTATACTTGACCCAACTATGCCACGTCACCACTGTGCCACGACCCCCCCGTGATGGGTTTTTTTTCGATTCATATGTGATCAGAAACTTATTTAATTACTATATAAATAATTTTATGAGGAAAACTCAAAATTTCGTTAAAAATGTTTTATTTATTTTTTATTGTAATAAATTGTTTAAATATACAGTGACAAGCAAAAGTGAACACTAATAAGAAAATTTTGAGAAATAAGGTTATAAAAAAACAACACATGTATAATTATATTAATCAATGAAATAAATGTATTTGTATAACAAAATTAAAGTTTATTAGCTGAAAAAATACAAACAATAAGTAGCGAATTTCTAGAAAATGAATTTTTAAAAGTACTCACTTTTGCACCGGTAATTATTATAAATATATTCTAGCGTTAATATTTTGTCCACAAGCCTTTAGCTTTTATCACTGCTTCCATCCTTCGTGGCATGCTGTTGATCAATGACTCGCAGTAGTCCACATCAATTTTTGTCCATTCTTCTCTAATTCTTTCTCACAAATTGTCGAGTGAAGTCGGTGGACCGTGGTACTCACTGTATAATTTTTTTTTTAAATATGCCCAAAAATTTTCTATTGGGTTCAGGTCGGGACTTTGAGCTGGCCAGTCTATAGTTTTCAATTTTTTATTGGCAAGCCATTGTTTAACGGATTTCGCTGTATGCTTAGGGTCATTATCCTGTTGAAAAATGACTTCATTGTTTGGTATTGGCATTTTTGCGACCACACCTTGCAAATTTCTTGATAGAATATTTTTATACATATATTGATCCATAGTAGAAACAATTTTATGAATGGGTCCGGGTCCATATGCAGTAAAACAGCTCCATAGCATGACAGATCCTCCACCATGCTTGACCGTCTGCTTGATATGGGATGGTTTAAGACTCTTGCCAGTCCTTTTCCAGAACCAGGACCTTCCGTCAGAGCAGTATCTATTAATTTTGGTTTCATCCGACCATATCACCCTCCTCTAGTCTTTTTCTGTCCAGTGTTTATAATCTTTAGCAAACTTTAACCTAGCCTTCATATTTTTTTTGGAAATTGCGGGTTTTCTCTTTTTTTCGGCACACAGAAAATTTTGTTCCTTGAGAATTCTCGAAGCTGTCCACCTGCTTACTTTTTTCCCCGTGTATTGTTGTAATAGATTGGCCGCCATTGAAGATGAAGATGCTTCTCCCATTTGTAAAAAGTGAGCAAGTCTTCGTCTATCTTGTGGGGTAGAACACTTAGGTCTTCCTTTTAGTCGAGGTAAAGCGTTAGGACAACCTATATTTTTTATTTTTTGCACTGTCGTTTGGCTGACGCAACACTGTCGAGCCACTTCTCTGGTTGATTGACCCGATTTTAGTATCGAAACAATTTGTGTTGTTTTTTGAGGAGTAATTTTCATGTTGGTTCCTTTCCTACGAAAGACTGATTAAAATAGAAATAGAATATTCTTTTTGTAATAGAAAGAAATGTAAACAAATCAAGAGTGAAAAACTCTTTTCTCTAGACATCCTAAAAATAGCAAGTCAAAGACACGCACTACGATTTGGGTTTTTACGTTGTATTAATAATAGGTGCAAAAGTGAGTATTTTTAAATAAACAAAATCTCAGGACTTTTATCTTTTTCGTGACTATTTTTTGTGCATAAACTTTTTTTTGAACCCCTAGAATATGGATTCAAAAATTTATTAAATTAAATTTATATTTTTAGTTTTGAAAATGCTAATTTTCCAAAAATTTTGGTAGTTGTGTTCACTTTTGCTCGTCACTGTAAGTCTTACAAAGCATTTCTATGCAACTCTTGGTGTTTAAATAATTATTTATATTGATATACTGCACATAATACCTTATAAGATATATTGTGTACTAGATAAGAGAATAAGAATTGAGACATCGGTATCTAAAAACCAGTTTGGATTTATACCTGGTAAGTCAATAATGGAGCCAGTATTTTGTGTAAGGCAACTAATAGAAAAGCTTAGGGAAAAGAAGAAAAAGCTGTGTATGGTATTTATAGATTTGGAGAAAGCGTATGACAGAGTACCGAGAGAGGTTTTAAAGTGGGCATTAATGAGAAAAGGAGTCCCGAAAAGGTACATTAATATAATAGAAGATATGTAAGATGGTACTTGTACCAGGGTAAAAAGCGTAGGAGGAGTATCAAAAGGTTTTCGGGTAAAAGTAGGAGTGCACTAAGGTTCTGCTTTAAGCCCTTACTTATTCTCTATAGTGATGGATGAAATTACTAGAGGAATACAAGAAGATTTGCCGTGGTGCATGTTGTTTGCTGGCGATATAGTGTTAATAATAGAAAATAGGGAGGAAATTAATCAAAGGCTAGAGGTGTGGAGATCAGCTCTTGAAGAAAAGGGTGATTGGAGAGGTGGAGAGTTTTAAGTATTTAAGGTCAGTTGTGCAAAAGAGCGGTTTTTTTTTATTAGATTGAGATGCTTAAGTCGTATTATGAGGAGAGAAGAATCGGAAGCTGTAAGAGCAATTATAGAAATAAATGTTGAAGGAAGAATAGGTAGAGGAAGACCAAAAAAGAGATGGAGGAAGGCTATTGAATGCAATGTGAGGACAGCTAATGTGAGCGTAAGACTAACTCACTTTTATAATTTATTATTTGTTTATATCAGCACCATTATGGCATTAGTATTAAGTGTCCAAATGCATAAATACAAAATGTAATAATATGTTTAAATTAATTAATTAATTTTGTTTAATTTAATAACATGTGTCCTTCATGACTGTATTTTTAATTTAAACATAATATATTTTTGAGATCCATGAATTACTTTGAGTAACTCAGTGTCCGATTTTAAGGATTTAAACATTTTGTTACAATTTTCATCATAGTTTTTAAAAACCAGCATTACTGAATTCAATATTGAAACATGTAATTGAGATTTTTTGGATGTTCAATATTTATTGCAATGTGAAAGTAGTCTCTCTATCGGTGCCCTTGTACCAGGAAGACTTAATACAAACTAGCATACACCCAGAGAAAAACCTCGATCTATATAATAAATTCATTGTTCAATTTGATAAATATATCATTACTATTGAATCAATGATATATTTATCAATATGATATTTTTTTTTCTTGTCTTGAACAATAATTATTTATAAGAATAGTTATTTTGTTCGTATTAATAAAACATTATCATAAACCCTTGATAAAATTTCTCTTTCAATTTTGATTGAGGTTTTTCTTTGGGTGCACTATTTCTAAGTTTTTTATTGGAATTTCTTAATTTTTCATAAAATTAAAAAAATGTTTAAATCATTTTTATTTATTATGATTGGAAAAACCAACCATAACACTATAATATATATCATTCTGTAACAACTGAAACTAACAAAAAAAAAAAAAAA
>NW_026099576.1:22729389-22730124 GCF_025091365.1 Daktulosphaira vitifoliae
AAAAAACCCAGCACAGGGGGGTCGCGGCACAGTGGTGACGTGGTATAGATGGATCAAGTATAATGATATCTGACAGTGATTAAAATCACTATCAAAAAAAAACGCTTAGATGCAAATCTGTAAATAGTGTTTAATTTTAAAAAATTGGTGGATTATTCCAAAAGCTACATGATCTGCTAGTTCATTATTAATATCCTAATTAAGATAAAGTATGACGAATGAAAAAGGGATTATTAAAAAATATTATTTCTCATAAAAAAATAATGTTGATCCATTCACTTTTCAATATGTCATAGCATTATAACGTTAAAAATGTAAAAAATAAAATCGAGAATTTTCACACAATAATAGCATTTGGTAGCCATTTTCACCGTGAAGATAAAATAAAGTCCGAAATTTTTTTTTCACGATAAAGTATATTACATTAGCTTTAATTTAAAATATATATAAAAGTGTCANATTACATTAGCTTTAATTTAAGATATATATAAAAGTGTCAGACCTTCCGGAACATTTTCAAAAGTTAAGTTGAAAAAGTTAATTTTTTGTGAAAAAGTTGTCATTTTAAATCCTCCCTTGTGGGTAGGTTAAGGGTTAAATTTATGAAAAAAATATACCAAATGAAAGGTAATGATATTATCCATCTATATAAAAAAGAATTATATTGATATGTTTATTTTTGAAAATGTTATGGCACTTTTAAGTAAAAAAAATTGAAAAAATTTCGAAAATTAG
>NW_026099576.1:22730355-22802463 GCF_025091365.1 Daktulosphaira vitifoliae
AGGGAAAAAAAAAAAAAAAAAAAAAAAAAAAAAAAAAAAAAAAACCACATCTTAGTAAAATAATACCTTCTCAGCTTCGCATCGAAGCTACAACTAACACTAATAAATATACCAACCAGCAATACAAAAAGGATATTTGCCTATAAAGATAATTGTCGACAAAAGTCTAAAATTTTTTTTTAATTTAGAAACTTTCATGGCAATTATAACTATACGATATTATTCATCTAATGAAAATATAACGATACAATAGTTAAAAATAAATCAATTTATTGATTTTGGGCTTTCTGAAGAATTTACTTAAAATTACATTAAACTTATTATGATAGAAGAGGTCTGACACGTGTCGCTTGATACACGATGCCCCGCGACTCGTGCCACCTTTATCAGCCGTCGCCCTACTATGGGTATTTGACTGACCAACAACGCGTGCCATACGCCACAGTGCAGAGTCCAGCAAATACCATACAGCCGACGACGGCCCGCCGCAAAAGATACGTTGAGTCTTCTTCCCGTTGTCAAAATGAACATAATAAAATGTATATGCGTTTAACTATGATAGTGACAACGTCGAGGATGTACGCCACCAGCTCCGGACGTGCCGCAGGACTGGACTCGACGAACCGAATCACACCCGCGCACAATCTCCTTCAATATTGCTAACCTTTTGACGCCCGAGGATCATGTCGGACACCGCGTCGCCAACGCCAACGAAGGTACCGCGATATTAAGAAAATATTTTTATTAACTGTGTTCGTCTTTTGGGTTTGTTTTTTTTTTCAAATAACCTGTTGTTGCTTATTAATAACGGCCCACTGGTCTATACCCACAAAACCAGTGTCGACTACATTATTGCGACGTAAGTCGTGTCAGGTCCTACTTCATATACCAGAAATTATGCTCTAATTTAACATAAAACACGTATTTCGATCATATAAATGTTATATTTTTAACTTTGTAAAACAAAAATTAATTATTTCCATGTCCAAGTATAATTTTCATGTATTTTATGAAAACCTGTATCTAAGCAAAAAGTTTTAATAAACTGTTTACAGAACTCATATAAATATATCGAAATAAGTTCATAATCGGAGGTACGAGAATCATTTGACATTGTTTCATTAATAAAAGATGCAGTATTTTTAAATTTAATTATCAGATCTTTCGTAGTGACAATTAAGCCATCTGAAAAACAGTGTTTTTTTATTTTAAATTTAAAAGCACGTAGCATAATAATAAACTCATATCTTGCTTTTATATAACTTTTAACGTAATTATCAGCTAATTTTTCAATAGGTACTCCAGGTTTGTTTACAAACATATCTCGTACTACATTACGAGTTTTAAGATTAATAACATAATTACGTATCAAATTATGAGTTGAAATTAGATTAGAATATGATGAAGTGTTTGGCCAAATTGCTGATAGCTTCATTTTTTCTAAAATTGTCAGCATGAAATCAAACATTTTAACTGTATCATTAATAACGTCAAAAAGAAATGTTACACAGTTCACATAATGTTTTGGAATAGTTTTAAATTTTTCATTATCACACATTATTTTCAAAGCAGATAATGATGTATTGTAAATTAAAAGCACTTCATANTATTTTCAAAGCAGATAATGATGTATTGTAAATTAGAAGCACTTCATAAAATCTGCATCTCACCATTTGAGCGAAGTAATTTTTTTTAAGATGAAAATTATGATCTGTCACCAGGTCTCTAAAAATACGTGAAGCGCATATTTTCAAATCGTCATATTGTATTTCTATGTGGTTAAATGAACTCCAACTACCCTCACTAAGTATAATATTGAGTGACGTGATACCAAGTTCTTGATTAATAGTTTGGACTATGGGAGGTGTAAATCTGTATAAATATTTAAATAAATCAGTTAAATTATCTTATATTAGCAGATATTACTTATTTATTTATACTATGTTATTTTATACATGGTGATCGGTTTATCATAAATCATTAAATCACGCAGTTACATACAGAATGATTCAGTTATCATGAACCACTTAATCAAGTAACAATAATAATTATTAATATCATTTTATTTGTTTCTTTTACTTTAATGTTTTTCTCAATTTTTCAATCAAAGTTTTTTTCGTGTTCATCTCTTATTACTTTTAAGGGAGTCAACTTTAATTTCGCTAATGGCAACACCCCTAATTAGCTAATTAACTAACTAATTTTTTTCATACAAAAAATATTTAATAATAATAGCGTATCATCTAATAACAAGAAACTAAACTACCTTTTGAAATGCTTATTTTCATATTATAAAATTATTTTAGTTAACTGCAAAAAATTGTATCAGTATATAATGAATTATCAAATATTTGTCAAACTATTATGACAGAATTTCACTTAGAAAATAGATAAGTCGTAATTTTGTTTTTAAATAATTTATCGATTAAAAAAAACAATAAAATAAAAGACAAAAATTATATTTTTTGAAGTAAAATAAAAAAAAAGATTCATTACACTTAATAGGAATATGTTTTTCATACAAAACGTAATAATATTACGTTTTAAGTAATACATTACGTATTATTTAAAGTACTACTTTAACATATTAACTGTTTTGGCTTTTGCATTAAAGAATATATAAATAATATATTCAATATTTATTTTATTAACAACATTTTTATCAATACACAAAATCACAAGTAATGCTGTTTATAAATCACTCCTAACAATAAATTTGAGAATAGAATTTAATTCGAAAAAATCTATTTTTATGTTATGATGCTATTTGATACTACAAAAACAGATTATACGTACAACAAATTTTGATCGGAAAGTCAAAAATCTTTGAATTATATATAATTTATACACATATTGTATAATATATTTAATAAAATTATTCCTATTTTATAATTATAAAATAGAAAATACTCATAAATCTAGGACTCAATAAATAAGTTATACTTACTTATAAATTGTTGGATTTATCAATTGAATAAATCCAAGATCCTCGTAATTATTCTTTATGGTATCAGTGTAAAACGAATTGACCTTTTGATACATGAATGAAATAAAATCCGGTGAATCTATCGAATGGGATGAATATTCTATTTCACATATCATTTTGCAATCATCATTCTCATAAATATTTTGAATAAATTTATATTTCTCAAAAAAGTTATTTGCTATTTTAGATACATTATCAATGAAATTTCTAACATCAAGAAATATTTGATGATAATCATAAGATTTCTCGTCTTGCACATTTTTAAAAAATTTGTGGTTTTTTATCTGATAAATGTCGTCATCTGTGGTAAACAGATAACTTTGTAACTCATCAACTTTTAGATTTTTCAAGTTTAGGTCTATATATCTTATGAATGTAATAGCATTATATAAATTCTCAAACATAGTCAATGAATCTTTTACTGATTTTTCGAGTACTTTAGTACAATTAAAAAAATTTTCTAATAATTCGGCGTCCAAAAAGTGTTTACATTCATCAACAATAATNATTCGGCGTCCAAAAAGTGTTTACATTTATCAACAATAATGTTTAACAATTTAACGAATATTAGAAGTACTTCGTTATAATTGTAGTTTAAAATATGAACAATATTATAGAAAGTAATAAGCAAATTACTTCTGTCCAATTGTCGTCCTATTAAATCTGGAACATTTGTATTTCCCATCGGATCAATGTTTAAATATAAGTTTTCCATAGACTGCCATCCATTTTGAGTACACATATGGTATACTATTTCATTTAAATAATCTAAGTAATTATTTTGTTTTATTTTACAGATTTTATTATCTACAGTGATAATATTGTATTGAATTAAAGACAATGTTAAAATAATTAGTCCAAGATTCATATTAATAAATGCAAAAAACAAAATCAACAGTTCAATAAAATAAGTTAGAATAATCAATTTTTTCAATATTCATCATAATATTCACATACAAAAATACAGTGCTTAGACGTGTGCAAACAAAATAATAATTTATTAAGTTTAAAGTTTGTGAAAAATGTTCGTTTATTTTTATATTCATTAAATGATATCATCAAATGTCTGTACTTGTTATATTTCCTATACGATTAAAGTGAACGCAATTTTATTATGTTATAAGTAGGTTATAGGTACGAATATGTTAATGAAAAATTATTATCACATTAAATTACCTAATTGAAACGAAAAACGCATATAGCAATGTTATTATTATTTTTACAGTAAAAAAATCTTTTGTATTACTTTATCACAAGTCAAAATAAATATTAGATATTGAAAAATTCTCCAAGGTAGCTGAAAATTATGAAAATTTCTTAATATTTGTGTTGGATACTAATTGATAAGAATAATTTGACTGATTGAGTTGTTTAGCAGTTTACCGTTATTTTTTTAAAGAAACTTAAATATTTTCTTTTATATTTAAGACAACTCTTTATTTAAGTACTCTATCAGTTCAATTGATAATAATAAATTGTAAATATAAATTAAATAAATAATATTAATTAAGAGTAAATAAATTTCATTTTTTGTATGAATAAATTTGTCCATTCGCTAATTCTGCTGATCCTTTTTTTCTAACAATTTTATTGAATTTTATTAATTTGGATAGTTATTATAAAATAATATGATTCTAAAATAGGTTACTTAAAATAAACAATATTATTTTATTTTTCTTCAGTTTAAATAATCATTTTTTCGTAAAATAAAATTATAATGATAATGATTTATCACGAGACAAGAGGATAAAATATTATCTACCGATCTGTGTAATTTATAAATATAAATTTGGTATTTTTTATTGATACAATTAAATTTTATTTTATGATCTTAGGCTTCATTACCCACACTCATGACAAGGATTATCAATACATATGTCTAAAATAGTAAAAATTATTTTTACTAAAAATTAAATTTTACATGAATGTTTCAAAAAATTTAATAGAATTAATGATCATGGACATTTTTATCTTCATATTGGATTATAAATTAATATTTAATTAAATTAGCTTTAAATGATAATTACATTTGTTTAAAAGTTACGTTTGTAGGCCGGTCAATGTTCCACGTAGCTTATCATCCACCCCCCTCCCACTTACCAGTTAACCAACGACATTCAGAATAGTTGTGTCCGACACTATCGGCAGTCACAATTGTTCGCGTATATGAGCCTTAAATTGAATTTGTGAATCACATGCGATAGCTGTGCCATGTTTTACGTCTTTGGACAATAAATTGGAGGCGTTTTCGCGAGTCTTTTTGCGCATTTATGTCTAAATATTTGACCTTGGGCCACATGTCTCCGGCTACATCGGAAGGATCACATATTATTCCTCATCATAACGTATACAAACCTTCAAGAGTCGATGTCAAATTAAGAGTGGTTTTTGACACGTCGGATTAAGCATTTTCCGTGACTTCGTTAGATCAAAGTTTATATGCGGGGCCGAAATTATAACCTGATGTTATGGACGCTCTAACATTGTTTCGGTTATCACGATATGTCTTTGTGGCTGATATTAATCAAATTATTAGGCAAATTTTAATGTTACCTGATCATATATTGTGGCGCGCGTCGCCTCGCGTCCAGTTAGGTAAAAATCAGCTAAATACAGCGGACTCCGGTGTGAAATGTTTGCTCTTTTCTACTATTCATGTTTTGCAAAGTATAGCTGAATATGACTGTGGTGAATTTCCGACTGATCGCGTTATTGTTCAGTACTTATGTAGACAACATTTGTGTGAGTAGGGAAACACGGTGCAAGAGACGATAAAACTATAGTCGAAGCTTATTACAGATAGGTAAAGACATCAAGCATCTATAAAAAAAAATTATATTGATTTGTTCATTTTTGAAAAAGTTATGGCAGATTTAAGAAAAAAAAATTGAAAAAATTTTGAAAATTAGCGATTTTTAAAATTTTTTGGAGGTTTCCCCCATTTACGAAGAACGAGGGAAATTTTTTCAATTTTTGAGGGTAATACCTTCGACTAGATACGATTTGTGATCTCTTTGACGTATCGTTGAAATACATCCGTTCGTTGAAACCTGAGAAAAATTGGTAACAGTCACAAAAAAAAACACATAGTAAAACCAATACCTTCTCAGCTTCGCACCGAAGCTAAAATCACAATTTAAAGTTGATAGTTTACCATGAAACACATGTGTCATGTGAATTTTATTATATGCTTAAAGTAGTTACCTTTGCTAAAAATTAATTAAATTTATCAAGTAGCACAATTATGATCATAACCCTAAGTTTCTAAAGAAATAATCTGAATATATAACACATGTATTATTGATGCCTCACTTTGTTATGTATATTTTTAAGACCATCAAATTATTGTTTCATCAAACCTTCAAATACAATAAAGTATTTCTTTATTGTAAATATTGTTTTGTAACATTATTAGTTAATATTATAAAATATTAAAAATATGTACCAAAAAGTATAAATAAAAAATACCCACCAATAAATATACAATGAAAAAATTCACTAAAAATAGTAAAATAAATTAGATCAGAATTAGAATAAAATCGATTTATAAAGATTATAATACAAATGTTTGATATTGTTGGAGTTGGTATCACTCAAGATAAACAAACGTGTATCGACGTGTTTCATAATCAACATCAGAACAGCAAACGGTTGATGTTGAACAGCACGACCCACAGTGACGGGCATATAATGTAACACAGTTGAGTAGCAACCCGAATGTCGTAACGTGGAGGGCGGCGTCTTTGACTGTTGGTATCAAAATTTTCGAATTTATTTAAAAATAAATTAATGGCGATTAAATATTATTTATTTTAGTAGCATCTTCATATGCTATTGTTGTTTCGAAATAGTAGTAAAAAATAGCAGCTATTGATATTTTTTAAAGAAATTATGAAACTGATCATTTTTATAACTATTAGCTTTAATGCATAGCTAAGAGGCTATTAGTAATTAATATTTTTGTTTGTCCGTGTACTCAATTACTTCGCTTCTACTGGACCAATTTTGCACGACTATATATATCAAAAAAATCACAAAATGTATTTATTTGAATGATATACGAATCTAAAAAGAATTTCAGTTCTATAAAATGTTTTCTAGATTTTAACATACATTTTTTTGAAAATCACTAACCGAAGTACTGGGAAGGGATAGAATCATCATAGCAAATTTTTTTATTTTCAATATTTCATAACATTTTAAAAAACCTGTCTTCTTTATACTTACATTAAACTTAAGTTAATGCAATGTAATTTAAGATGATAAAAGTAAAACTATCCGAAAATTCGATTTCTGGGAGTTATCTAGTATTCTAAGAAAATATTTTAAAATGTATAATACGTTGTTAATAAATAACAATAGTCGTTCTAATAGTTAATTTAATTAATTAAAACGTTAAATCTGACTTAGTAGATTGTGGCAGTTAACAATGTGATCCAGAAAAGTAATAATATTGATAAAGAAAACTAGCAATCACTAGTATTAATCATTTTTATTAGCAGTTATTGCTTTAGGGAAATAACAGTTCTGAAATCACTACTACTACTATTCCACCACTAAAATAAATTGCTTCGCTCCTTACTGTTGTATTCTGTACCGCGTCTGCTGTCTTATTGTCGGTTATAATATTAAACATATACTAAGCTACTTCAGTGATAAACGTAAGTAAGCCTGGGGTGGTACTGACTAAAAATAACAATTGTAAATTATTATCCTAATACATTGACTATATTCTAATTTTAATATGATTTATTTTATTCTTTTTAGTGAATCTTTTTCTTTGTAAGAATTTTGTAATAAACAATTACAAATTTCATATTTGTTCAAGTATTTAATATACATGAATGGATTTTATAAAGGTATTTAAATAAAACTTGGCTCGTGACAACCATTTTCGGAATCCTCAAACGTCAATCTAAAAAAAAAAAGAATTCAACGTCTTCAAAGTTTTAATGATTCTAGCAAATCATAGATGTAACCACCCCCTCCCTTTAAAAACAAATTAAATATTACGTTAGTTGTTGTACATTGTATATCCATTATAAAATATTTTTTTATGGAATCAAATTATTTAATTAAAATATTGGGAAGGGGGGTTATGTTTTTATCCCATCCTCTTCCCATAAATTATCTCCGCCTCGTGTATACCCTTTTAATTTGCAGAAGTAGTTTAAAATCGGTCATGCACTCCAATAAACTTTTTTAAACTTTAAAATTTAAAAATATTAATTATTTTTCACAAAGATTGAAATTTGATAAATTTGTATAAAATTTTAGAAAAAATTGTGTGAAATTATATTAAAATATTTTTAAATAGCTTTAGGGTATTGTATAAGTAATAGCAGAGTAATTGATTTATCATTGTTAACAAAATTTATTCTAAAAAATAATAATCTTAAAAATGTTTTTTTTTTTGAGTAGTGGTTAAATACTTCATACGTTCACCCTTATTTTTTTACTTCATTTTTTTGAAATGGTAACATATACAGGGTGGCCCACCACTCACTGACAACTTAAATAACTTTTGATCCAGTTAATATTTTTAGCTGATTTTTTTTTTAAATAATAGTTATACGTTAGGTCCATAGCTATATCTAAATAATTAAATTTTTTACATTTTATTAAAAATATTAATTATTTTTAAATTTTAAATAAAATGTAAAAAAAAATTCTAAGATAGCTATTTTGTAGAGTAGAATTTAAAAAAAATTTTAGTAAAAAAATATCTTATTAATATTCAGTAGTATATATTCTGTAGCGTTTTGAAGTTTANTAGTAAATATTCTGTAGCGTTTTGAAGTTTGTGAAAATTTGAGTTTTCATGTATTATTTTACGGTATTAAACATTGAAATACGTATTGAGAAAAGGACAGAAGAAAACGCTATCTTTTCATGATTACTGTGTATACATATGATGATAATGTGTATACATTACAAACTTGGCATTAATACCATGATAAGAAATTAGATAAGGCAATTATTACTTATCACTCTCATTCAAAAGTATATTGAAAAGATAGCGTTTTCTTCTGTCCTTTTCTCAATACGTATATCAATGTTTAATACCGTAAAATAATACATGAAAATTCAAATTTTCACAAACTTCAAAACGCTACAGAATATTTACTACTGAATATACATACCCGATCACTAATACACTAGTACAATAAATTGAAAACTACACAAAAAAATGGCGACAGATTCATTGTTTTTAATTCGATGGACAGCTATTTGAGAAAATGAATACTGAAGTAAATCAAAGCAATCGCGTCAAATTCATACACTTACAGTTCATACAGTGTATGAGAAAACGCAACTTGACGGGCGAATGGTTAAATAAAAGGATCCTGTCATATTTAATAGTCGCTCAGTTGCGTGCCTGCGGAATAGCTATAAATTCATAAGCAAACTGGCAAGGTTGTCTTGAGAAGTCTGGAGGGACAGAACATTTAAAACGTACGTAATACTTATGTACACCACGTTGCCAGTTTGCCTTTAGACTAATCATATATTTGAATTGTGACTCATGTGGCTCGATTGGCTCCAATATTAATTTTCTCATAATCTGTCCATCGAATTGATAATTATCAATGAATTTGTCGCCGCTTTTAAAATATATTTTCCATCTACTGAAAACGGTTGTTATTATTCGTCTCTCATATAAACTAAAACTATTATTAATAGACCGTTCTGTTAGGTTTTTCTGCTATTCGTTATTCATCGCACACGAGTATTGTAAATAAATTGCATTTACAAAAAATAAAAATTATTCAAGCACCACTTTTACTACATTATAGTGATTCTGTTTTGTTCTAATTTTAGCATAAATTGTTGTGATATTTGATGGAAGGTTTAAATATTCTTATTACATTTTATTTATTATGTGTAATTTATACTATTTTAAACGGTTATGCAATGTAATAACTTTTAATTTAAAATTATTAATAATAGTTTATGAAACTGTTATATAAAAATTGTGTGAAATATTACTAAAATCATTTATTATATAATAATTTTATATTTTATATAAGTATTTAGTTGTATTTAATTATAGAGATTTTGTTCTATTTTTATCAGATATTGTTGTTATGTGTGATAATCGTTTAAAATTCTCTTTTACATTTTATTTAAGACAAAGTATATGTTGTAATTTATATTAATTTAATCGGTTATGCACTCCAATAAATTTTGTTTTACTTTTAAATTTAAATTTAAAAATATAAATAATATTTTACAAAGTTATGAACTAAATAAGTGTAATAAACTGTTAAATATAAAATTTTGTAAAATATTACTAAAAATATATTTTAAATGTTGTTTAATTAGCTTTAAAGAGTCATTGATTTATATATCAATTTATATTTATACGAATTTCACACGTTGACAGTTTGCTTATTAACTTACATTATATTTGAATTAGTCGCCGTTTTTAGAATATTTGTTGGAATTGTGAAAACCATTGTTTGGATTGTCGCTCAAATATACTAAAATTATTGCTATTAATAGACAGTCTGGTTGAGTTATTTTTCTATTTATTATTACCCATTAGTATTATAAATAAATTGCATTTATGAAATTTTTGTTATTTTTTATGTCAATAATTAACCACTAATTTTTTCCTATAAGATTATTAAATCTTAAAACTATCTTTTTAGCTTTATTGAGTGCTATTTATCTCTCAATTCATAAATGGTTAGATACTTTTTAGGATCGTCCTTTATCCGTTATAATGGTACAAACTTAATTTTTTTTAGATGGCAACATACATTTTTACCTTACTTAAAAATTTTTTTCGATTCTTGTTAGTCGTATATTTATTTCCATTTATCGTTTATACAATAATTTTCAGGTCCATCCCTTATATCTCATAGGGGTGTCAACTTTATTTTTTTTAAATGGCAACATATATATTACACTAGCTTATAAAATAAAAAAATAGTCTTATTTAAAAAAAGACTAGTCGATAATAACTATTGGACCAGTACTTAGGAAATTAATAGTATTTTTATATTTAGGCAGTTGGAAATGCGCGGCCGTCTTATGATAAAAACAGTAATATTCGGTTACTAATATATTAGAGCAATAAATTGAAAACTACACTACTAATAGGCGACAAATTAATTGATAATTTATTTTAGAATATATTACATGAGAGAACGTGACTTAGCGGCCAAATGGTAAGACAGAAAGAATCCTACATTACTCTCAATAATCACTCAGTTGTGTTTTCACGGTCCCGCGGTGTACAAATGAGTTTATAAGTAAACTGGCAACGTTACTTTCACTTATCTGTATAATTTAAAGGGAGATCATTGAAATCATTCTTAACGCTTATGAATTTCACACGTTGACAGTTTGCTTATTAACTAACGTTTTATTTGAATTAGTCGCCGTTTTTAGAATATTTGTTGCAATTGTGAAAACCATTGCTTGGATTTGTCGCCCAAATATACTAAAATTATTGCTATTAATAGACAGTCTGGTTGAGTTATTTTCTAATTATTATTACCCTAGTATTATAAATAAATTGCATTTATGAAATTTATGTTGTTTTTTATGTCAATTTTCGATACAAATTATTCAAGCAGCACTTTTATTACATTAAAGATATTTTTTTTTGTCTTTTTTTTTTAGCAAAAATGATTGTTATATTTGATAGAAGTTTTGAATTTTATTTGATATTATATGCAAAATGTAATTAATAATAATTTAAACGATTATGAACTGTAATATCTTTAATTTAAAACTATAAAATATAAATGATTGTTTACAAAATTGTGAACTTAATAAACGTATAAAATCATTACACAAAAATATTATAAATACATATAGATATAATATGTTATTTAATTAGCTTTACAGAGTGATTACTCTATAACTGATTACTAAATTTTTCCTAATAATCTTGAAAATATTTTTATTTTTTTTTTTTGTATTGATTCATGTATAATATTAATATATGATTTGATTATATAATATTAAGTTATAAGTGGATAAATATTTTTTAAGTCTGTCCTTTATCTTATAAGCAAATCAAATTTATTTATTAAATGGCAATATACATATTGAACTTGCTTATAAAATAAAAAATAGTCACAAAATTATTAAAGCAATGAATTCAAAACTACATAACAAATTGGTAACAAATTTATTAATTAGTTTGAATTTGAGATATTTGAGAAAATTAATACTGAAGTCAAATGAGTAAGTAATAAGAGCGACAAATCCAAATAATCGGCTGAATAATATTAAAGTATCATAAATGTATAGTATAATGAAAATATTGCATGAGAAAACGTGACTCGACGGCCAAATGATAAGATACAAAAAAAAAGATCCTACATTTTTCAATAGTTACTCAGTTGTGTTATTTCATGTCCCGCGGGTTAGAAATAAGTTCATAAGCAAATCGGCAACGTTGTTCCATAAGTCTGTATAATTAAAAGGGACAGACAATTGAAATCACTTTTAAAGCTTATAAATTCCTCACGTCGCCACTTGGCTTATTGACGTTTACTTTATTTGAATTTGTTGCCGTTTTTAAAATGTCTGTTGCATCTGCTGAACACTATTGTTTAAATTTGTCACTTAAATATAACTCGGTTGAGTTATTTTTCTATTGGAATAGTAAATAAATTGCAGTTATAAAATTTTTGTTATTTATTCTGTCGGCTTAGACAATTTTAGATACAATATTTTCAAACACCACTTTTTCTAAATTTAAGTTATAATTTTTTGTTCTTTTTTTAGCTGAAATGTTTGTTATGCTTGATACATGTTTAAATTTTTATTTCTATATTATTTGATATTATATAAATAATGCAATTACTAATAATTTAATCGGTTATATACTGTAATAACTTTTAATTAAAATTTAAAAAATATAAACAATTGTTTACAAATTTACCAATTTAATAAATTTATATATTATATTATATTATATTATAATTGTGAAATAAAATTTGTGTGAAATATTATAAAAAATATTTTTTAAATGTTGTATAATCAGCTTTAAAGAGTCATTGATTTATTATTGACCACTAAATTTCTCCTCAAGTAATAATTTTAGAAATATTTTTTTTGACTTTGTTGATTACTATGTAAATCTCAATTTATAGATGGTTAAATACTTTTTAGGTTCGTCCTCAACCTCTTATAAGGATACCAACTTAATTTTTTTAAATGGCAGCATACATTTTTAACTTACTTATAAAATAGAAAATGGTCTAATTAAAAAAATTATTAGTAATTAGAAATTATTAGTATTTTTATATTTTGGCAGATGGAAATGCGCGGCCATGAAACGTCTAATAATAGAAATAGTCATAAATATATTGAGATCAATAAATTTAAATAACTCGACAAATTCATTAATTAGTTTGAATTCGAGATATATGATAAAATGAATACTGAAGTAAATTGAGGCAATCGCGACAAATTTAAATAATTGGCTCAACAAAATCAAGTGTCAATGATGTATAGTATAATTAATATACTGCATTAGAGAACATGACTCGGCGGCCAAATGGTAAGATAAACGGCTATTATTTTATCTAATAGTCACCCAGTTATGTTTCTACGGCCCAAATTATTGAAAAAAAGTTTATAAGCAAACGGCAACGTTACTTTCATAAGTCTGTACAATTGAATTGTGCAGAATGTTAAAAACATTCTGCGATTGTCCCGTCGCTTTAATCATGAGACGCTCCCCATTGGTGTAAAGTAAACTTAAATTATTGCTATTAATAGACCACCGGTAAGGTTATTTTCTTTGTTATTTAACGCCCATTACTATTGTTAATTGATCGCATTTATAAAATGTATGATGTTTACTATGTCAGCTTAGGTAATATTTGGTACCAAAATTCAATCTCCACTTTCTCTGTATTATTGTTGTTTTTCTTCTTTGTTCTACTTTTAGCAGAAATTGTTCTTGTTTGATGAAAGTTTAAAATTTTCTGTTTAAATTTTATTTGAGACTACTTGTATGTTATAATCTACATTAATTAAATAATAGTTCAATATAAAATTTACATAAAAAACCAATCTTTATAAAAAAATATCAACAAATCCGAGTCATTAAGGTATATATAATTTTACTGTTATTATTATCTTTTAACTTCATTACTAAATTTTAAATTTAATTAAGAGTTGGTCTCATGTAATAAAATGATTTTAATTATTGTTATAAATAATTGTCTGTTAATTCTAATTAAATAAATACATTTTTTATTTTTTAATAATTTTTTTCTTTTTTCTATTTATAAATGAAGGACGTAAAATTTTAATTTGTTTTAAATTATATTAAGTATACATCACAATATTATCGAAAATAAAAATCCTCCTAAAAGGTTTTAAAGCTTAATTTTAATTATATATTTAAGATTTGGCATACTTGAGTCTTTCCAATAATTAATGAAGTCGATTCAAAAAAAATATATTTTTTTACAAGGTTATTATTTTGATAAGTTAAAATATATAGTATAAATTGTATTTATATACTTAAAACTACATGAAACATAATAATATTAAAAAAAAAGTACTGCCTTAAAAACATATTAAAAAATAAAAACATGTGAAGCAAAAAAATAGAACTAAAAACAAAAAAATGGCGTGTTATCATATTTGTTCAAACTTTTATTTAAAACTTCATCTTTACTTACGTTTACCATACTTTTAACATAGTATATATTTAATCATAAAAAGCTAGCCTATTACACTAGAGAGTGGGAGTTTCGTAAGCCGAGTGGAAAGAAAAGAATCGCTACAACTGACAAGCTGTTGGTCAGCATTACATGTTTCACATTAAAAAAAGTTCATAGTTTAAAAACCTTCCTCACGCCGACTATTAATAATCAAGTTTTTTATTTTATTCATTAATATTATCAGAGCTGTAAATTAAATGCATTTTAACATTTTGATAAGTTAATTCGAACACATCATCATTCTGTACAATTTTTTCTTAATTTATTTGAAAACTAAGTAGTGTTATCCCGATGTTTTAGTTTTGGGGTTGATTACTAAGGTTAATCCTCCTTTCAAAACAAAAAATATATCTGCATTACCATATAATCCTATAACTTAAGTTGCAAAAACTTAGGATCCTTCAAAGTGTATAAATGCATATAATTTATAAAACTAAATATTTTGTTTATTTACTGCTCATTAAAATACATTTATGTTCAGTCAATAAAAATCTTAGTTATGATTACATATTAAAAGAATTTGATTAATTTTTATTATTAGATTTTACTCTGTAGATAAAATATCAAATAATTTTTATTTGTTAATTTTACAACATTTTTTAAGAATACATTATGATTAATATCGTGTAATAAATTTTTATATTGAAGGTAATTTAATTAATTAATAAGCTGGTTACACACGAAGCGGTTTAGTCGCGAATATAAAACCGCTTCAGTAAAAAAATAAATGTTATTTTTTTACTTATAATATATTAGTCGTTAATTGTCAAAGGTACTACTCGATATTATCCATCGCATAGAAATATTATATTTAATAATTCATGTCTATTAATAGTCGCATAATATTTTATTCAACGCAAGATTCTACATTGTTGAGCGGCCAATGTCTAAAATTATCTTGTGTTAACGACCACAAAAATAATTTATGACCTATTATAGAAGATTAATGCTTCTAATATTCTGAAAACCAAATTAACGATGAATTATTAGTTGAAATCCTAGTTAAAAAAAGTTATAGTTTAAAAAAAGAAACCGTTGCAAAAAAATATGCAAACGATTTTTTTCTACATTTTTTTTCAATCAACAAACTAAAAAATTTTAGTTTCCTCTAATAAAGAAAATTAAAGTTTTTTATATTTGAAGAAAGGAATCACTCTGTATATTATTGAATTAATTATAATTAGAGCACGGAATTAAATGATAATTATCACTATTTTTTAGCCACGAATTATTATAAAACTTAAAATTATACTAGTCATTATAAAGTGTTAGTGTATAAATGATGCAGTTTGTCAGCTGAGGAGGTTAAGCTCCTTCTTACCTCCGTAGTTGCGCCTATGGCGAGGTCTCTCAAAAAATACATTTCCCTGGGTAAAGATTCCTCTCCAATACTTGGGACTGTTGAACAACAGTAAAAACAATTATATTCAAGAAAATATTTTACCCTCCCCCCACGAAAAGTTTGTGCGGACGCTCTTGTTTTTGCGTAATAAATCATTAAAGGAAACTGAAAATTTTTAATTTTAGGGATTTTTAATACCATTTAATTAATATCATATTTTCTTACTACATCATACCTAATCACTTCTTAATCCATTATATATTTTTCCTTTTTGATTTATTACAGTACAGATAATTAAATATAAAAATATGTTATTATACAAATCTATTAATAAATTACAATATCTCTGCTTTTGTCTTTAATAAGATTGACTGAAAAAATTATGTGTAAAATCTTATTCATCTCAAATTAACCGGTGTAATATTCATTTAATTGACTATCCAATTTAAAATGTAACAACTCGAAATGATCATAATCAAAATTATCAAATTAATTGTTAGGAGCTCATAATTTTAATTATAATTTAATTTAATTTTTGTATTATTTAATAATATAAAAATATTACTTAAGTTTTAATATGTAATAATAAAAAATTGATATAATCATTAAATTATGTCTTAACCAGTGATGTAAGTTTTCAAAAACTACAGAAAATTTGTTAAAACTTTTCAAAAAAAAATTGAAAATGCAATGAAACAATTACAATGTACTTATACTATATAGCGCTAGTAAATGTAAAAAAATAATTTCATTTATCACTATCTTTAAATATACAGGATTTCCCACCATATTCCACATCTGGTCTAATATTATATAATATTTTATTTAAAATAGGTGACGCTCTCTATCGATGGATGACTGCAATATTTAGCCTGTAACTAGTGCTTATATCTGGTTAGACTTTGCTAACTTCATAGTAGTTTTCATTTGTTATCTTCACACTCAAAACTTAACCAAACAATGAGAACTTAATTTTGATAAATTTATTCATATCATTTATAGATAGCGAGTAAAACTATCGCTACTTATCAGTATTCACACAAATTAAGTTTAAAATATTTTTGGCAATCTTACTCCAAATAATATCCCCTTTGCTGTGAATTTACTTTAAAGTTGTCTCAAATAAAATTTAATGTAAATATTTTAAGGATCTATACTGACTTATAAATTTAGGTTGTTCTTAGATATAATTTAAAGTATATACTGTCATTTTAGTATGTATTATAGAAAAACTTATGTTTAAATATAATATATAACAAATTACTAAATATAAGTAAAGATATACTACTGAAATACTATCAAAATTTGCCAGATGCCAAATGAAACTCATGAGGTATTACTCAGTGAAGAGTATGGGCCAAAGAAAACTAATATTATTTACAAACGACAAGGTAACATCTAATAGTAATTTAGTATTATTACTTATGTAGGTGATATTTGCTTGAAATATAAAAAAAGCAGTATAAAATTATGTATACCTATTTATATTATAAAACAAATAAAAATAATTTATTTGATATTAGGTCTACTGTGTACAACTAGTATTAAATAGGTTATTTGATTTTAAAATAAATCAATGGATTTTATTAAAATTAAATGCATATAGTGTTAATTTATTAGTGATGTCATACTATCACTACTAATTTTTGGCTAAATAATGGTGCATGCATCTAAATAAATGAATCCAACAAAAAAAAAAAATATTCAAAGATAGTTAACAAAAATTAACATAATAATACTTATTGATTAATAGTTTTATTTAAAAATTATTTAATATTTTGGGTAAATAATTTCAATATTAAAAGTTGATTTTTTAGTAATCTTGTCACAATTAATGCGTTCTTAATTTTTTATTTATTATTATATTATTAATATATTTAAACAGATCCTTTTATTAATTTTCAAATGTATATTTCATTTTATTACAGTAAAAAAAATAATAATGTAAGTACCACATTTTTTTGAATCTCTAAAGCACTCTAGTTTGATCACTAGAAATATTTTTTTCATTAATATATAGATATAATTATAAATATTTTTATTTTTTATATATATTTTATTATAGAGGTGATTATCTCAAATTGAATATAAAAATTCAATTTTATTCTGTACTGGTTTAATAGTATATTAATAGATAATAAATTTACTGTCTAGTGAAGTGTTAACTATTTTAAATTACATATGTCAATTAAAAATATTTATTGGGATATATTAATATAATTAAACAAAGTTAATAAAATTTTGAAGAGGAAAGAGGAGATTATTTGTAAATAATAGAATGTATAAGGGATACTATTAATATCTGAAAAAAGCATATTATATTTTATATTTTAAAGATAACACATCTGTCCATAGTTAAATAACTACTCTGTATAATTAGCTAACTAAATGTATATTATACATTTATGTACAATTTATATATATAGAGTGTTTAATAAGTAAGGGAACAGTTTTCTTTTGTTCTCATTGTTTGTAAAAACTGACCTTTTCTTACTTACTGAACATTCTGTAAATATATACACATTTACTTAGATCAGAGACAGCTGATATTGGAGTCTGAAAGATATAAACAATCAATTGGTCTTTATACTAAAACTATCAATTTACTTAAAGATATATTTTTGCCAAGAGGATTTCCAAATAGTGTTAGCACGGATTATATAGAATATCAAATCTGGGACACATTACAGGTAATATTATTTTTTGATTATATTATAAAATTAAAATTTCAGAATTCATTAAGCATTAATAAAGCATACATTTAGTAATAGTTTTTCAAGGAATAAAGGGATTTTTATCAATGTAACTGAAGAAATATTCTTAAGTTTGTTATTACTCATTCATTATAAATTAACATTAATATCTTAAATCTATATCATTATATTTTTTTTTAAATATATTTTATTACATAATCATTCTAGCTCAAATGAAATTTTGAATTTTAAAAATTATGGACTTTGATAATTATCAAATAAACTATTTTTAGGCATTTTGCAGTTCAATAGCAAATATCTTATCTACAATGGCTATCATGAAAGGTGTTGGTGTAGGAGATTCTCAAGCTACAGCTCTTGCTGCTTCTATTATGTTTATACTTAAAGATGGTACTGGTATGATAGGTCGTATTACATTTGCTTGGTGGAAAGGGTAATGATTAATTTTAATATATTTAAATACAGTGATAATTTCTATAATGAGCGTAATTTAAATTAATAAATTGCTTTAAGCAAATGGTGAATTCCAAACATTAATCTCATGTAATTAACTAACTTGTTTAACTTAGAGTTTAAAGAATCTGTAAAAAATTTTTAATTACTTACAAATTAAAGTTAAAAAAGGAATAAAATAATAGTAATATACAAAATAGAAATTTCTAGGGGCTGGAGAAAAAATTTGAGGTATTGACATTTTAAGTAAACTAAGTTCAAGTTCAACTACATTTTAATGTTAAATAAGTTACTATTTGACTTAATAAAATTACAATTTTTTAGGTCAGAATTAGATACTTGTTGTAAGAAGTGGAGGCTTAGAGCTGATGTCCTTAATGACCTTGCTATATTTTCTGAACTACTTCTTAACTTTTCTTATATTAGACAATTTTCTTTAGCTGTATTAACATTTACAAGTTCTGCTAAATCAATTGTAGGAGTTGCTGGAGGTGCAACTCGTGCTGCTTTAACTCAACATCAGGTTTATTTCCATTAAATTCTATCTAAGAGTTATTTTTATAATTATTTTTTAAAAAATAAATTTATTCTTCATTTATTTTATAGGCTATTCGTGGAAATATGGCTGATGTTTCAGCAAAAGATGGTAGCCAAGAAACTTGCATCAACTTAATGGCATTCCTTATTGGATTAGTTATGCTGCCAATTGTTGAAAATCATAATTTGTATGTAGCTGTATATAACTAAAAAACTTACATTTTCATATATTAAAATAACAATTATATTATTTATATTTTATAGATTGATTTGGATAATATATTTTATAGTAACTGCCTTACATCTGTTTGCTAATTACAAAGCAGTGAAAAGTTTAAATATTAATGTATTTAACATAGCACGTTTTGATTTAGCTTTAAAATATTATCTGTCTAATGACTTACAAAACCACAATGTTTATAGTCCAGAATTTATTAATAAAAGAGAAGCCTGTTTTTTTAATGGTATTAAACGTTTTTAATTAATGAATATTTTCCTTTTCTTTTTTTAATAATTAATTTAATTATTTTAGATGTAAAATTATCTTCTGTTGAAATACAATTGGGAACATCTGTTCATCAATTACTAAATTCAAATACAATTAATACATGGGATTTAATTAACTATATGGAACTGTGTAAAGATTATCTTTACATAATCATTATTAATCCTCATAATAATAATATTCATATTGTATTGGATAAAAATATTAACACAGAAAACATTTTGAAAGCCTATTTCCATGCTAGTATATTGGCTCAATTAATTTGTCCAGCCAACCCATACACATTTATCAAACTTAATTTACTTCGTTCTGTAAGTATAACTTAGAATTATAAAATTTATATGTTTTAATTTATAATTTTGATTTTATTCTGCAGATGAAACATAATATAAGTAAAACTGTTCAATTTGGTCAGGCACATTTTGAGTATGCAAAATTGGCTTGTGAATTTGTAAATAAAAACTTTGATAAATTCTTACTTCATGCCAAAATGGCCGGTAAGTAATACCAGATTTACACAAGTATGTTTTAATTTATACTAATATTAATTAGTGCACCATTAAATATTCACTTTCTTCTTCTGGTTATTAGGCCTATCACAATGCACTCTCTTACCTCCATCCATCTCTATCTGTTACTTTTTTTTTCAATATGTGCCTTCATCAAATAACCACTTTTCTTAATTAAGTTTTCCCATTTTTTTTGGATCTTTACAGCGGTTTTTGTTCCATTACTACTTTTAAGAGATTGTTCTTTCTTCTCCATGCATGTCCTAAGTACAAACATCTGATTGATTATTGAATTAACAACGTAAATCCACCTTCATAGTTTCCAATTATCTGATCTGCTTTTTCTTTTATTTTCGATAGGATACAATTGGATAGTATTTTATTCATCAAATTTAATTACAAAATATCTCTTTAATTGTTAAAATCTTAAGTATCTCCTTCTCCATGTATTGGCATGCTATTGCAATTTTCTGGTCTTTGGATAATTTCTTTATGATCCAGATTTTTTAAATTACATACAAATATCTGTTTGGTTAACTCCTTTTCTCCTTTTAATAGTTCTGGTTATACATATTCACCTATAGAGGAAATACTATATTAACATACAAGTGTAATGGCTGCATGTATTGATAAGAATAATTGAATAATAATTTAAACTTTAATTTTTAAAATGTTGCCAGTGAAAAACATATCAGAAAGTATTAGTTAAAACAAAATTTTTCTTTTTTCAGGAACTAATTAAAACTAAGTACAATATTCAATTAAAAAAAAAAAAATTCTTTAAAAGAGCATAAAAAATCTCATGACCACTAAATCTTCTTTATGGATACCTTATGGCCATTTTATACATCAATCTTTTCTAAAATTTAGATATCAAAAACACATTTTTCAATCTTAAAATAGTATAAATTTTATATTAACAAGCTAGTATTAATAAGTGAGCCCAACATAAAATTAATACTGTTAAATCTTGAGATAAAGAGGGATCAATTTGTTTATTTACGAATAAAATCTATAACACTATATTTCTTTTATCTTTATTTTGAACCAAAAGGGAATATGCATTAAAATAATGGAGAAAAAAAGGTAAATTTGTACAAAATATTTTGGAAAAATAAAGATATATATAGGACATAATGAGTTAAGTTTACTTATTCTATACAAGTTGATGTTTTTGATTTAATCCAAATTTTTCTAAGTAGTCGAGAATTGTTTAGTATATTTTATCTTATTTTTTGAATATATACATACTTTTTCATAGAAAATTTTAGAAATAAATAAATGATAATATCAATTGGAAAATTTTAACATGTTTAAAACTTTAATAAATTCACTAATTATTTACTTTTGTTGAATAAAACTAATAATTATTATTATTGTAGTCAACTCATTACTTGAAGAATATCTAAAATATAAAATTGAATCTAATATCGAAAATATAAATTTTAGGGGGCCTTACTAGATTAGTTGATAATGCATGATGTCTTGGTGCATAGACACCAAGGTTTTATTCCATTTCGCTGAGCAATGTAAGTTTTCTCATCTTCTGTAGTACTAGCAATAGTTTTTAAAGAGGATGTTAAACATGATGATTGAAAATATAAATTCATTATAAATCATAATAATTATATTGTTTAAACATTTAAACATCAATTTTCTGATTAATTATTATTTTAAATTAACAAAATACTTGAAACCAAAGCAAATTTAAGTCAATTATCTTCTGATGCTTTTAATTTAGTAAACTAAATAATATTTAACTTCACTTCTTCTTATTAACTATTATCGTAAATAATCATTTTAGGTCATTTTTTTTTAATAATTTATGAAGAACAGACATATGTTAAATGTAATGAGTTTTATTTATTTTTAGAGTGGAATTGTAATAATCACCAACTTGTAGTTGAAGAATGGAGAGCTTCATGGTAATCAAGTTTCAAGGTTAATATTTTAAATTTCACAATAACAAAAAATGTTTAATAATAATTTAATATTATATATTTCTAAAAAAAAATCACAGAATTGCTTAATTTAAGTCAAAATTTCAACTTTAGATGATCCAGTTTGTGATAAATGTTTAACAACATCAACCCAATCGTAACCACGAGGTTTTTCTCCTTTGGCATCCAAGCGATCCCATTGTTTTCTTTTTTGAGATTTACTCATATAATCTTTTTTTACAGCATTTTTCTTTATTAGTTCTTCGTCATTTTCAATTGTCTAAAAATAAAAATTCAAACAAAGAAATATTACTTATAATAAAGTTTCATCATAAAAAGCAAAAAAAGAAATATTTATTTTTTATATTTTATGTAATATAAAATATATTACATGTTTCAAATAACCAAATATCTAAATTATCATTTCTTATTCACAAATTATATTTAGAAATTATATATTTTATCAACTATTGGTGGAATAAGCAATAACAGTGATATTAGACTGAATATTTATTAATAAACATATATACACATACAAATAACTTTGTATGTGTATAAATAATGAAGTGTTAAATAAAAATAATATTTTTATATTTTAAATATCAAATTTAAATTGAAGTATAATTTAACTCCTACCTAATAGGAATATTGAACCATATATTAAACTAAACAATAATGCAAAATTGCACAATGCTTATATATTAATTTCTATCGCCATAAATATAATTTCAGAAGAACAATATAAAAATTTTATACAATGATAATTAAATTCATATTTTGTCACAAAAAATATGTTCCATTTACTGCAGATAATGTTTAAGACTTAAAAACTTTTGCGCTTTAGGTTAGATATAAATAAATATATACTTACAAGTTTTGTCATGCTTTCAATTACTTCTTTAGTTGGTTGATCTGCTGTCAGTTCTTCTGCTAAATCTTTAAGAAACTCAAATAATGTAAAAGTCATAGACTCCCCTAAATAATGATTTGCTTCTATTACAATTCTATCTTTTATATTTTGTTTAACAGAATTCACTCTAAAATTTTTTTAAAAATTAGTTCTTAATCTTATTTACATAACTTAAGTTCTTAAAATACAAACATATGTCTATTATAAAAAGTATCTAAATTTATTTTTGGTGCTTCTGTCGGATAATTACAATGCCACTCCACCTCCAACAAAAATGATTTGTTATCACCATCTTCACCATACTAAAAATTAAAATGCAAATATAAAATGTACATTATAAAATATTTGATTAACTAAAATAACTCAATTTTTTTTTTTTTTTGTTATTAATGGAAATAATTTTTTTTCTTTCAAATAATTTTACAAAATATGATTTTCATATGAAACTTAAAATTATGAGTCTCTGAGAAGCCAAAAAATCATAGTAAAACTTAATGAAAAGATTTTGGTAAGAAATATTTATTAATAATGCAAGAATGAACCTCAATAATTTAATGTTATTCAAAGAAAAAATTAATGAAAATAGAAGTATAAAAGAGAATGGCCAAAATAATAAATAGACAAATTAACAATACATAAAACTCTTATGAATACATTTAAAAATTAATGAGTATATATATAAATAGCTTTGAAGTAGATAAAAAGTAATATGCATTAAATACAACTATCATATTGATTATTATCATTAAGACACCAAATATGTACAAAAAGAGGTTAAATGAAATCTAAAAAAAATTACCTTATATTGATAGACTGTGGGTGACACTTCTTTAAAAGATTCATCGCCATCGTAAATAGATAATAAAGCTTCTCTTTCTTCCTCTTGTAACGTCGAACAATCTTCGGACATTTTTATCTTAAAAATATCCTATAAAACATAGAATTATAAATGGAAATTTATAGATTTTTTTATGTATCATATAAAAAAGATTTAATTTCATTTAAAAAAAACGTAAGGTTTATTTTTACATCACTTAAAATTACACTAACTCTTTAACCTAAATAGTTATCGCATTCTTTTAACTAATTGACTACAGGAATACAGTATATTTACTTTTATGATAAGAGTAACTGGTCACTATCACAGATATTGTTAGTGATAGTAGAACTTCGCTCTTTGCACATGCGTACTATTTGTTCGGTTATTGAGAAATTATGAAATTATAATTATTTTAACTAATGACGAGTCTTCATAAAGTTTTTGTTCATTTTTTAAAGTTTAGATCATTGAATAAATATTTTGTTATCAACCATGGGTAATATCTAAATTCTTAGTTAGGAACAAATATCTAATCATAATATTATTGGTTAAAAGATTATATCACATAGCTTATTTACTGAAAGTTACACTATTCATGCATATCAGAAGAACTAGAAAACAATTTCGTCTGTTTTATTTTTAAAAATATAATTTTTTTTTATTTATGGATAGTCCTTCAATTTTTTCTTTACTAAATATGTGTTATGTTATAATATGATATCTAATTGTAGTACAACACATATGTAATGTTTTATTATATATCTGTGTAAAACAATGATAAATCTTTGTGAAAATTATTTGAAAACCAAGAAAATTTGTAATTTACATTTATTATTAGTTTTCTAACTTGTAAAAAATGTTTTGATAAATGAGATTTAACGAGTTTTTTTAATTAATTAAATTTTTTGGTTTTGATCTAAGTGATGAAAGTCATTATTGCACTTGAATGTTAAGAGGTAATAAAATTTACTACTTCTGTTTTAGACAGTTTAAATAGCAAAGAGCATAAATTTTCTTGTTATTATTTAGTAGTGATTGTATTTATATATTGAGTTATTAATTATAATTAATTTAAAAAAATTTTAATATTATAAAAGCGAATCTAAAAATTATATAAAAGAACAAATTTTATCTGTTAAAAATGACAATTATTATATTAATGTTTACTATAGGAAAAGGAAATCCCCCTATCCTTGTGTAACATTAATCATAGGTGTCGCAATTCTGGAAAACATGGAAAAGTCAAGTGATGTTTTTTTATAATTTTAGTCATTTTGGAATTTTTAAAAATTGATTAAACTTATCATATACTTAGACTATTTGAGTTAATTTTTAACATTTTTTAGGACTTAACCCTCTATAGTCTCTCTAGTTGTGCTTATGTTAATAACAATAAAAATAATAGGGAATTAATGAAATCACACACCTACGCTTAAATGTTGTAAGATTACACCCCTCAAATGATTTTTTTAAAAACTGAATAAGAAATAATGGAGAAGTCAGGTAATTTGACAATTTAAATTTCGTATATATATATAATTTGCCTCCGAATAAAGTATTTTATTATAGCTCTTCTGATCAAAAATTTTAAATTTAGTTATATTTTTTAATATGAATACACTAAATCGTTTCTTAGTATAACTCTTAAAGAGGAGGATCAAAATTCGTGGTATAATAAACATACTATAATAATTTCTTACTTGATAAAATTTACCAGATCAGTCGCTCTCACCATTTTTTTTCTGAGCACGTAAGATATTATCTCTTCAGCAGTTTATGGAAAATTAAAACAATCATAAGTATAGCGTTTCAAACTGTTACTTAAATTACAATACAATGTATTTGGAAAGAATAGCTATATTAGCAGTAATGTTGCAATACTGACAATTTTTCTATAGAAAAAATCTAGACGTTGAAAGGAACTTAAATTTTCAAATAAATATTTATGAAAAAATAAGTTTTTAAAATGTTCATATTTATTTAAACTTTTCATAGTGAAAAATCGATATGGAAGTAGTGATTAGTATAATTAATGAGTTATATTTTTGACAATTTAAAAGATATCTTGTCTGTGGATATGTTACAATTTTAACGTAATTAGACATGTACGTACTTTGTCTCCTGTCAGGAATGTTAGATTAACATATTGATGACGTTGGGTTAATGACCCTGTTTGATTTAAAGGATCCATCTCCCACACAGCTACATAAAGCTTCTGATCGTAGTAAATAAAACATGATACAGCGCATGACTAGTCAGTGTATCGACGATTGAAATTTATTTATTTATTATTTTAAGTTAAAAATATACATGAATACAAGTAAATAGTAAACGATATTTTTGAAATTATCTTTTTTGTAAAACTAAAACTTTATCAATACTAATAAATTTATGAATCTCCAAGTCTTATAATTTTGTAGTACAAAAGATTTTAATTTATTTTTTAAGTAATCTATACTCTACTTATTAACTTAGTATATACTAAGTTATGCATAATATTTTATATTCAGTCAAATTTGTGTGTCAAAGATATCGATTGATCATTATTGCTGTTTTTTTTATCGTATAATACAATATAATATAATATAATCGTATATATAGATAATTTATTTCACATAATCGTGCTTTGATTGATAATTAATGGTAGTAGGTAAGAAAGTATAATAATTATACTTGTGTTTAATTAGTACTTAATAGTACTTACTCATTAAATGTATTAATTTAGCTTAGGTATAATATTAAAGTGATATATAAAAATAACTCCTCTACACTTCAAATATTTTTAATTAACTATTATTTCAGAAAAGCCGTTATAAAAATTACATTAAATTGCAATGTTTTTTTATTTCTTGAAAAAATGTTATATAATTAAAGAAAATTCAAGCGCTTCACTATAATTGAGGGACATTCCACGGAGAGGCCGTTGCTCTTATCGATGTAGCGTAGCCATTGTTCAGAATAAACTATAAAAAAATTTCGCTAGTTTACTTATAAAAATTTCCTATTTTACTTATTCGTAAGGGTAGAATTATAATGAAAAACAGTCCACAATGAAAGTTTAATAATATGATTAGATTAAGTTAGTTTTTTGGTGCAGGAGGAAAAAAGGAGATTTCAGTGTGTAATGACTTTTTAAAAATCCTATTTTATTTATGGTTAAAATATGATTTTTATAATAATTACATCCTATTTACCGAACTTAACATACTAAAGAGGGCGGTAGTCCTCTTTTACATGTTAGGGAATCGAATATGGTTCTTGGCTAAGCCAATTATGGCCGACTTATACCAGAAACCAGACATCACCAATAAAAAAATCGCAAGAAAAATCTCGTTGGAACTCTGGGGATTGAACCCAGGACTCCGTGCCCCGAAACATACGTTTCTACTCACTAGGTCTAGCCGACTCTTTAAAATTTCATCATAATTATTTTTAAAATATTTTATAAAGACATCATTAAGTTAAAATTAAATTAAATTTTATGTGAGTACTAAATCATGTAATAANATCTTTCAAAAAGTACTTGTCTCCAATGTCTACGTCTAGTCTATAAAATGGATTCTATTTTAAATTTTAATTTTTAGCTTCGATGCGAAGTGGAGAAGGTATTAATTTTACTATGATAAGTTTATTTTTTATTATTATTATTTTTTTTTATCTCTGTTGCCACTTTTTCTCAGCTCTCACTGGACCGATTTCTTTCAAAAATATGTCAAAAGATCACAAATCGTATCTAGTTGAAGACATTACCCTTAAAAATTCCCTCGCAAATGGGGGAAATATCCAAAAAAATTACAAATTTAAAAAATCGCTAATTTTTGAAATTTTTTCACTTTTTTTTCTTAAAACTTCCATGACTTTTTGAAAAATCAACAAATCAACATAATTTTTTTTTATACTAAAACCTTAGATATTTACCTTTCATTTGATATCATTTTTTTGAAAATCTATCACTTAACCTGCTCATAGGGGGGGATTTAAAATAGCAACTTTTTTACAAAAATTAACTTTTTCAACTTAATTTTTGAAAATGTTCCGGAAATACTGCGTCCATTAAACATATATCAAATTAAAGCTTATTTTATGTAATATAAAATGAAAAAAAAAATTTGTCCCGACGACCTATCTTCTATGCGCAAATATTAAAAATATGCTATTTTAACAAATTTTTTTTTTTAATTAAACACTATCTACAGATTTGCATTGAAGCGTTTTTTATGATAGTGATTTTAATCACTGTCAGATATCATCTATACTGGACCCAACTATGCCACGACTCCACTGTGCCGCCACCCCACTGTGCTGGGTTTTTTTTAAATAAATTGTCATTTATTTGTGCTAACAATTTTTCCTTAGCAATCTTAAAAATGATTTGAAGATTAATGATAATTTTTTGTTAAATCAAATATTATTTATATTTGATTAACTAATAATTTTGATTCAATATTCAATTATTTATCTTTTGGATTACAATTTTTTAAATATGCTTCAATTTGTCAAAATACAAGTCATGAAATCGATATTTAATTGCTCCGCATATTACAAAGTACTGTTAATGTTGTACCGCACCGTTTGTATCTTATGATAATGGAGTTCTACCTGTTTTTTATAACCTCGAAATAATCAGATACTATTAAACAAATACAAGTTATATTATAATTTTTCATAAATTTATTTAAAAAAATTTTTTTTTTGTTTTGTGTACATAATAGTTTTATTTTACCCTATTTGTAATACTCGACCAACCAAAAATTTCGAAAATGTATTTCACGGGAAAATATTCTTTAATAATTCACAATTACTAATAAAAATTAATTAAAAATAAGTTTCAATACACGCTTATAATCAAATTTTCTAATACATTTAAAAATTTTTTTTCCTTTACTTGTGCTATTCTAAATAAAACATTAAATATTTAACTAATTTTAATTAGCGAAAATGCATATTTTAACAGTGGCATAATCAAGGATTCTTTGAAAGTTGTATCTCCCCTCTAAGACGTTTTATAATTTTAATTTAAAAACTTTTCTATTAATATTTAAATAATACTTTTTTTATAATAGAGAAAATAATTGTCTATCATATGAATTCAATTCAATTATAACAAAAAAAAGTTAATATTTATTTATATATTTATAACTTTGTAAAAATTTTTATTTTTACTTATATTTATGTGAAGGTAACATAATAATGTTTCTAGGAATACTTAAAAAAATGTCTATAAGAAAATACAAGGCAATGGCGTAACAGAGAAATTAAAAGTAATGAGCAAAAAAAAATTAATTTTTTGGTTTTTTTTTTATTTATGAAATAAAAAAAGAAGTTTTATTAAATAAAAAAGGGATCGTATAATATTCTTATTAACTTCAATTTTTTTATTACTTCTGTAACTATCCTGTACCATATAAGAGTAAGAAGGTAAAATTGATGTGGTACACTATGTCTATTTACTTTAAAGCCGCTGAATCCCTTGAAATTAGCTGATAAGAATAAAAATGGATGTTTTGAAATAATAAAATAATACTTTGTTCACCTACTAAAACATTTATACTAAAATCCAAATTTTTTATCACTGGCTGTTCTATTAAAAAAAAAAAAAATCTGAATACCTATATCTGATGCATATAGTATGCAATAGATATGCTAAGAAAATATTTTTTTTACTTTTTAAAGTGGCAAATACTTTGAGCAAAACATAAATCGAAGTTGATTAAACATGCATAACTTGGCAAATAGTAATTGTGCGCATTTTTGGCAAATTTATCTGATAACATTTGTTAACCATTCAGTGCCGCATTACAGAGACTGCCAACGTTTTTCTTCAAGGTCATTTGATTGTTCTCAGGTACATGACCCTGACATTACATTAAAATGGCCTGCCAAAGAATTACTAATCATTGAGTCACTTGATTTTCATTTCATTTTCAAATTTATATTAATTATTATTGTTAGACAAAAAAAATTATACGATATTTGAAATCTTTATTGTTTGGCCTCTAAGTATGAAAATTTTTAATTTACAATGATAAATTAAAAAAATATAAATAAACACATGGTAAAATTAATACCTTCTCAGCATTGAATTGAATTAAAAAATATATGTATACAAGACTGTACATTAGTTTTATTTTAACTTAATTAGCCGTCATAAGTTATTAGCAACATAAATCAATATTCAAAACTGAAAGTTAATATATTTATCACTTATACTTCAAATTAATTTAATTAGTATATTAGTTATGAATAGAAACTGTATAATGGAATAGCTAAGCGTTCCAATAAATTTTCAAAATAAGAATTTAAAAAATCAAATTTTTAATATTATCAAGAAAGAAAATTTGATTTCATTTACTATTTCCCCAAAATTTTCAAGATAGAGAAGTCATATATAAGCTTGCTGAATTAAGTAGATAATAAATTAAAATCTAAGCACTAATCACTTATAATTATTATTACTGTAATGTTTTTATTAATCTATTTATGTTCTATTTAATATTCAGGTCTTAGTATTGTATAACAAGACATCCAATAATATAACTAATACAGTAAAGTAATTTATAAAAGTAAAAGTTATTGCTTTTAATTGACATAGTAAGAAAAAACTTCTATTTCGCCTACGTATATTACAAATTTAAATAACACATTCGTTACATTAGAATTTTAGTAAGTAGGTCATGTATAAAATAGTATAAGAAAAGATTTATACTTCAATTTTATTTTTTTTTAATTATTGTCAAAAAAAAAAACAAACAACATTACATATACTAATTTGACAACGCTGGGTTTTTAATTTTACAATTTCAAATATTAATTAATTATTTTTTTTAGACAAAGGGTTATTCTAGCATTTATAGACATTTACCTTATCAATAGTTAGTCAAAAATGTTCTAGAGTGCTTCTTTATAATACTCTGAATACAAGGTGATCAGTAAGTAAGGAAACAGGTCAATTAATACAAACA
The DNA here is from genome assembly GCF_025091365.1 of Daktulosphaira vitifoliae. Lineage (NCBI taxonomy): Eukaryota > Metazoa > Arthropoda > Insecta > Hemiptera > Phylloxeridae > Daktulosphaira > Daktulosphaira vitifoliae. The sequence goes on from NW_026099576.1 coordinate 22,761,739, forward strand.
ATAAGAACAATAGAAACAGTTCCCTTACTTAATGAACACTCTATATATTGTAATACAGTAGTATATTTTTATGTTATATTATGTCATTTTTCTTCATTATTTATTAGTGAAGTAAAGAAGGGTTCTAAATTTACTCCAGTCATAATATTCAATAAATGCCTAAAAATAATTTTATCTTAGAATATATAACACTAGTAATGAATTATAAACTAATACAGCACTTAATACATAATAATCATATGGTTATTTTTACAAAATATTTTAGCATCCAAGTTTTTTTATCAACCTGGTCATGATATACATAACTTATGGGGTATTTCGTATTGAGCGTTGAATTATTGGAAATATAGTAACGCTGCTATATTTATACAGACCTAAGATAATATTCATTGTTTATAAATATATTTTTGCCCCAAGCTTCAACTAAATTAGGCTAACAATAGTAGCCACTGACTTGTACTAAATGAACTTAATGGTTCACGTATAACAACAAATTATTAAACATTATGTATGTTTAGAATTTTTACCTTTAAGCCCAACTTAGCATTAGTCATTTTAGCTTATGGTAAAATATAAGTGGATTACAATACATTACAAGTTGTTTTTTGTATTTGATATTATATATATTTATTTATTTATATTTACATGGTATTGTATTTTTGAGGTGAAAGTGAGATATCCTAGTCGTTACTTGTTAATCTAAGATTTTATCGCGCATTTTTTATTTTCTCATTAATTCTAATATTTCACAAATAGTAAAAATAAAAATTTTCCACGTTGTGTTTCATGAGATCGCGTAAGACAAAGAAATAAGGCAACCGTCGTACGATGAACGTATCCACGTTGTTTACGTACAGTTATAATATATATATATATATATATATATATAATTAGAATCGGTACGTACATAGTAAGTACAAAGGATACGTGAGGAAATATAATCGATAGAGAAGGGGAGGCCGCACTTATACAATCGATTGTCGGTGGACCGGGTGGCACTTGGCGGTGGCAGCAGCAGCAGGTCATCCTCCGCTCGGCTGTTCAGTCAGTTGTTGTTTACGTTTCGACGTTAGCGCGCGCGCACTTCTGTTGTTGGCCGTGCTCCTCAGTATTTCTTTCTTTCACAATACTCGTACATTTATATATATATACATATTTATTTATTTATATATATATATATATATATATATATATATATATACTCACACAGTTTAGGTATTCTATGCGTACGGGTCCGCGATCCGCTTTCATTGTTCCTACAACATTCGTCAGCTGTTCACTGCACCACACGCTCGCACGTTTCATGCTTTCTGGTAGTCTCGGTGTCGTCGTGTTTGTCAGTCGTTTGTTCTTTTTCTCGGGTTCAGTACAGTGGACCTCTGAGGAGAACCGGAAAATCATTCACAGTTGTCGTCCGCGCAGGTAAATCATACCTATAATGTATCCCACGACCGTACCAACAAAGTACCATAAAAAAAATGTATATACTTCAAAAATTATTTTTTTTTATTAAATTAGCAATTAAGTTGTGCCCTGTTATTTCAAAACTAAATCTAATTAATTAATTATATTTTTGTTGAATAATTTTTCTTTTGTGTGTTCCGCACGTGCGTTCTTTATTTTCAAACACAATTTGTTATTACTATTAGTGTTATCTAATGACAATAACAACAACGTGCACGCGACTCGCCCAGCTGTTTATTTTGACTAAACCGGTTGCCCTTCGAAAAATTTACAACTATCGTTTGCCCGTCATCTGGTTGATTTATTGAAATGTTATCTTGCTGACATTTTATAAGTCAGTGTACTTACCAGTTATGACTTACTACCACTGATTTATGTCATAAACTGTGTGTGGTAATTTTTTTTTTAGATATTAAAACCAACGAATAGAATATAGTTTTGTTGATTATTTTATTTTTTTTGTCGTTTGGAGTTGAACTGTCAAACTGTTCTCGCTGTGTACTATTTCTTGTTATTGTTTTGATACCATTAACACATGCCAGTTATGCTGTGATTTTTTTTTAATGATATTTCCGAAAAACTGTTCGAACATGACACACGCCAGATATAACAAGTATTTTTTCATTCGTAATCATAAAAAATCCCATTTCTTTACGATTACCACCTTCTAGTTTTTTTTTTGAATTAGCGGTGACACCAGAGTTATTTTTTATGTTTTATCTTTTTTTCGCGTAAGTTGGCTAAAGAAAAGCAAATAAAAATTTATTATGATTAGTTCAGTTATCTTTACAACCGTAAAAGGAGTTAGGATTTATGAAATAAAACTTCTGGCCTAAAACCAAAATCTAATTTTGTACCGAGACCTATAGAGACTACATAAGGTTCCATTAAGCCGTTTTATTCGTGTTAGTCCAATACATTTATGTATTTTATCAAATAATGTTCCGTTAAAAGCAATCATAATTAACATAGTTTATTTTGGATAAATCTGAATACTATTTAAAAATCATTAATATTAAAAAGTAAGTAATATTTTATTATTACACGCGAAAAATACAGTAGTATACATAATAATAATGATAGTGTTATTTTGTCTCTTTGTGGTTTAAATTTGATTTTGAAACCACATTATCAACTTTTATCTTATGTCTCAATGTACAAATGTCAAATATATATATATATATATATAAATATTTTCCACTTAAAATAATTAGTTTTAAAAATAAAATAGAGCAAAAATATTTTGTTTTTTAAAACACAAATATTGAAAATTGGTATAACTTTCCGAGTGTGTTACGGACTGCCGCCTAGTAAAAAGTTGTTTCCAAAAAATACCACATTAATGCTGGAAATAATAAGTATAATTGTTTTATACTATTCTCATGAGAGTTCACGACCCTCGTCAACATTTGATCTATCTGCGTTTACAGTTAGCGTAACCAATAGCACTGACCAGGTCGTTGGCTTATAATTTTTTATTTTCACGGCCGCAGTAAATAAGCAATTACACTACTGGAAACTTGATAAAATTACCAAGCCCGTTCGTATTAGTGCACATTGCTGATTGACGATTCTCATTTGTCATTCATGAGACATTCTGATAAAAAAATCATAAACGATTGTCTAAGCGGTCATTGTAGTTGAAACAACGATCAAAAATTCATTAGAAACAATAAAAGTATCAACCGAAAACTAAGTCGAACGGTAATTGTGGTAAAAATGTTTTTTATTTAAATTATTTTTATGCGTCACCGCGTTAGTTTCAATGTAATATTATTATGCCGGCTATTACACTATGTGTTGGTGCATAATCGATTGTGTTGCTAATGAAAATTAAATTAAAAACGTATTAATATAAACTTAACCTGAACGTTGTTTCTGTTTAAAACTAACGGAAAGGAGTACGGGTGTATGACTTAATGGAATAATATTGTTTTTAAATAAAACCTTTGTTTTATTAATGGTTATATTAAATAACGAGTGAACAACTACGATCTTGCACATATATGCTGATTACATTAATGTAGTTTACGGAGCCCCGTTGATGTGCTTTGAATTAAACGCAAACAAAGTAAATTTGAAGTGGTTTTTCCTAATTGACGAAGAAATTGCATTATGTACTGTAAATGGCTGGGCAAAGAAAACATTGCCAATATATTGGCGTGTCGCGCATGTTCTGTCGACGTTAATAAGGTACCTTGTGCGAGCACTTTTCGGTTATTTCATTACCGTTGATGGCATAGCCTATAAAAGAATTTTCTTTTGTAATTATTTTCTACGTTAACGGTTAACGAGATCATCGTAAAAGTAAACTGATCCGAGTTGGTTAGAAGTAACAACTATATAGTTTTACTATCACTTTTGAGTCGAGTAGTGGCGAGGGACATTGCTGCGTCCAGATTTTAAAACCAACGAAAAGTTATTTTTTTTTTCTACAACTTTATTATGTCATAACCCTCGAATAGTATATAATTTTTAGAAATGAGCTTATATGAAGAAGAGTATAAGAGTTGACCTCTTTTATAAAGTGATAGTGTTCGCTGTGGAAATCTACTCAATAGATTACTCTTCAATGTTGTGTTACCTTCTTGTGTGTTAACCGCGCATGTGTGTGTGTGTGGGGGGGGCTATAAATGGTTAACAGAAATAATAGGTGTCCAAAGTGCGCCAAAATTTGTTACCAAGTTGTGTTTCATATGGTATGAATTATAAGTGAAAATGTATTTGTACGCGTGTGACAAAATTGTAATTATTATTATGAATATTTAAATCGAAAAATTGCTACGTTCACTTTGTTAAATTATATTTGAATGTTATGACTATAATGGCAATACATTTAATAATTAACGAATGTTTTACTATTAAGTTAAAAATACAACGTAATTCAATGTTATCAAATTCATTTGTTTATTTTTTATATATAACCAATAGAAAATCAATACTTAGCTGTTATTTTGAATGATAAGTGTACAATGTATTAATGTACAACTAACACAAAATTCGATGGTTTAATATTAAATAACGGCGCCCACACAATCGCACTTGAATAAAAAAAAATCACTAATCTTCAGCTGTCAACGTCGCGATTTATTTTTATTGCTCATTTAAAGTACACTCGAAGTATTCATATTTCATAAACTTCATTCGATTTGTACTTGTCTTTGAATTTCGCTCTTTGTCACTATTAACAGAGCAAGAAACAAGTACTCATACACTGTGTAACTTAACACCTTTTTAACGATGTTTACTGTCAAACGAGTACTTTCAGTTGTATTGCTTTTATATATTTGTTATGAAGATGCATGAAGGCGCTGTTTTTATGTGGAATTGCTATTGTGAATGACTTATAGGTCATATTTGATATGGAACATATGAACTTTTTGACAAGTTATTAAAAATACAATAAAAACGTACGAGATTTGTGTGTATGTTTTTTTTAAAAATATATTTACTGATGTCTGATTTAATTCTTGGTGCGTTGTGTAATAAATGAAGTGCTCTCGTAAATATGATTTCATAATCTTGAAACGTACTTAATCCATTAACTTGTTTCTTGATTACTTATTCGAGTAAGCCTTTCCGCAAGGCGGCGTACCAAGTATTTAAATTACAAAGTCCAAGAAAACAATTTCTTTCTAGTTACTTATTTCTGGTCTTCGATAATTTTTTTTTTTTTAATCCGGACCGCAACATTACTAATTAGCTTATATACATTCAGTTACAATGTTTTAAATATTCAAAATGATATATTCTTAGTATTTCACAATACTTAACTAATAGTAATAATAATAATTGAGTTAGCGTTCCAAATAAAATTTAGTAAGTTGTTTGCGAGCGGTTCTTTGATTATTTCGGTTGGGATGTCGTTTTTTATTTATTTAGGCACAAATTATAAACTTATCAAGTTGTTTTTAGATTTTCGTAAATAAGTATTTTTTATTTTGTCCTATGCGAGTGTCGATGCGTTTCAGTAATACAAATCTAAACGTTTTTCAGTAATTTCCAAATATATTTGCGACTGCTGTTACTTATTCCACGGGAGTTTTCTACTCGGCCAAACGTTATCGCAAGTGACGGCGGTAGCGAATCGAATCACCAACGACGACGTCTATTAATGTAACATAAATCGTTATATTCCTCCCACTTCGGTTTGCTTACACGGAAAGGACATTGACAGTTGTAGTCGACCGGCGTGCCCCGTCCAGCGGCGGCAGTCCTCCTGCGCTTGGGTTCGGCTGTTTTGCGCTGTTCAGTTGTTGACCTCACCGATGGTGCACAGTCACGTGCTTTTCGCTGAGGCACAGTATTGGGTCGTCACGTCAACGCTAAAATATTACCATACACTAATAGACTAAGGGGTCATCATCCCCTTGCCTTTTAAGAAAGCTTATATTTACATATCCTTTCACTATTATTAGTGTTAACCCCTTTCGTAGTTCCTGTAAATGTTTTCAAAGTCACACGACTTTATCGATCCTTTGGTGGCCTTCGACGCCCGTTAATCCGCCCCGTGACGGTTTTACTTTCTTTCTTCGAATATAATGGAATAATATTTTTTTTAACGCACATGACGATTTTATTGTGTTACTCTGTAGGCTTTTCTCGCTAATTAAAAAAAAAAAAAAAAATATTATGTAACCAACAAAAGTTGACTATTAAATTCATATTTAGCTTAATTTGTATTATACAAATAGATTGTTTTGACGTAAGATTTAATTTTACTCAGAACGTCAGTAGGATATACTAATAACAATATTAATACAAACAATTCATTGCGATATTATCTATATGAAGTAATAAATGGTCGTAGGAAGTCTATTATCGAAGAAAATGATAGCTATAAAAACAACTGTAAAATGGAATCATTACAGAAAAGCTAATGATCGATCGATTGTATTTAATCGGTAAAATCGTATACACTGTCAGACCGGTTTAGAATCTATGTTCACACAATTACTTATTATAACCATGTTGTTATCTTATCTTTTAATAGTGTAAAAGTTGGTTACTATTAGTGATTACTAGTATGATGGGCAAACTTGAACAACACTCATGACAAAATAATAATTTTTATGAAAAATAATTCAAGTCGAGCAACTCTAGTCCATTGGATTATGTTTGACAATTATTATTAGGTATATAGGAAACTATAAATATTGTATTGTACCTTAAATAAACTGTAATTACTTTGGTAAAAATAAAAATATTGATTACGCAATTGCGGTCTTCACGCGAACAACGTATTTATAACGTCTGCTACCCTTCAGTTAAAAAGTTAAAATAATGTTATTACACAAAAAATTACTAAACATTTTTTATTGTTACGTCGAGATTTTCATGAAACGATTTTTTATGTTTTCACATGGTATTTGAACTTTGATTTAAAATGATGACCTCGAAAATGGTATTCTCAAAATGACCTCGCACAAATAAAAATGTTCACTTTAAACCAAACGAAGAATGTTTCAAATTTACTTTTAACTATATACCCTATTATAATACAATGCGTATCGTATAATTGTTGAATTTTTCAAAAAAAATCTTTAAAACATTAAATAATGTTGTTTTTGGTTAGACAACATTGTAAATCTCTGGTTGATTCTCATTATATTTTGCATTTTCATCTCGGTAATAGTGACTCCAGGGAAATACCGCCGCGCTGTGTACGTGATACTTTAATTAATTTCCTATTATGATAGTGCTTATTTATTTCGCCATTTTTCTTTCTTCTCTTTATTGTATACACAACAGCTGTATAATTTGATTTCAGTAACGAATTAATGTAAGCAACTGTAGAACTTTTATTAAGCCTTGGAATTTAAAATAAATCAATTATCTATTTATTTTTGTTTACTTAAAACGGAAAATTTTCTTTGGACGTTTTTAAATAAAATCTCCTGTCAATTCGAATTCTTACTTTTTTTTTTTTTTTACTACGTTCAGTCATTGCGTCATGAATTTCGCAATTTTGCCGTTGACTACTTTTGGTAAGCGCACCTGGTATTGATCATCTCGAGTATAAAAAAAAAAGTTTAACACGATTGCATGGCCGTTGTTAAATCAAGGACAGCATTTAACACCTACTTAACAAAAATTATCGTCACATAAGCTTTTGTTAAGTAACGTATGCGCTCTGTATGATAAAAATGGTTGCTCTTTGTGCTAAACGAAATGAAATTATTATTTCAGACGTTGTTCTTATCGTACTCGATCATTTTCGAATTGCGTGTTAACTTGTTATCACATTAGGTTCACTCACTGCAGACAATAAAAATAGAGAACGCTACAATTGTTTATTATTGTTAATTGTAATCGATTTATACTTAAAATTGCCATCTCCATGAAATTAAAAATAAATGCAATTGCAATGTACCAAACCCAATAATGATGGCTGTACAAATAGTGCTCGTGTTTTCTCTGTCGATTCGATTTAACTTAATAACAAATGCGTAATGGTCGTGTTAGCGGCGGTTGCAATGGCCGCCACGTGTGGTCACCGTAAAAGCGATCGATCGTGGGAACATTATCCTATTGAACACGCTGTTTATTGCTGATGATCTGTTTTGCGAAGATGTAATATTATTGTGCTGATACGATAGAATAATCACGAAATGAATAGCCACAACGTCCGGAAGCCATCGATGGTGTGAAGGCGTCAGCGATGAGCACAAAAGAAAACTGTTATTTTTTTTTTTTCGGCGTTGTAACGATAACAGAGCGTACGACGATTGCTTTGAAACAAAGAACCCGCGTTGGATACCTCAACAATGCCTATGGTATCTTACGCAGTGAGGCAGGTGCAGTCCGTTTTTATGTCTATTCGTTATGGTGTTCTCACTGTATAAAAGAATGGTGGACGCAGACGTTTGTTAACTTTGATTTGTTTGTGTTGCGACGATACGCAGCCACTAGCCAATGTTTGGCGTTTCGAGAGTAGTTGTTGTTTTCTTATTATCGATTTTACTATTACACACTAGACAATAACTATTATAATTGCGATAAAATAATCGTTTGGTCTGCGCAATTGAGAAATAATATAATTAATTATACATTACTATCATGACCTTATCATCAATTCAACTTATTTTGACAACACACAAATGTGCGCACGCGTATTCCAACTGAAACGCAATACGTGAAAATTTCCACCTAAATTTCACGTTTAGTGTAGTGCGGCGCTTGTTTTGTTTTATTATTAACGAAAAAGCCGTCGTTCTGTAGGAGTAATTATTGTTATTATTATTATTCTATTTAAGGTACACTTTTTTTTTTTTTGTTGTTGTTCTCCTTTGTAACCTTTATTACAAACGTTTATTTCAACCATATTTAATCGATATACACATTCGAAAGAGTAAAACTTGTGACTCGATTTAACTTTTGGCCTGTGGATTACACGCACTTTTATGTCTTAAGCGTTTCGAATGTTGTTGACACGCTGACACATACTGGAGGGGCTATAACAATAAACCATATATTTTCAATTTGACGAGAAACCGTGTTTTGTTTGGCTAAAGATACGTCTTGCACAGATGGGGTATCTAATTGTACAGAGTTCAAATTCTTAATCTCCATATTATTTCAATGATAAATTTCACATTGTTATCTCATACAAATAAACAATAGCTTAGCGAACTATTTTTATTTGTTAAATAACTGGCAACGCAAATAACTTAGTTAAAATTACACGTACAGCTTATTTTTTTCTTTTAAATTATTCAACTCCAATATTTGTGTATTTGTTAATATCGTTGAACTTTATCGACAGTCTTTCGTATTACCTTATCTACTTTTAAAATAATAGTCGTTACGTAAAAACTTGATGAAAAGTGTTTGTTTTGTTGATGCAAAAATTCTCGGGTTAGACTTGTTTTTATATATAACCGTCAAGAGTGTCTGAATGATTATTTTTATAATATCTGCACTTTGCCGATAGTTTTTACGATAGTGCACATCATTTCAGAGTTAATGACACCTTCGTAAACAAACCGGTTACCACGAATTTAAAGGAACCTATCGGTTAAGAATATTGTGTAAGGCTCCTTTTCAAAGGATCTATTTGGAAATCCGTTGATATCAAAGATGGCCCGTGAAACATATTACACGTGGTGTACTCGATTGTCTTATCGAAGGTTGAGTATTGAGTATTTAAATTTGATTATAACGCCGAACAGGGTGCGATTACAATCGAAACGAGCGTGTGATTGAAGTTTGATTGAAATTAAATTGTACGTGTCGAGCGCATTTTGAAAATCGGCCAAGCTTTTGTGTATCGTTCGGGATTTTTTTTTGCCACCTAACTTCATTAGTTTTCTCTTCGGATGCGATTTGTTTTTGCTAAACTCATTGCGTCTGACGAACCGTACTGTTATCAGCAGCGTTTAATCTCACGGGCTGGTTTTTTTCTTTTTCAACCGTCCGGTACTCTTCGTAGACGACTTTGATCGTAGGAATATTTTTGCGACTTTACCAGTACGTTTAGTGTGCAATGGTAAATTCGCCATTACTCGTTACAGAGATTGGTATCCGTGAGAAAATAACAACTGCCGCCGGTTGTACAAAGACGGTTGACCTTGGCGCAGACCGCAATGTTTTTAAAAAACGCGAACAATATTAATCGATGAAATAATATTGTTGTAAAATCGGTTTAAAAATATTAATAACGGCAACAACGTCGTTAAATTAACCCGACGCCTTTTATGGTGCCGTTAACTTGATGAGCACAACAAACATAAATGAAGAAATAAACAAATTTCTTGTTTACCCGAAACTACTTTACTGTTTGCGACTGACCACCATTGCTGTTAAAAAAAACACTACCGCGCGCCGCTCGCAAAACATTTTTGAATCGTTGACATTTTATATTGTGTTGTTTTTCGCAGCAGTGATACTGGACGTGTTCGGACTTGATGATTCGACCAGAGGCCGATCTTTGCTGACTAGGCGCCGACGAAAAAATGGTCAAGACGTTTCAGGCATATTTACCGGACTGTCACAGGACCTATTCTTGTATTCATTGCAGGGCACACCTAGCCAACCACGACGAACTCATATCGAAGGTAAACAATTATTTCAATTGTTCCACTGTAATTTATATGACTACTGAAATGCGAGTTTCAGACACGGTCAATATTTTTTATCTAAAAACACAAGTTGATATTTTCAACACTCGACATCCGTTGAAATTATATATTGTGAACATTGTTTTTGGTATTTTTCAATTTTATTTATTCCTCGACTCGTCAGTTAACTTTTTTTTTTTCAACGGCAACTTACCAGTACGTATTTGACCAGCTCAAGTAATGACAATATTATCGAATTAAGAAAATAACCTTTGACCCGTTATTTCGGAAATGATTACTATTTTAAAATATACACTGGGAGTGAGGTGCGGATATGATCGTATTCATCACTGGACATTTCTCAGGCGCATCTCTCCTGTCGCCCAAAATGTATAAAAATGTTAATAACTTTCAAAGTTGAAATGTGTTATCGACCAATTATTTTTTTAATTAGATATATGATTTTTTATTTTATAAGCTAGTCGAATAATATTGTGTATGTGTGTCATTTGAGCAAATAAAGTTAACGCCTTTACGTGCAAAAAGAACGATCCGAAAAAGTGCTAAATAATTAATAAATCGAGAAGTGTATATAACCAAAATATGTAAAAAAAATTATTCCCGAAATTATTTATATTTTGTAAGTAATTGAGTGGGTTACGACGATTAACGTTCACTGTGTAAATATTTATTTATTTATACACTCCATACAAATTGATTCGAAACAATTAAAATACTTTTTATAATTAAATGTAAACTAATTTTGCGAAGAAGTTCGATTAATGTGTGTTACGTTTGAAATAAACGGCATAGAACGTTATTGTATTTTATGTTTTCTAAAGGCGAACTCGTTTATTTAGAGTTATCTAATAATCGAACAGTTTCCAATTATTTGTTTTGGACGTCGTATATTGAGTGTATTAAATTAGGCATAGTCGAATAGGTGCCACCTAAACAATTAAGCGCGTTGATAACCCATCGCTGATAGTGATTGAATATCTCACAGTTGGTTAGTGCAAACAAAAGTCAATTAAAATATCACCGAGTCCTATTATTATTGTTGTTGTTGTTGACCTATATTTTCAACGAGTAAACAAAACAATGCGAAGTTGTATGGTAAAACGGCGGCGGGGCTTACTTATCTATAAATCCTAATGTGTTGTTGTTCCGTCCAAACTGCGCAGTGCGAAAACGTGAAGTAGCAAATAACGTGATTTCAAAATCACATATTACGGTGAATTTATGTCGTGATTTGATTAAAAAAACATTTTTTCAGCCGTAATATGATGTACTGGCGCGCGTTTTTAATTAAATAGTGGACAAACGGAAAGGTAAACTACGCATTTTGAATAAAGCCAATCGGGTTCTTTTGATAATTATATCGCGTGAAACCAGTTGGTAATCATCGAATCCGATTTAATTTGGATTATAAATTATTTATATTTTCGGTAAACCGTTCAGCTGGCGACACTGGCGCGTTGATCTCGCTGCGAAGGATGCAAACCAGCTGTGCTTGACGTTTGCTATGAATTTAATTGACGTCGTTGCCACCGACTTGGTGTTCATCGAAGTTCGCTGCGCATTTCGACAACAATAATATTTACTGTTTGATACCAAGTGCGTTTCGAGTGCATTTGTTGGTTACGTTTTATTTTTCAAGCGACGTGTGTCACGTGCTCGCAACGAATTGAAGTCTGACGACGCGCGACCAAATAATGTCGCGGGTGTTTTTATTTGTCGCTGGCACGTGCATACAATATGATGACTGACTACACCTATAGCAGCGACGATATGTTATTGCGCAATTCGCTCAAACTGTGCCGTTTCTCGCGATTGTATGTCGACTTGGTCATTAGGCTATTAGCCGCGCACCGGTTCATTGAATTAGCGCACCTACAGTTTAGTGTAGTGCACATCTCGCCGCCAACATTAATTGCATCTGGCGGGACAAAGGAAAAGTTTGGCCCCGCAGTCGTTTTACGGGTCGCGTTGAACCTGCGCACTTTTTTTTTTTTTTTATACAATGTGCGCCTCATTACGTAACCGGCACTCGATCACGCGAACGCCGCCGAGATAACCACGGCGTGTTAGGCCCGTTTTTCTGGTACGCCACTGCGCGGTGTCTACGCGGAAACAATACGAATACGGTCTGGGCGGCAGATGTGTACTTCGCTAAAATCTGATACCGCGTCAAAAGTTGTCCCGCGTAATGTTTGCAAAGGCGCTTAAATACCACCGTCGTACACTATCGGATAACACAGACGTATCAATTTCTAATACAGTCGATAGTTCCGGACAAAAGTTTCTAATTTAGTTTTAAATACAATGTCATTCGCGTCTTTGATTTGTTTGCCGTAACCGTTGACCTTTAAGCGAATTACGCTTGTTCGTGTAATTGTCGCTGCCCGTTCTTTGTGCTCGTTAAAACCGTTAACGATTTCCCGTCAAGTTTGTCGATCGATTAATGTTAACAAAGAAGTTGTGCAGGTGTAAAAATTACATTTTGTTGATTTTGTCGTCGTCAACGGGACAAAAACTACACTGCTAATGATTGTTATTTTTTAGGTCACGTCCGCGTCCTTTTTGACACTTGGATTACATTATATCGACACGATTTTCTTTTTCGAACTTTCATAAACTCATAATTACTTTGCTTACACACACAAAAAGTAAAACTTGATAAAAAATGTATACGCATTCGTTTGTATTTACTCCAAAGTAACATTGGGGACTTGTCACGGTTATGGAATTAATGAATACGTTTTCTTGTTATTGAATTTTTAACGTTCACGTTAAGAAACGTTTACTTTTCAACGACTTGGTCGCATTGACAACCGTTCAATTTTTTGTCGATAAAAAAAAAATAATAATTACGAACACGCCGCGGCGCGTGGTATACGCGAATGTTGTCTGCGATATTAACAAGTACGATATTTTTTTAACTACCAGAACTGTGTGAAATATGTGTCAAAAGCACATACTCAAATTCGAATCATAATTTCTATTGCGCATATATTTTTACGTGTTGTACAAACTCGGTAAAAAACAACAACAACAACGCTAAAAAATGATGCACTTGTAGTTCAAGATCAGGACGTTCCGCCGCCGGCACTAATTACCCGACCGCCGAGTAATTAATACTATGACAATAGTGTAATTATGTAATATTGTGGGGCCGTTCATCGCGCGTGTTGTTTACATCGGATTGGGGTTAACTGCTCTTTGTTTTTACGATCAACGTAATCTCGGATAACGAAAATAGATAAATTGTTATTGCTCACTGATTGTATAAGCAGTTTATTGCGTACGTCGAATCGCGATCATTTTTTACGACACATTAAACACTTTGAAGGGTTTAGACTCGATACACGAAACCATTATCATCTGTAAAACAACACACCAGTACAATGAGAATATTTTGCACCCTCCTCGTCACCGAGTGCATATCCATTGAAAAACGTCCACGAAACAGACGCGTACGAGTCGCACACTATGAACCTCAAAACTAACAAGTAAAGGTCATCTGATGAGTGTACATCCTGTTTTCTCTCTGGGGATTCTTATGGTTCCATATCAACAGTATTTTTGATATCGAGTGAATACTGCGTAGGACGCCGCGTCGTTACCTTTCTCCTCTCGGATGATAATTTGTCTATTCTCACATGTCGACATTGTTATGTCATATTTGCCTATTTAAACGCGTCTCAGATTTTCTAGACACCACCAGTCACTTTATCGTTTGGGTCGCAAAAAATGAAAACTGCCAGCGAGCCGATTAGTAACGCTTTTATTATTTATTCAAATTGTATTAAAAGTATTATTAAAAACATAAAAAAACGTGTCTTTATATAGCGCGCCCGTTATTAGATTTAAGACCATGTTCTTTGACGGAGGTACTTTGCATATAAACTGCCAACGAATGGAACTTAATTAAAACGGATAGCGAGCATTGGATGTACGCAAAATAATATCATGTCAAGACTTGAAATCTATACATGTGACGTTTCATATAAATGGCTTTGGAAATAGGTCATAGTTATCTTATTCGTCCTGAAAAATAAACTCGGCGGTTATATTTTATTGCATAAACGCGAGTGTAGTCTGTCCGAAGGGAAAAGGGATCCACGTGCCAGCATTTCGTCGTATCGCCATGTTACTGTTTAACATAATGAACTTTGTGTTATTTTTAAAAAAAAATCCACCACTACGGATCGTTGCAAGTTTTTTATACGTAGTCGTCCGTTTTGAGTTGTGATCAAATTTCGTTTGTACTACGATTTGCCCCTGTTGGCGTTTGACCTAAAATTAACTCGGCAACAGTATCGACTTATTCCAAGTGTGTTTCAAACAGAAAATATTGCACGTTTTCTTGTTTATTATTACTGCAAGTTTTTTATTGTTGTTAAAAGCGCGCGCTTTATTTTGTACGCGTTCTCGGAACGATGAGAAATTATTACGATCCTCTCTCGCTGTTTTTTTAATTGATCCAACTGCAAATACAATGTTTGTACAGAAATGCAATAATTGTACTCTACAGAATCAATTTTCAACGATAAAACAAAATGTTGTTTACTCGCGCGGAAAACGATTTGTTTGTGTTATTTAAAATTCAAACAGTCGATACGTTCTCGGGTTTAATATCAGCGAGATACGATAACACGTGTTTCTAATTGAATAACATCACATTGCGTTTGTTATACGAGTGTTCTACGCATCAAATTTAATCTTTACGAGGGTTATTCCGCACACGTATAGTTTTTCACAGTTTTCTCCGAGCAAACTTTTTCTTATTACGTGACGTCATCTGTCGACAATACGCGCGCGCCAATTTCTCCGTTTTGATGTTTTTGCGCGTTTGTCGACAGCCTCTAACGCAACTCGCACAAAGACTTTACGCCAATTGCTCTTAGAAATGTACGAGGCACGTGCAATTGCGTTTATCTAAATTGTCAGCGCAATGTCGCGCACACCCTTCGGATAATGATATGTCGATCGCAGTGCGCGATGCAAACGACTTAATCGGATAATAAATTAACGATTACCCGGATAATTATCCCTGGTAAAATCAACGCGATAGTCGTTGTTAATAAACGACAGAACACATCTGCCACAATGCCCCACGGTGGTGAACGGCAGAAGCGAATCGTGTGTGTATTGATCGATTTGCATGTGTCCTATTTTTTTTTTTTTGGTGCATGTGCATCACGACTGACGCCAACGTGTGCTCGGCCAGCACTGTGCGGAGTTGCGAAATCGGTACAACCGCCACCGTCTTCCCACTACTTTGCAATCGGTTAGTACCGCCGAACTGCGACGCAATTCCCAACACGGCCATAACCTGAATGTTATCGTGGTGCGACCTCCTGACCGACTACGCGTTATTTACTGATAACGACAATTAGTCGAGTTATTATCATCATTGATAACGGCGTTGCTATTGATCAAACAAAATCACGACACGACCATTTAGCAATTATAAATTTATGATTTTATGCAAAACGCACTGTTGTTGTTAATAGTTCCCATAACGTGGTACTGCCTGCGTTACGATTATGTGGCCATTGTAAAAACACGATTTCACCACAAACGCTAATCGGTACTTTTTCCGAGTTTAATGTTGCGGTGTATATTTTTATTTTCACATTGTTGATTAGAATTAATTTGCAATATTTAGAGCAACTAAATGCTGTTATATTTTAAAAATAAATTTATTTATAGTCCTCATAAATTGTTTGTATTAAAAATTGAGTTTTTCGTTTTCCCCTTTTAATACTCCTCAAAATATGTCAATTTGAATTTAATAAGAAGCAACCATTACACGTGCCGTTTAAATTAAAACTAAATTTTATGT
The DNA here is from genome assembly GCF_025091365.1 of Daktulosphaira vitifoliae. Taxonomy (NCBI): domain Eukaryota; kingdom Metazoa; phylum Arthropoda; class Insecta; order Hemiptera; family Phylloxeridae; genus Daktulosphaira; species Daktulosphaira vitifoliae. The sequence continues at coordinate 22,778,113 of NW_026099576.1, forward strand.
CTTCTACAAGATACACTCCATTGATTTTAATATTAATTACGTGTTATAAGTCTTATTCTAAGATTTGCACTTTTAGGTGTAAACATATTTTGCCTATTTTATACATTATGATGTTGCACAGTATAGTAAAAATACATCATTTATACGTTATCGCATGAAATATTTACTAATTATTTATTAATTCCCATTAGATAATCATTGATTTAACTTAAAAAAGTAAAATATTACGCAATTCATTTCATGCGTCTATTTAATGGGTTTCTAAAAAAAATATGTTATAAGAATCGAATAATAAAATACTAAAAAAAATGTTTTGAATTAATGTCGAAAAATATTTTTGATCGTTAATTCTAACCCTCAAATACTACAGCCGTACATAGGAGAAATAGTAAATTTTTTAATTCAATTATTTCATGTGTTATTCATATTGTAATATTTATTGATTATTGTCTTGTTTTATTTTGCAGTCGTTCCAAGGTAGCCAAGGTAGAGCATATCTTTTCAATTCCGTGTAAGTTGATTTTTTATTACCATATTTGCTTAAACATATGTGCGAATTATCATCTTTGATAAGATTATATTATACCTAGATTCAAGAGAAATTCATAAATGTTTAACTATTATTATATAATTATTCGTACAAAACGAATTGCGATTTAAGTTAATTATTTTTTTCTTGATTTATATCAAGATTATTTTTTAGTATTTGTTCGTCATTGAGTTACTATTTTTTATATTTTATAAGATATTTTAGAGTATAATATTCTATTTTGATTTTTTAGCGTGAACGTTGGATGTGGACCGGCAGAAGAAAGGATATTGTTGACCGGCTTGCACGCTGTTGCTGATATCTATTGTGAATGCTGTAAGACCACTCTTGGTTGGAAATATGTGAGTCAATAATTAGGGTCCGGATTTAAATGCATTTATAAATTTTCATTTAGCCATTTTCAAGAAACCCAAGTTCATGCAACCTCGTCGTACGAATTTTCCTAGAATATTTTTTTATTTTTAGGTAGATGATCCTCTTCTAAACCTCCCAAAACTGAACCTAAACATTATTAAATTTTTAAGCAAATCAATTAAAAACATTCTTCATTTAACTTGATTTTTTATTAAAAAAAAAAACAACCCCGGGAAATTCATACGTTAGAAAATGTTTGTCAAACTTTTTATAATGTGTAATGTATTCAAATATATCACTGCTATTTGTATTATTTTGTCTCAAATCGGATCGCATTTGACATGTAAAATATGTTTTGTAATACATTTTTCATTGAACTTTCTATTTTAACAACGAAATAATCAATATAAATTAGAAAGAAAAATATGTTGCTATTGTGATATTTAAGAAAAATACCGATAATACGTTTTACGATGAATGTACACCCAAAGAAAAACCTCAATCAAAATAGAAAGAGAAATTTTATCAAGGGTTTATGATAATGTTTTATTAATACGAACAAAATAACTATTCTTATAAATAATTATTGTTCAGGACAAGAAAAAAGAATATCATATTGATAAATATATCATTGATTCAATAGTAATGATATATTTATCAAATTGAACAATGAATTTATTATATAGATCGAGATTTTTCTCTGGGTGTAACTGTGATTTGAGAGTTTATGGAATAAATAATTGAAATCGTCAATTATTATTTATTTACTCGTTACAAAATAAGGAAAACGTTGTTTTCAGAAGCGGAAACAATTTTAATTTTAAAAGGGGCGTGTTAAGTGAATTTTGTCGATTGTTGCTGATAAAAATGCCGGCCTCTAATGACTTAAACGAACGCTTGGGGGAGATGTGCGCCATTCCTCCCGCACTACCCTTTAAACCACTACTGATTATTTAAATATTTAATTTCAATTATGTAACTTATACAGGAAGTTCCAATACTGAGACTTGGTAATTTATTTGTTACAGGAACACGCGTTCGAGTCTAGCCAAAAATATAAAGAAGGCAAGTACATAATAGAACTGGCCCACATGATAAAAGAAAACGGCTGGGAGAGTCCGCCAAAGAAATGAATTTATGCTGTCGCTCTTAAAATGCATGTGTTATATACGGTTTCCAGTTAATAATCTCATTTCACACGATTGTGACGCATTTTTATCATTTGGACGGTCCGTTTGACCTACAGGTCAAATCATAATGATTTATTCGATTAGTGAATACATTCAGTTTTTGATGTTTATTAATGTGCATGGCATTTGTGCAGATCAACCCATGAAATCGGTTGTACTCGATAGACATACGATATTGATTCAGTTACAAGATAGCTGACAACAAAGTGCCGTGCATCTAACTTGTTATTTTGTGCGTTTAGTTTTATAAATTTACGATGTACCTAAATAAATTACTAATTTTGTGATAATATTACCTTAAGAGTAAACTATGCCCAACATTGAAAACAGTTATCTTCTGAAACTTTATTTTTCATTGCATACTCACAAACGCTAAATTATCTATCATATGACAATTGTTAATATCTATTAAGATAGTTTAAAAAAGAAGTATATTTTATATTCAAATACATGTTATAAATTAAATATATACGTGGATGTCAAAAAAATGTTGAAATGTTGAAATTGACAGTTTGAATTAAATAGTAAACTATCTATCTATACTGTCAAAACTTAATACAGGGTTTTCTTTATTTACTATAAATCAGTTTAATCATTGTTGATGGATACCTTTAAATATTTACTATATTTCAAAGTTCTTATTAGTTCACTTTGAAATGTGTTAAAATTATTTCTGTTTTAAGAGTTTAATTTCTTCTTAGTTTTTGGGTAATATAAATATATTTTAATTAAAACTATTCGTGTATTACTTTATATTCACTAAAACTAACTACAAAGAGTTTTGATTTATTTTTTCAACAATAGATTACTTTGAGTTTACGATTTAGTAGTGTTTTATAATATATTCCCAACTATAAATCAACAAGTTTTGAACATTTAGAGTTATACTAAGACATCATTTAGTAACAGCCATTTAATAAGAATTATTCGTATAAAATTGTAATGAAATGTTTGTATAATGTTCAGCAAGATTAAAAAATAAAATTCCCCTGTTATATCTTTCATTAAAACAAATTAAATTTACTGAATGATATAATTCGTAAGTGAAAACTTTAGTATTTTAGGTTTAGTAAAATAATGATGTTTGTAAATTATATTGTGCATTAATTTATACCTAGTCGATAGGAACTGTAATTAAAGGCTATATCATATAATATTACATATATGTTTTATAATTATTTTACAAAATTTAACTCGAATGTACTTAAAAAGCTCCTTGGTTTAAAATAACTAATAATCCATATTAGATACATACAAAACAAAGTTAATTACATTCTATTTATAACCATGGCTTAATTTAGTTTATAACTTCCAATATACGATTAACACATTCACTTTTTTTTTTTTTTTTTCAAATACATACATTTGTTTAATAATAATTTAGTGTAAATAATATGAGTGTAAAAAGTTCCTGTAACAAAACCTTTCCACTTTGTCTTTGACTAAATTGATCTCAAATATTTTTTTTCACTTTTGACTGTATTCAATTGTTTCTACAAACTCAACAGACATTATTTTGCTTTATAAAAATCCCAAATTAGTTTAACAATTTGAATCTTGTAACGAGTTGTATGCTAAAAATATTTGAAATTATAATAAAGTATTGGTTTGACAATTAGAGTCCATAATGATTGGGTCTCTTTCTTTTTTTTAAATAATTAAAAATGTTACTTTTAATTATTAGTCAGTCACATCTTCCACAAATTGACTTATTATTTTTTATATGTAATTGAAATTATATAAATAGATGTAATATTATAAATCTTGCTGTTTAGTTTGTCATTTGTTGATAAATTCCATGATCTCTTGTGGTATTTGCTTCTTTTTTAATTGTGTATTTTAAAGAAAACGATTTCAGAAATTCATAATTAATCATAAATTCTTAAGTAAATTATTTTATTAAGTTCATTCTCATAATGTTATTAATAAACGCTTAACTTCCATCGTAAAATATTTTGAATTCATAAATTCTTTTATTATTATTAACTATTAAAAAGCAAAAAAAAAACTACATGTTTTAATTGTTCATTAAATTATATTAGTTTACCTTCATTAGAATTATATAATAATGAAATAATTTTATATTCTTTTAGATGAATTTTATTTTTGACATAATACAAAAACATAGTGTTAATCTTGATGATTATTTTATTAATGTGAATTTCGAATGATGAATAATTTTTGTTTTATTTATATTTAAATTTGACTTCTGATATCTACTTTAGTCTATTATTTTTAATTATTACTACTCATTATTCTTTTCTGTTAGTTGTACAGAATGTTAACATTGTTTTTTTTTTAATTTTATACTTAACAATATAATATACAATATAATATTATTATTAATTTATGTACAATGCTTGACATAATATTTTGAGTTGTGATGTTTTTTTTTTCAAAATATAAAATAAGTATATACATTTACCTATTAATTTTTAGTTCCTATTAACCTTTTTTGTTTATACCTATTTTAATTACTAGTATCTTAAATATTCTACAAAATATATACTAGTACAAGTTTTTGTTGTCCCTGGAATTTCTGTTAGGTCCATTGATAAATCTTGTATTAATAATCAATTCTATCAATTATGTTTTTATCAACTATGAATCTAATATAATGTTTTGTTTCTTTATTTAATACATAAAGTATTTGCTGACATAAAAAAATATTTTGAAACTATTATAAAAATAAAGTTACGATTAATGTACTAAACATAGTAAAAAATTATATTTGAATCAAAATAAAAAAATGATTTATCTTCAATATTTTTACCAATTAAATCGACTTATCAATTTCTTTTTACAAAAATTTATATAAAATTGATTTTCCAATAAATGTGTTTGACGAACCCTATCAACCATAAAATTTCAAATCCTAAGTAGGTTTTTAAATAATAACTACAATTTTTTATGAAATCTCGTCTTTTTTTTTATTATTATTTTAAAATTTTTATTATTTGGATGTATGCGAAAATATAACATATTGATAATATTACTGTCTTGTTAAATTATTTGTCTATTTGTTTTGAACACAATTTTCATATACTAAGACTTAATTAATCTTACACAAATTAATATATTAGAAACTAAAAAATTGAAAATAACAAGATAGTTAACACATACAAATCATTTTAATTGTTAAATAGAAATCATAACCCATATTTTGTGGACTATTTTTATAGTTTAATAGTAGAAATAATTTATTGTAATAAAACGAAAAACATGTATCTTATCTCTTCTCCATTTAGAAATCGTTTGGTTTTACTACGAACAAATTTGGGCCCACAACTTACCACTAATATGCAAATTGTTATCGTGTATTATAAACATATTGCTTAGACAATTTGATTTATATATTTAATATTTTCAACTCTTGCTGTGTATCATTTAAAAAATTAATGGACGTCAACAAATTTTAGCTTCAATGCGTAGCTGAGAAGGTATTAATTTTACTATGATGTATTTTTAGATTTTTAAGTAGGGGAGATTGGGGCACATTTGAATACGGGGTAGATTTGAATTGATTAAATAAAATTAGCTGTAGTGGATAAAGTAAATTCAAGTAAAATACAGAAGGTTAGTCATACTGTACCCAATATATGATGTTCATCAGCTATCTGTTATTAATATTTTCATAACTATAAATAAAACTGTGTTTTTGAATTTTTTGTTACCGTTTTATTACTATCTTAATAAGAGTTTGAAAAAAAAAGAAAAACATTCAGTAAGTATTTAAGAAAACATACTGAATTAAAATATTATATTTTTTTAAATGGAATATTATGGAATGTGATGTATTTCATTGTACAATTTTTGATAATTTTGTTGAAACATGTACTAATTGGTTTTTAACATTATAATGATCTCATAAAATGTATTTTATTTTAAGAAAATAGTTAGAAATTATGTCAAAAAAAGGACAGTAAATGTTGAATTTATAAGAATCTATAAGATATTAGAGATTTGTTAATTTTCTGTTTACAAGTAGGTAGGTAAATACCTTTAATTTTTCTAGAGAAACTATTGTTTTATATTATATAAGTACCTACTAAGAAAATGTATTAAAATAATATACTTTTACTTATTGGTAATTTTATATGTGTTAATTTTTCAATATATTGACTCATTCAAATGTGCCCCGCATGGATTCACATGTACCCCTACCATGGGGCACATTTGAATAAAAAGTAACTTGTATTTAACATTTTAGAATAAACTATTATTCTATGATATAGATTTTTAATAGTTACAGTGTGATGTTAAAATATTATGAGAATCTAACAGGACCATTATACTTCAAATTAAATGCAAAAAAAATTAAAAATCAAAATGTAATTTCCATTCAAATCTGCCCAGTCACCCCTACCTAATATATTTTTTTTTATTCGAAATACTTTATTTTTTTAATCTGAGTACTTTCGATTACGCAAGTGGGGTTCCAAACTTGAAAAGGTATACGTATAAAAAGTAGAACTTTTTCAACATAATATTTGAACAGGTTTTAAAAATCCTGCGTTTCTTAAACTTAAATTAAATCTTACCTAATGTACTAAAAGTTAAAAAAAAAATTTTCGTAATTTATCTTTAATATCTAAAAAGCCCCTTAATCACACAAAAATTGCTATTTTTTGTATTTTTGTTTACAGTTACTTAGTATTATTTAAATGATTGGTGTAAATCATTATAATAAGTATTATTTTAAATTATATTAAGTAAATATATAAAAGAGGTAGGAATTTGGTTTCTTACATTAAAAAAAATAAAACTATAAAATAACTAAATAAAGTTATTATTTTTTTAATACATACATTTTTAGGTGAGATTTTTGCATTTATTAGTATTATACGAATATTGAAATTTAAATAAATTAAATGTGAATCATCTTGCATAGTATAAATTTCTCTATTCACGGAAGAAGTTTATATAGGGGCAGTTAGCAATTTCAACCTTGTCTGACTATTTTGTAATCACTAAAACTAGAGGAAACACATATGTTACTCTTTTTTTTTAAATATATGTATTTAAAAAAAGTCTATAACTTCAAAATTACATACATGAGAAATAAAAAAAAAAAAAAAAACCCAGCACAGTGGGGTCGCGGCACAGTGGTGACGTGGCATAGTTGGATCAAGTATAATGATATCTGACAGTGATAAAATCACTATAAAAAAAAAACGCTTCGATGCCAATCTTTAGATAGTGTTTAATTTTAAATAATTGGTGGATTATTCCAAAAGCTTCACAAACTGCTAGTTCCTTATTAATATCCTGATTAAGATAAAGTATGACGAATGAAAAAAGGATTATTAAAAAATGGTATTTCCCATAAAAAAATTACATTGATCAATACACTTTTCAATAAATTATAGCATTATAAAGTTAAAAATGTAAAAAATAAAATTGAGAATTTTCACACAATAATAGCATTTGGTAGCCATTTTCACCGTGAAGACAAAATAAAGTCCGAAATTTTTTTTTACCATTATAAAGTATATTATTTAAGCTTTAATTTAAGATATATATAAAAGTGTCAGACCTTCCGGAACACTTTCAAAAGTTAAGTTGAAAAAGTTCTACTTTCTATATGCATTTTTATGTTTTGAATCCCCCCTGTATTAAGGGAAATGGTCCGATTTAAAAAAAAAAGTATGTCGAATGAAAGATCTATATAAATACTACTTCTCATAAAAAAATTGTAATGATCCATACATTTTTCAAAAAGTTATAGCATAATAAAGTTAAAAATGTAAAAAATAAAATTGAGAATTTTCACACAATAATAGCATTTGGTAGCCATTTTCACCGTGAAGACAAAATAAAGTCCGAAATTTTTTTTTACCATTATAAAGTATATTATTTAAGCTTTAATTTTAGATATATATAAAAGTGTCAGATCTTCTGGAACACTTTCCAAAGTTAAGTTGAAAAAATTAATTTTTTGTAAAAAAATTGTCATTTTAAATCCCCCCTGTGAACTGGTAAAAAGTCAGATTTATAAAAAAAATATACCAAATGATAGGTAATGACATCATGCATCTATAAAAAAAAGAATAATATTGATATGTTTATTTTTAAAAAAGTTGCGGCAGTTTTTAGTAAAAAAAATTTCGAAAATTTCGAAAATTAGCGATTGTTAAATTTGTAATTTTTTCAGAGGTTTCCCTCATTTACGGGGAACGAGGGAATTTTTTTCAATTTTTGAGGGTAATGTCTTCGACTAGATACGATTTGTGATCTTTTGACGTATCATTGAAAGAAATCGGTTCGGTGAGAGCTGAGAAAAAGTGGTAACAGACACAAAAAAAAAAANGAAAGAAATCGGTTCGGTGAGAGCTGAGAAAAAGTGGTAAGACACAAAAAAAATAAAAAACACATCTTAGTAAAACCAATACCTTCTCAGCTTCGCATCGAATCTAAAATTGTATATCATAAAAGTAGTGCTTATAACAAACATCAGAATTGAGTATGAAAAATATTAATACTTTCATTAATTAAGACCATTTATTATATAAATATATTTTTTCTCTAGTATTAGTATTAGTGTAAGAAAAATATAGGAATTTTTTTATTTTGCATGCCAATTTACTACTTTGTAAAATAATATAATTTAAAAGTATAGTGGAATTTCGATTAACCATCATCAAAGTTTAACGGTATCCAATCCATAATCAGCCAGTCATGATTTATGGTTGGGATGTGTCTTTGAACATTGATGACGCATATAAAAGAATTGTGGTTAATTAAATTCCACTGTATACTTTTAAATTAACTACTGTAATCAATTATGCTTCAAAAATTGCAGGAATTTTGAAATATTTTGCGAGAAAATAATATATAGCTTATAGACCTTTTTTTAAAACCAACATAAATTCTTATTAAGAATTTAAAAAATCAATATTTTAATTGGTGTCATTTTTCTTATTAATATTGACTGGTCGATAGTAACTCTTGTACAAGTATTCAGTGTGCTAAAGATATTAAAAAATTAAGAATGGGCATGTGGTGCAAACGTTAGCAATAAATTATAAAGCAAGTCATTCGCATCACCTACCCCCACTTAAATTTTTAACTGATTATAACTTATAATATACTTTTCCGTAAGTTATGTTAAACATTTTTTTCCCCATATTTCAAAGCTAATAATTAAATTTTTAATAAAATTGTACCTAGTTTATTTATGTTTTTATGTAAATAATTTTTGTACTGCCTATTTATCGTCATTGGCGCAACTAATATAAATTTTTAAGGAGTCTAAATATATTTTTAACCAGATTTAATATATATTTTTGTATAATAATTAACATACTTTTCTAATTTATTTGGGTACATATTCACTAAATGAGAGCTAACTTCTAGTCTTCCTTTTGTTGTGTCGTTGCATTTTTGAAAAATGTTCAACACATATGTTACCTTGGTAACATATAAAACAAGCATTAAAGTGTATAACTAAAAGTAATTGGAATTTAAGCTCTCTTTTTTGTTAAAAAATGATTTGTGCTGTTTTATGAATATAATGTTAATATATTGCCTAAAATAAATTTTCTTTGATCACAATCAATTTAACACAAGTCATTAATTTATTTAACTCGTATCAAACTATAAAATAGCTTTTGCACAAGTGATCTGTGCTATAAAATGTTAGAAATAACATTCTGTTAATATTTATCAATGGATACTAAATAAATTAATACATTTCATCAAAAACCTGACAATACTTTAAATTATGTATTTTGAATTTAAAGTAATGAGGGTGGGGATAGTAGTGTTAGTTATGTATAAAAACTCAAGCAAGGTACACAACAGCTTACTAAAAAATATTCTTGCGGAAAAACCAGTTCTCGTTTAGTTATAATAATTTATTTAAACATAGAAATATATTTTCTACAAATTATTTTCTTACAAGTAAAAAATGTATTTTAGCTGCATTGAATTATTTTTTATCCTTTTTGTTTCCGGTTCAATTGCTATATCACCAAAAACCTCTAGTGTATGTAAGTATCTTCTATTTTCCGCATTAAATTTTTATAGTAGTTTAATAACTATTATAGTTAGCTCATTTATTACTTTGGGATAACTAAATTTTTAATTTTTTTTTTCATTATACTAAAAATTCATTCAATGCTTTATTTTCGATGAGGAAACGGTAAAAATCAATAAGTATATGTTAATAATTAATTTTACAAGTTCTTCAAGATTTATAAATGTTTAATATAAATGTAAAGTTTTTGATAGTTTTCTCATAATAGCTATTTTGAATATTTTTATTGTACCTTTTAAACGAGGTTTGCCCCCCTCTATATATTTTTCTTTGACATATTATAATAATATAATTAGAATAAACAACTCTGTACTATTTAATAACCAATTACTTTTATACAATACTATAAATTATAATTGTTAAATTTGAAACTTTCTTGACTTTAAGATGGCAAATTACATACGAATTTTGAAGACCTTTTATTAATTTCGTTGTAAAGCTCATAAGATATTGAAATTACCATGGCGTTTTTTTTTTTTTACGTAAACATTCTCACTGGATCAATTTTGTTATAAATACGACAAAAGAGCTCGAAATTGAAAAAAAAACCCTGCTAATTTAATAATAATAAAAAAAAAATGTTTAAGTCTTTTTATATTAATAATCGAATCGATGAGTTTTATGATTGTCATATGAATCACTGTCAAATATTAATCTATGCTGGAACTCTGTATTGGTTTTTTTTAGTTAAATTTCTATTAGATACCTCTCCTTAAAAAAATAAAATAGAGTTCAAGATCTAACTATCTGTAGCTGTCAAGTGGTAAGAGATTAGGGAAATAAATCCCCATTGATATAACTTTTTACTTTTTTGTACAATTTGTATTAAATGTATTCTATATTTTGAAAACTTTATACATAATAATTACATTTGAGTTATTGAGCAGAATTAATATGAAAAAATGATTAATCCTACGAATTTATGAAATTATATGTTAGATCTTGAATATTATTTATACGTATGTAAATTCAACGAGGTACTAAATTAAAATAAATTAAAGATTTGAAATAAACTTAGTAAAAAGAAAGACATTTATGCATATCGAATAGCCCTTAATAACATCTTGATGTTATTAATAATTATTAATTATTAATAACATCTTGATGTTATTAATAATTATTAATTATTAATAAAAAGGCTTTAGGGGATGGTAGCACAACTACCATGTTAATATTTATCATAAAGATTTTTCATCCCCCTTCCATGGAAAATCATTTGACCGATAATGTTAACTATTCTCACTAAAAAATTGTATACTCTAGTATATAAACACTAGATTTTCTAACGCATTGTAGGTGAATTAAAAAATAATAATAATTATAATTTTTTCAACAGCACAAAAGAGAATATAATTTCCATTTGAATTTATTCAATTATTTCCTATTTAAATTATTACTTTAAAATAGTGTTTATTAGGCGTCTAACATGTAATGTTAAAGTGTTTCAATGAAATAATTAGTTAGTTTTTGAATATATTAAATCCAAAATGAGAAATTGTTACTTAACAAAAATTACTCAGTATTGTGGGGATTCAGATTAGTAAACTCAAGTATAGGTTGAAATTTTACAGTAATTAACACCACTAGAGCAAAACTGAATCGTCTTATGTTATCGTTTACAAAAAATTGAAAATATAATAGTCGTCAGAACGTTTTTCTTTTTTAATCTTAAATAATATTTTAAATGATTTAATTTGTTATAGGTTTAAAAAATGCAGACGTTTTATTACGAGCATTATGAAAATTTAAATAAAAAAAAAATTATAAAGAATCGCATCACAAGCTTGAAAAATAATAATGTTATAGAGAAAAAAAATTACAGCTTTATTTTTTTTGAAAATAATTATAAAGTTCAGCTTTAGAAGTTCATAACAATGGTAAAACTTGATAGGATGAAATTTTGACCAAATTATTGAAAATTTATCTGGAGGATTTTAAAAAAAATGTACAACATTTTTTTAGACCCACATTTTTGTGTAAAAACATTAATTTTACAAATGCTAAAATTACGGCTGAAATATTTTAGGTAAAGCAAAACTAATGCATACTCAGAATCGACGTCAAAAATCCTATAGGAATCATTAAAAAATTCACTAAAACAAAACATGACTCAAATTTTGTTGAGCTGTGTAATTTAATTTTTTTTTATTTTGTTATAAACTTAATTTATAAAGAATAATTAATTTTAGTTAATAATTATGAGAGGTGTAATCTGAGCGACCCAGCGATAAACTCTTGTCTTAAAAATGCACTTACCAAATCATTTCCGTATATGGCGAAAGGTAATAAATTTGTATAATTATAATATTTATAATTTTTAAAATAATATTATTCCTAAATTTCAATGGTAATATTTATAGGAGTTCCAAGTCTTAAATTATTTCCTTATGATCCAATGAAAATATCATTAATAGAAATTAACCACGATAACAATCGCGCTGTTCAAGTTAATTTGAAGGTTAAAGACGTAGAAACCATAAATATGTTGTCCTCGACTGAAATAACGGATTTTAAGTAATTATATTTTATTATGTTATTAGGAAGTGTTAAAATTATGTTATTCATATCGTACTTATTTAGGGTTGATGTAAAGAATTTGAGTGCTTCTATATCTTTATTTATGAAAGGACCTGTGTTGCAAAAAGGTACATACTATGTCAATGGAAAAATATTAGCTTTACCGATCGTGGGAAACGGTCCATTTAGCTTAAAAATTGGTAATTAAATATTTTATAAGATGAATGCAGTAAAAAAATGAATATAATATTTTTTAGAGGATATAAATGCCTATATTAAACTCTATATGAAAAAAATTGTTAAAAATAAAAAAGAGTACTTAAAACCTGAAAACATATCATGGAATTATTCTAATAAAAAATTGTCTATAAAGATGGATAACCTGTTTAATGGAAATAAAGCACTTGGTATGTTGCCCATTTGAATATACTTCCTTGTATGTAATAAGAAGTGGCGGTTGTAAGGGGAAGGCAAGGGATAGGCGATCAACCTCATTTGGTCTTTATATTTTTTTAATATTTCAATAAGCTTCATCGATGTGTCAAAGATACGACAACTATCATATACACATCTCATTATATAAATAATGAAAATATTTATTCTACTTCAAATATATGGTTGAGAATGTTTACGCAGGTCTATAAAGTATTAAACTTTTGCGTAATTTCAGAACATTTTCCATGCTTCGCTTGGACTATAATGTTCATTTTTTCAAAAATTTCAGATAAGGATATGAGTTTTCCAATTCTTTTCTATGATTACTTCCTTTAAAACTAGTTATAACCGCCATTTTTAAGCAATATATATTTAAAAATAAGGACCTTAATAAACTTTAAAAATATATAATTTTTTGAAATATTTTAGGAGATAACATGAACGTTTTTATGAATGAAAATTGGCCGGAGCTAGGAAAAGATTTTCAACCTGCCTTAGAACAAGTTTTGGTTTCGGCACTTTTTGAGTATACTAGTCAATTTTTTGGACGGGTGTCAATGGAAGAACTATTTATTGAATAGATTTATTTATTAATTGAATGTATTTTTATGGATTAATAATTTATTTCATGAAAATAGTATCATAAATTATATTTTGTAACATTATAATATAAAAAATTATTTAAGGACTTCAAAATAAATAGAAGGACTTAATATCATTGTGTGGAAAAGATAAAGTGTTTGTTAGGACCCTCTCAATTGAAATGAAATCATAGCTAGGTGCTTTCTTCTGTGATATATCACATCTGAGTTGCACGAAAAAATCTGAGAAATGGAATTAAGCTTACCTTAATAGTTGCAGAGTAGCATTCATTGGTTGGCTTATGGTCGATTTCGAATAAATTCTTAATGTTTTATAACCAAACAATTTAAAAGCATTTGCTCTATTAAATTATTTTAAAAAGTTTAAACTGAAGATCGTCGAGATGTTTAAATATTCTATAAAAAGATGATAAAATATTTTTAATAAAATTTATTTATATTAAAATGAGTCGAAAATATACAACGTTTTCAATTTTAATGAGTTTTCAATTAAAAAAAAAAAAATATATATATATATATATATATTTATATATCAGAATAAACTAAAAAAAATTTAGGAACATTTGCAAATTAGATCCCAGACGATTTGTTCGATTTTACATTGATTACGAATATGCAATAAAAAAATCTCGGTCAAAAATAATTACAAGTTACAGCAATTTAAAATTTTGCATATAACGCTGTTATTAGATCTAAGCACTTAATTGACACTTTTCCGAATGTAGTTTTTGTCAACGATTTATAAAGAGAAAATACTCATATTGAGGGGTTATCAATAATCCACAATCTCTGTGAAACTGAAACTCTGAAAGAAACTACACCCCGATTCTTATCTATATAAACTTGTTGGACCGCATTTTGCCTCTACTGAATAACTTTAATATTAACTGTCCGAATTACTGATTTAAAAACTGTAAACAATAAACCATTATCTTATATAACTTTTAAAGCTTACCTAGTCGTATAAACATCAGTGTCTGGTTTAGATTTCAGCATATAATTTCTTGTTGACTACCTACAAGAATGTATTTGGAGGTTAGGATTTCAAACCCACTCCCCTCCCTCCTCAATATAGTGTGCACTGTACAGCCACGCATACTCATTTATATGAAATTATATGAATTGATTTCATAGGCGACGAGTGAAGAAACTAGGGGGCTTAACTTCCTTAGTTTACAATTTAGTTCCCCAGAAATTTAGCAAAGCTATATACGTTGTTTTATATAAATTATTTTATGGCGTGAGAAAAATTTTATTTGCACCTTCTTCTTTATCATTTACCAAAAGGACAGAAAAGTGTTCTTTTGACGTATGAATATAGTGCTCTTTCGGTGTATGGAAAGAATAATGTGTGGTTTTTGGTACGCACTCGTTTATTTTACTATAAAACTTTCTTTTATCATTTTTCTGACTTTATATAAATGATAAAAGCGTTCAGTGATATCAATAAATGAATGATTTTAAAATAATACGTCAAAAACTATATTGTGAAAATGTGTCGATAATTTGGCGCCCTTTAACTATGGACATTTAAAACAATTACTTAAATTACCCTAGTAACACAAATAAATAGTGTAACAACACTCTCCGGGCATTTATTGTATTCCCGTATAAGTGTTATGAAATTAGTTCGGCAATATTGCCAAATGTCGTATCATTTTGTATGGATCGGATAATGTCGAACTATAAAATAATCAGACTTTTGTCGGAAATTTAATAAAAATTATTACTTTTAGTTTTAGTTGTCTATAACTACATTTAATATTGCCTATAAAATTATATTAGTTAAAATATTAGTTCTTGTAATTATCGATAGCGAGCACTAGTAGTATTGCTAACAAGAAAATAATACTATTAGCTCTCGTTACAATAATTCATAAAACTACTTTCGATCAAGTTAATAGTGTCATTAAATTAAGAGGCTGAATACCATATACCAAGGGAAGTAATAAAAACATTTTATCGGACATTTCGGATAATTTAAAAATTGTATGAATATTTTTAGTTCATTTTTTCTGGTAACACTGTATTCGGGTCAACCGTCACCACCGACGTGCTTGCATATTATTTAATAAAAACTATATTAACGCACTTTCAATAATATTTTAATATAGTTACGTTTAATTTAGTTGATTTTTATTTACATAGCCCTAAAAATCCAGTTTCTGTTCTTTTCTAACTAAATATTGATATATATTTATTAATTTAATACGTGTATATCATAACTAAAACTATTAATAGCATTAGTTAAATTAACCTTGTAGCAATTGCTTCAAGGTTATAATTAGAAAAAATTATTTTTTAGGAAAAATAAAGTAAATATTATAAATATAATTTTAAATCGTTAACACTAATTTTATACGCAAAAACACTACCTTCCTTTTTTCTAGATTTCATTGAGTTAAAAAAAAAATTATGCTGGAAACATATATGTAATTATACGAATAATTAATTAGTTAGTATATAAATGTTATATAATAACTATTCTTCAACGTTTTATACTCGGAGGGGATGGAATACCGAGTATAAAAACTTAGCGAGATTTAATGATGTAGCAAATAATCATAATAAATAAACAAGTCTTAAAGAAGTTGTTTCAATTTAAAAAAAATAGATTGTTCACATTACTATAAGATTAAAGTTAGAAATATGTATTTCAGTTTTATTCAATTATATTTGATGGTACTTGTTTCCGGTTCAATCGCCAAACCTAATACTTTATGTGAGTTTCATTGTTTTTCTGTTTTCAAAGTATAAAATATACTGTAATTTGATAGTTATTACTTTAGTTAGATGCATTGATACAATACCTAGATACGCTGACTGTGTTGGAAACTTCAATTTACATAATAATGCTGTTTTAAGCAAAGATACAAAAAACAGACGTTAATAATATAAATGCCATAAAGTAATAACATAAAAAATTAACTTATTTTAAAAATAACTCATCATGATTTCTATGGTTTAATATAACACAAAACTTGATTTTGTGTCTCGTAAAATATTTTTAACTATTTGGTTGTTGCTTTAGATAACTTTTGATAAATATGCTCCAACTCATTTTTTTACAAAAAATATATGGTAGTGTCTAATAATCAGTGTTTGAGTAATGTGTTGAAGAGTACAAGGGATTATGTGTTAAGGATTATTATTATTATTATTGTAGCTGTCTATTAAATCTTAACAATGCACATTTATCAATTCATTTTGTTTAGTTATGTGCGTCAATAGAAAATTGATATTTTTTAAAAAATGACTATAACAAATTTTTTTAAAGCTTTTAAAACTTTATTATTTGATATTTGATTTGACGTCAAATATAATTTTAAAGATTTATAAATAATAGCTAAAATAGCATTGATATTTTATTTAAATCTTATATTTTTTCATTTATTAAATACGTAATATTTAAAGAATTTTTCATTTCAGTTCAAAGTTATAAACGGTGTAAATTGAGTGATCCAGCAATAAACACTTGTCTTAAAAATGCACTTACTGAAGCTTTACCGTTCATAGCTAAAGGTGATTTAAAAAAAAAATTTTAAGTTAATTTTAACATGAACTTTTTTATTTTTAGGAGTTCCTAGTCTTAATTTATTCCCTTTTGATCCAATTAAAATATCATCAATTGAGATAAAACAAGATAATAGTCATACGGTACAAATTAATTTAAAAGTTAAAGATGTACAAGCTAAGAACCTATTTTCTAAAACTGAAATAACAGATTTCAAGTATCTGAATTGAATATTTGATTACTTTATTATGACAGTAAATTCTGAAATGATTTAACCGGTTATTAATTAATTATTTAGGGCTGATATAAAAAACTTAAATGCTTCAATTAACTTGCTGATAAAAGATCCTTTGTTGCTTGAAGGATTGTACGATATCAGTGGAAAAGTATTAATTTTACCAATCGTGGGAAACGGTCCATTTCATATGAAATTAGGTAATGAAAAAATAATTAGTTATATGAAAAGTTATAAAATATAAATACAAGGTGGCCACTCCCAAAAAGCATAGCTTGTATTAATAATCTTTTAATATTTATTTAGAAAACATTAAAGCATCAATAAATTTTCATTTAAAAAAAACAGTTAAGAATAAAAAAACTTATTTAAAACCTGAAAGTGTATCATGGACTTTTACGACTCAAAAATTGACCATGAAATTTGAAAACTTGTTTAATGGAAATAAAGCACTAGGTATGTTGATATCCTTTTAATAATATTATGATAACTTGTAAGTGTATTTAAAAACTACTTTTAACTTTTTATATCTATATAAGTATAATGGTTAAATGACAGTAACTTTTTTTACAGATTTTATGTTTTATTTACGGAAAATATAAAATCTTAAGAATATAAAAATATAACAATATTTGAAATTTTGAGATGAGTCGTGTATTTAATTATGTGTCGAATCTATATGTTATGATACCTAAGAAAACAAGTTCATAAGTCAAAAAGTCATATAATATATCGTTTTTTGGCTTATGATAATATAGTATATTTTTATGACAAAAATTTAATTGTAGTTTTTTGTTCGTTATTTCTTTTATTAACTCTGATTATTAATAATAATTTAACTTGTTTAAATTAGAATTAGTAGATATAAAAATGCCTACTAAAGTTTTATAAGGAAATTAATATAATGGATTCATTACTTTTTTAAATCAGTAAATGCATTTTTTCTTTAACTAATTCTATATACATCTTTTAGAAATAAAAATATTTATAGGTGGTAATTTCACTTTTAAAAATTACACCACTTGAAACTACTCCTAAAAATGATTTTTTCCTAAAAACTAAATCTATAATGGTTTATACATATGAATAAACTTCATTAGTTAATTTTTCTTAATAATAATTTGTTCATAGTAAAATTGGCAGACTTTAAACATAATTTGTAATAACATAATTAATACCAATTTTAATAAAATTTTAGGAGATAACATGAACGTTTTTTTAAATGAAAATTGGCCAGATATATTGAAAGACTTCCAACCTGCTTTAGAACAAGCTTTGGTGTTTGTTTTAATTGAGTACACTAATCAATTTTTTGGACGCGTATCGATGGAAGATTTGTTTATCGAATAGATGTACATTAAAAATGGGTATTTTTGTATGTCAAATTTTTAGTTTAATTATGAAAGTGTACGAATTTAATCATTCTTTACTTCATGAACAATTTAATTGTGATTTATATAAATAAAAATAATATAGAATATTTTAATAATGTATATTGATCATTAGAACTATTTTTAAATAATTATTTTTTATCTAATACTTTATAATTGATTTTATTTTCAATAAGTAGATCCATGCAATTTTAATTTTTATACTAATATTGAGTTGCATGCTGATTTTTTATGTTTTCAAAATTAATTATTTTCAAATTATATTTAAATAGTTTTTGTTGAAAAATATGAGATTTATTTAAACACTCTAAATAAAACAAATAAATACATTACCATTTAATACTAAGTTATTGTTAAATTTTATTCACGTTATTACACATCAAATATTGAAATAAATAATTTGGATAAATTACCATGTGACTATATTGTGTTTTTCTGTATTTAACTATTTAAAATCTCATTAATGAGAAAAAATTAGATAATTATATTTATTACTATATAAAAAACATTTAAGATGGATTACAATACAAATAGCTCCCTTTAAATTTTTATTCTAGTTGTTTGCTAGAATACAAATTAAAACTGAAAAATTTGCTTGATAATTTCAGGAGAATCAACATTGAACGATTAAAAAATATTTTTAAATATCTATACTAGGTTGAAAATGATATTTGTAGTTTAATTTTTGGACAAAGANTACTAGGTTGAAAATGATATTTGTAGTTTAATTTTTGGACAACTTTTGGATAACTAGTGCATGTAGATAAATTTGTGTTGTATAAATTGAAGACAATAGGACATTTATTAGATATGTACTATTTTTTTTTTAATCTTTCAATACAGCTATATTTTTATACTTAAATAATAATTAATTTATTATTATCAATTACTATTATTGAAAATTCAAATTTTGAACATGATTTTTTACAATAGAAACTGCTTTATACATAGGTACAAAAAAATAATCATGTCTGATAATTTACAGTAGAGTTATTACAATAAATAAATAGCCTTTTTTTGCGTTTTAATGTAAAAAATTTTTATTTTTGTTTTTATGTTTCTTACACAATTTTTTAAAAGTGTTTATCTTATCGGTGCTTTTATTTTAAAGAGTACTTTTGATACACCAAAGGGGACGTGTAATTCCAAATGAACCAAAAGTATAGTTTACTCCTACTTGCAACAAATTATGTAATTACTAGACAAATGCATTATCTAATATTTTCCAACAAAATCTATTAAAAATTTCTTTTTATTTTAGATAGTTTATTAATTTATACAAGAGATGCCCTATGTAAACAACTCTGATTATTTGTTATATATTTTTTTTTCTTTAGAATTAATATAAAATTTAATTTTTAAAGTCAAATGAGAATCTGTAGCACGATGATAAATTGCCTCTCTCGGTACGTGTAAATCGTATCAAAATACAAAAAATAAAGCAAATAAAAAAAAAAATGAATGTATTGTTGCTCACACAAAATATTTTGTTTGGTATCCCCATAACAAAATTATTGATCAAGCCCGTCATATTATTTTTAATCAATTACGTAGAAAAATTTAACAATTTCAAGTAAATATGATTTTTTTGAACATGATAATGTTTGTATCTATCTATGGATCCAAATTTCTTTGGCAATGAATATTAAAAAAAAAAACACCATATGATAAGACGTATGCATTTTTCGATACTCTCTTAGAATATAAGGCATATAGTATATATAAAAATACATTAACTAATAATCATAAGTGTAATAATTTTTGTAACAAATTATACATATCAAATTTTATAATTTTTTCATCAGTTCTACGCCAATAAGTCAAGTTGATAAGGTTAAATTTTCATTTAAGAGTTGCTTTTTTTATCCTTCTCTGTAAGCAGGGTCATATTTCAAAAAAATAACTAAATAAAAAGGATATACCTAAGGAATTTATAAAAAAAATTTACCGATCGTAAAAATTGTAATTTTTTGTAGGATTACCCCTATTTAAGGAGAACTAATGAAATTTGTTCGATATTTTAGGTAATTTCTTCAGTTAGATTCGATTTATGATCTTTAGATGTAGAAATAAATCAGTCCAATGAGATCTGAGAAAAAATAGTTCAAATATAATAATTTTATTATAAAAAATAAAATAATAAAAAAAACACATCATGGTAAAATTAATACCTTCTCAGTTTTACATCAAAGCTAAAATATACATTTTATGTGATATAGAAATAAAGTTGTCAAAAAGAATACATCAAAATATGTATTTGTCACATCCTTGTGAGTCATTCTGTATATATAATTACATATTTACTATTATAACACATTAAATATATATATATATATTAATAATAATAATTTAGTTAACTTTAAAAGAGTTTCTATTTTGTTCTTTACTTTACAGATTTAAATATGGCGTTTCTATACAGAACTATATAGATATACCTCATATTATTTAATAATACGTATAAGTAAAATTAGTTATATGTAACTTATGAATTTTACATTAAAAACATAACATACATTGTATATATTAGTTATTTTTAGGAATTGTTTTCGGATTGTAATTGTTAAGTATAAATTGTTTTTATTGCAAATTGTTGGATTTATTAAAACACTTTAAATAGAAATATAATATTTAGCTATTGCAATAAATTTTATTGACATTATTATATTGTAAGACATTGAATAATTAAATACTTATAAAATTTGTATGACATCAGTTGTCACAAAAATGACCATTTTCTCTAATTAATTGCTTGTATTTCTGCTTAACTTGTATACAATTATTTTATTTAATACACAAATATTTTTTATTAATGTCCAACTTTAGTCACGTTAACATAAAGCAGGTTTTAGAATAAATGAATATCAAGTAACATTGTATATCTAATTGAAGAAAAATCATATCGTTTAGTTATTTAGATTATTAACAAGTCAACTAGTGAATTGATTAAATAGTTATAACTATTTATATACAACTATTTCTAGTTCTATTTAATATTAACCTACAAAAAATAATAAAAAAAATCTTTTTTGCCAATAATTTTGGTATTATAAATTTTAGTTGAATATTTTTCAGGGTACTGATACTCATCACTCACTCTTTTCAAATATAACATATTTACAAATATAATATTTTAAAGATATTTTTGGTTTTAGAATATCTTAAAAGAGGTTTATATCTCAATAATTTAATAGCTCTGATGCAATTTGAATTGTTTATAAAATATATTGATAAATGAATTTTTAATTTTACACACCTATCTTAAAAAATCATATTTCTGAGATGATATTGTTGAAAAAAGTAAGTGATTAGCAATATTTTGAAATCAAAATTATATCAGTTTTTTTGTTTGAAAAAAAAAAATAAATTCATGAAATGATAGATTTTCACTTTTAAAACGTTTGTAAAAATATTATTAAGTATGGCTAATAAGGAAAAAGTAATATGGAAATATACATATTTATAAATTTAATTCCAAGTCATATCCTATTCTGTAATATGTAAAATTCATGAAATACTATTCTAAATATGTATTATAGGTTTAATTTAGAAAGAAACATGTATGTATGCCTTATAGACCTCATTATTAATCAAAATATAAATAGAAATAGAAATATTTATGAATAGATATAAATAAAGAAGAGTTCTGAGTTTAAGGGGCAATTTCACGATTGTCATTAATTTTTAGACATTCTTTAAGACATATTTTGATTAATTAAAGTTTTTATTTTCACAAAAACAATTACAATTTTAATTGTTTTAATTACGAGTAGATTTATCTGTACATTTATTTATTTTCGCAAATTATAATTTGTTATTATAATTTATTTAAATTACGAAATGTGTTGTTTATCATTAAATCAATTATGCAATTCGTTTTTGTATTTAAATTTTCATTTGATAACTAGCATAACCCTTTTGCATAAATATCTTGGAAAAATAAAATTATCAATAAAGGTATATTTATTGATTACTATAAATCACTCTGTATAGTTATTTTAATTTGGCCTTGTCAATACGTGCGAACTTATTAATTTTTTCTAACTTTGATAGAAATCTTCAAATATAATATACCTCTATATAAATTGATAATCTGGTGTTATATTTGTTTGGCACTAAAGAAAATAATTATACGTATATGTATGAGCGTCATAACATTCAGGTTATGGCTCATAAACGACGATATCATGAATTAAAAAAGTATCTTTAAAATATTCCTACTTTGTAAATCAAAAAACACACAGCCTTTTCATAAAAAATATTGCTCTTCTCCAATTTTTGATAATATGGATTGACTAGTAATTTATAATTAAAAATATAAATTCCATTATGTTTTATTTTAATTTTCTATTATTATAATATTCTACTATAATTTTTTCATTATTGATTTACAATTTTTTTATTTGGTCAATCGTTCATCTATTACACATGTTAAAGTTAAGTAACTTTAGTGCAATATTCTATTGTTATTTCACTGTTTCAACTACAGTAGTTATTATTTTTCTATGCTGTCGTAAAAGCAAATTTTTATTGTTTAAGAAATAACTTAAGAAATTCAATACAAAAGATTTCTTGTTAACTACTACGATAAATAATTTATTGGTTATGGAAACAGATTATTGCTGCCTTAATTTTCACTTAAAATCTAAATTTTAAAACGTAAAATCTAAAAACGTACAAACAGATAAAAATCATATGAATGAAATTATTTAAAATTAAAAATATATTTAAATTAAAAGAAATAAAAATTAGTAAATCGCCTATACATATTACAGAAACAATTACCATTATCAACACTGAACACTAAAATTATGGTAAAAATTCAACTGATTGATAATATTGAAAGTATTATCAATCTGTATATTATTTTTCTATAAAATATAGTTAAAGTACTTTAAGAAAGTTATTGAAAGTGAATATTTTGAATAAACCCTTCTTTGTAATATTACAATGAATTTATTTGTATTTATTATTTTGAAATAATTATGTTTTAAGTATATTTTTACTACAAATTGAAATGAGTAATTTAATTTTTTACTCATTAGATAATTTAAAATTTGCCTCGAACTTAAAATAAGACTTCTTTAATTGTTTCAAAGTAACGCATTAAAGACAACTAATGAGTAGCATATCAGTATTATCATATCACTATAATATAGTGATGTGGTAGTCATGGTCGCCCGCAGGAAATTTATCAAGGGGGGGGGGCAAACAAAATTAAATACCAAAAAGTAACATTAAATAAAGTGTTTATTAACTGAAAATTGCAAAATATATATATATAACTATTATATATATTTATGAGTCATTACTAAATAAAAATTTTCAGATCATACAAATTTAAATCAGATTGGTTATAATTTTTAAAAATGTATTTCCAAAGACCAGGGGGGGGTGCAAACGCCCCCTCTTGATACCCCCTGCGGGCGCCCATGGTGGTAGTAGTGATATAAGTCGCACTCGTATATTATATGAGTGCGACAAGGCAATATGACGAAATTCAAGATATACTTAAAAATAATATAGAA
>NW_026099576.1:22802739-22880078 GCF_025091365.1 Daktulosphaira vitifoliae
TTTTTTTTTTTTTTTTTGGTGTACTGTTATCTTATTTTGACTATTATAATAGTCATAATATGTTAATAATAAGATATATAATACTAATCTATAATAATTATTAGAGAATATTATTCCGCTTCAAATAATAAAAATAATCATAAACTTAATTGCATCTCGGGAACATTTGAGCTGTAAAAACTATACCATTAGTTTAATTGTGTATGTTTTATTAATTGTTGTTCTTAAGTTTTTTCTTTAGCTATTTGGCGTTTCAATTAACACTTTTTTTCATTATAATTAAACACCATATCCGCTTTTATGCATGATAAACGCAAGGTTTCCCTAACTGTAATTTATGTCTTTTTACTGTGCTTTGTGGCCAACCAAGTTTAACAATATTGAATATATTCAATAAATCAAATTCAAAATCATTGATTAGAAAACAATAAAAAAAATTAGAACATTTGTTTGGTTAAATTTTCAATTTAAGTAAACGAATATTCACATATACCCGGTGTACTAAAATTATTATAAAATTAGAAGAAAATAATAGTGATAGTTTAAGCTCATGAACACGTGAGTATTATTATGATTAATCTTATTTATATACTTATAAATTATTATGGACAAAGAACTTTTTTTCAAATAAGAATTTCTAACGGTTATAATAAGAATAACTATAAAATGAGTGATCAGATCTATTTTCTTCCCCAAGTACTTAATAAACATTCAAACTGACGTAAATTAGAAATGAATAATAGTTTTTTCAAGTGGCTAATGTTTTTCTCTTTGTTCGTAATACTATTTAACTAAGTAACAAACGTGACCTCGACAAAAATTTGAATATCATTGAAATGTGCAACTGACACAAACATAATAAATATAACACTAAGGTGTTGGTTTTAAATTAACTGTTTTTTGACGTTCAAAAGGAGTTGGGTTCATTGTAACTGAGCATCGTGTCTAGTACCTTTTTCGACTTCTCTTTTAGTATTGTTTGGTTTACGACAATCAACACTTGTGTCGATTTGAGCTAGTAGAGAGTTCACTCGCGTTGCTGCAGGTATCCTCCTGACAACAATTAATGTTAAAAATGTTTTACACTCGTTTCTATGTATTCGAAATTGTGTTCATAATATCTCTAGTCACTGTTGGAGCTATAAGAGATGAAGAATCGAATAAAAAAGGACATTGTAATTGTAACGTCAATAATGAGATAAATACTGTAGAAGGACAATATAAACCAACTTGGGAAAGTCTTGAAAGTAGACCTCTACCCTCATGGTATGATAAGGCCAAATTTGGAGTATTTATTCACTGGGGAGTATACTCTGTACCAGCTTTTGGCGGAGAATGGTTTTGGATGAATTGGAGAGGTAAGTAATAAAACTATTTAATTAACATACTCTGAGGGACAGTGATGCGCACTGCCCTTCGGGTTTGAAACTCGATCACGGACGGCTTCATTTGTTGAGCGAGAGATCAGTTTGGTAATTGGTGTCGCCATTTTTCTCTCTGGCGTCCAACTTATCACTCGTCCTAGAGTATCAATGGTTAAGAAACCTCCTCCTTTGGGAAAGGCCGCATGGCTTTTAATGGGCTTAAAAATCGATAAAATTTTTTTTTTTTTAACTTTACAAAGTGATCAATTTATAATTGACTATTATTTTTTTTTTCTAAAATAATAATTTTAAGAATTTTTTTGTTGGCTTATTTAAATAGTATTTGTCCTCGATGTATAAGTAGATAAATACTCTTTTAAAGATGATATCATATATAATATGTATGTTGTAAGTTTAAATAAACTTGTTAAATATTATTTAACTAGTTAGATAGAAAATTATTCAATTAAGAAAATAACTGGTCGATTAACTTTACACTAATTATTCAGAAGTTATGAGTATTTTTTATATTTGAATGGGAGGAGTAAGGTCGCAGAGAAGTACATAATAATAAAAATAACATAACCCAAACATCGTCAATAGTTTACATTTTAAAATATTATTAATATCCGAAAACTAGTTTAAAATTAGTTATCAACCAGTTATTTTCTTTAATGTATCATTTTCTAACATTTAATCTATTAAAATATTTATATTGCCATTATGAAATAAAGTTGGTACCCTTAAATAATAATCACTAACAGATATCATCTACACTTGTCCCAACTATGACGCGTTCCAATAAATTGGGTTTTTTTTTAAATAATAAATGTTGATTGACTCGATAAGTTATTTATATAAATATAGTACTATTTCATTGAAAGTAAAAATAAAAAATATTTTATTTACTTATTTTCAACAATAATACAAGATTATTATTTTTCATACAATTTTATGGAGACGTTTATTTAAAATATTTATATCTGAGAAAATTATTCTATTTAATTTGATGAACAATGTTTGGTTCAATATACACTTAAATGCTTATTATAATTTAACTGAAACTTTGATTTACTAAAAATATTTATATATTTACACATATTTATTTGTAATTCTTAGGAAGAGGAGGTCAATCATATGTTAACTTCATGACTAAAAACTATAAACCAGGTTTTACCTATCAAGATTTTGGTCCACAGTTTACAGCCGAATTTTTTGATCCTATGCAATGGGCTGAAATTATTAAAAAATCTGGGGCAAAGTAAGAAAAACAAAAAATAAATGAATAAAAAATATAAATACCTACTTTAAGCATACAATATTATAGTTATAAATTTTTATATTTATAATTTAGAGTGTGATAATGATTACTCACTAAATTTGCAATGTTTTATTAAAGATATGTTGTATTAACATCTAAACATCACGAAGGTTATACATTGTGGCCTTCAAAGAGATCATATGGATGGAATTCTATGGATGTAGGACCTCATCGAGATTTGGTTGGTAAGTAATAAGACAAATATCAATATTAAATATTTTTTTAAGCTATGTGCCAATGATGATTTGTTTAATATAAAAAAAGTACAATTTTTTAATTCTTTATAACATTTAGCCGGCGCGTGGGTTAAAGGGTACTAGTTCATTTCAACTTATTTTTTTACATGTATATTATTATGGAAATTAAAAAGAAACACTGTACTAAGAAAGAAAACCTTTTTTTTTCTTCTAAAATGTTGAAATTTATGACTTGTGTCTTTTTACTCACGCATCATCTATTTATACTCGTACAATTTGATTTACAATTATAAATGAAAATGTCAAATTTTATTAGTAGTATAGTAAAATACTAACTATTCAATACGTTTTAATAACTATAACGTTCAGTTAATAATCTTGAAATATGTTTTTGCTTTTATTTGTTTTTATATATATCAGTGAAAAGTAAGTGGCTTAATGTACATTTGTAAATTCATTTTTAAAATTATCTGTCTTAAAATGATTTTTTTAAACAATTTGTCGTTGATATAGGATTAGACAATAGAAAATAGTGGTGTTTTTAAAAATGATAATTTAGGACTGTTTAGAGTTTCCTCATTTTATTAAAAAATGTATAAATATTTATGAGTTTTTGTTTATATAATATACAAAAAGTTTAATTTATAGATTTCTTTAGTACACATTTTATATATTAGTACATTTGAGATTAAATTGAAGTTAAAAAGTAAAAATGTTTATGTGTATAGGAGTTTTATTTTCATACTACTTGACTGTTTTTTGTGGACGTTATAATTCTAGGGGAACTCAGCAGAGCTGTAAGAAGTTTAAACTCTACACGGTTTGGACTATACCACTCATTGTATGAATGGTTTAATCCCTTGTGGATGCAAGATAAAAGTTCAAACCTATCGACTCGTTACTTCGTAGAAACAAAGGTTCTTCCAGAACTCCACGAAATAGTAATAAATGTAGAATTGGGTCAATTTAGATGTTTTTATAATCCAATTTTTCCTATAGGTGAACGAATACAAACCAGAGATAATCTGGTCCGATGGCGAATGGGAAGCTCCGGCGGATTCATATTGGGATGCTTTAAATTTCCTAGCTTGGTTATATAATGAAAGTCCAGTCAAGGATACGGTTGTTGTTAATGATAGATGGGGTGGCGATACACTTTGCAAGCACGGTGGATTCCTAACGTGTGCTGATAGGTATCAACCAGGTACGCGTTTTTCTTAAAATGATTAATAAAACTACTGAGTAGAACAACTAATGGATTGAGGTAACTGCAGGCAAAGTAATGACTAGAAAGTGGGAAAATGCCATGACAATTGACAAATATTCATGGGGATACAGAAGAAACGCTCGTTCTCGTGACATTTATACAACTCAAGAATTAATCATTGAACTCGTGGAGACAGTTAGTTTTGGAGGTAAATGGAACAAATCTATTGAAATGATTTAACACTATTTAAATAAATTAACGTGTTTATTTTATAAAACCGTTTGAATACGACTGTACAAAATATTATTGTGTCTATTTTTTTTTTTGACAATAAAGTTCATAAAAAAGAACTAGAAGTCACATACAGTGAAACCTCCTTTAACGGACACTTCTAAATAGCGGACATACAAAACGATAGATTAAGACTAAGATAATAGTTTTAACTTTTATTTAATATTTTTAATGACTTTTATTTAATGAGAATTTTCTATTTTTGTTTTAATGATATGATAAATAAAAATTTTCAAACCATTTTGTGCATTTTTGACCAAATTTCCATTGATAATTTGTAGTTTAGCATACAGTAGTCATTATGATGTCACATGAACAAGTTACTTATTGATAGTTCTTGTTATCATCTGTTTCTTACGATATCAAAAATAAATACTGATAATATTTTATGGCTCATTGAAACAGATAATTTTTGATTCCGGTATTATGAAAACTAAATTAATGATGACTTTCTGTTTTAAATCCAAATTTTTAAACAATTTTAAAATGCAAAAAGTTTACTGAATAAAAAAGTTTTAAGAACAAAATTGTTTGAAAATTTTTCTATCATATAATTAAACTAATAATAGATGTTTAATAGTGGTACCTTTATTCTAAATTTCCGATACAATAATAGCAAAATACGCTTTCACTAGCATTACTATAACGAACTTATGTGTCAAAGTACATAAGACGATAAAAATATAATCTTATCGTCATTTATGCTGAAATAATAAACTAAATAAATTAAGTACCAATGTTTGGTGTATTGTGTCAAATCGCGATTATTGATACGATGTGTTTGTTAATCTTAAAACTATTGTTTTGTGAACAAATTTAAATTTTAGACTTTCGTCAAAATTAAATTGAATTGTAGAAGTTAGTGTATCCGTAAATAAAATTTTATATAGAAAAACACAAATCATGAATATTATGTCAAATAAAGAGTGGGTTGAAAATGGTAATAACAAACATAAATAAAAAAAATGTGAAGGTAGCGTGATTAATAACGAACTCTTTGTATGGTGTAGCAAAGTTCGAGGAAAAAATTTGCCTATTTTGGAACCAGTGAAGAATATTAATAGTTTTCTATTATTTAAATTGGTTAAATATGTATTTTGCCATTTTTCAAAAAATAATGTTAACTCTATAAGTTATAAAGGGTTACGATAAAAAATAATTAATAACTGTCAAATCAAGAAATGTACCTATGTAACTAAAGAAAATCAACAATTTATTTTCAATATTATATTTATTTTGCGAGTAATTGAATGATAAACATATCATCCTGTAAACATGAAAATAATAGTAGAAATAAATAAAAAAAGACAACTTACAATTTTGTAATTATTAGAAAAATTGACATTTTTGTAAATTTATAATTAAATTATTGTCTTTTATTAATCAATAATTGTATCATTTTTAACTTCCTATAATTTTTATACTACAAAATTTTCACAAAATAAAAGAAAAATAGGAGTTTGTTCTTTAAAATGTTTATGGTTTATCTTATAATGAATATTGTTTTTAGGTAATATACTCGTCAACATTGGACCTACTAGTGATGGTGTGATTCCAATTGTTTTTGAAGAACGTTTAATTGAAATTGGTGATTGGTTGTCAATAAATGGTAAATCTATTTTTGAAACTACGCCTTGGTCAGTATGCCAAAATGATACAACGAACCCAAATTTATGGTAAAATAATAATAAATAGTAAAATGAAGTAAAATAATTATTTATAATTTGATTAATTTTAAATTGAAGGTTTACACAAGCAGATAAATTCACCATTTACGCAATCATGACAAAATGGCCAAAAGATAATTTGTTACTTTCAGAGTGCATTGTAGATATTGGAATGGATAATATCTCATCGATTACTATGTTGGAAACCCAAAAGAGCTTAAATGTAAGTATTGATAAACTATTACTATTATAATTAAAGCAATTGTTTAGTGAGTAATGACAAACTTTATATTGATTATTTAGTTTAGTCAAACGACCCCAGGGATAGTGATCAGATTGAAGGATCACAGACAAAAACTTGCAAGTAATCACGCATGGCCGTTGAAAATCGAAATAAAGCATTGAGTAGTTTTCGGAAATTAAATCCTTTCATTTGTACTACCGAGTAATACTTCATACGAGACTATCGTACCAAATACCTGAAATTAATTTTTATATTTATTGTATTTTGGTACAAAAATTGAATTAATCAAAAATATAATTAATTAATAATTTTTAATTAATTATTTGAAATAAATTAATCGTTTTAACTAAAAAAATTATTTTCAAACTACTTAAATTTATCAGAAGATTCTTACTGTAAGTAAAAATTTTCTAGTCATTAAAAACATGTGACTACCTGTCAGACCAATATCATCTTTTTGCATTTGTAGCATAAATAATTCAACCTAATTAAATGAAACAAGTATACATTTTATTAAATTATTTTTTTAAAGCTTACTTCTTTACAATATGATTGCTGGGGAATATTATAAAGTGTTTCTAAAGGTCCTTTACTATTTTCGTATATTCTAACGGAGCTTAAACACAATGAGCATGCCCTCAATGTGGATACTGAAAATGACAATATGGTATGGACGTCTTTACTTATATTTGGGTATTGGTCTGATTTCCTACAAATGCAATTTATTTGTTTTGTAATTTCAAAACAAATTATTATTATTGCTTATGAGGTATATTAGAGAGAAACGAACGTACGTTACTCCTTGACGCATTTCCAAGCATATAATATACAAATGAATGAGCAATGACACACAAAGCAAGTGACATAGACAATCATCAAGAGTTCTGGCTAAGCTACATAGTCTTGTATAATCTACTCGCAATGTTTTCCACTGTTTAGGAGTTATAACCTAATTGAAAATAATTTTCATTTCACAATTATAGAGAACAAAATTGTATTTGATTAGATATACCTTGCCTCTGTATTCGTTTAACCGTTCTGTAAATAATTTTAAGTAATCTCCAAGAGCCATACTTCCCATTATTATCACTTGATCTGCAAAGCAATATGACAGAGTTGAAACTGAATTTATTATTAGAGTTAATATAGCTATCCAAACATTATATTGAACGACGCTAAAAACTTGTGGAAACATATTAGATATGCACATTTCAAACACTTCGTGAAAGTCTACTTTGTCTGTCATAATAAGACTAGTTAAAAGGAAACTCCAATGTTCGACTGTAATAAAGAAAACCCATAACACTAATTAATAATGGTCCAGACAAAACTACGCCCTAAACAATTTACTTACCCATAGAAAATATTAAGAATAAAACTGATATAAAGGTGAATTTCATTTTCAAGTATTTTTGATGACCAAAATATCCTTCCACTTGTTCCCATTTTTCCAGTAGGTTACACCATTTTGCGGATAAGTTGATGAATAATGCCATAGTTACTGCTGCGCCACCAAAAAATAACACTATGCCTATTTATGGCACAAATAAGAATGATCTAGGAGAAAACAATTTATTTGAAAATTGAAAATAATTAAATTACCCCCTTTAAATATATTGACGTCACTGTTCTTCAAATAATGAAAACTTAACAGAGTCATAATAATTTGAAGTGCTAGTGCAATGAAAGAAAACATGGTCCTGATACTGCATATTCGAAATCTACCCTGAGAAATTGGAATCAAACACAAATACTGAGCAAGTTGAATAGGAAAAGAAGTGGCGGATCGAAAGGAATCAATTGGTATTTCTGGGACACTTATAAAATAGCAGCTATTATTCTCTATGTCAATCACACGGTTTGATTTGATTTTTGCCCTTAATATTTTCTTAGTTTTTGGAAGTGATTTTTTAAACATTTTTTCTATTTAAACTATAAACCATTTTATCATTACAAATTTAAAAACTAAAAAAAAATGATGTGATCGAATATTACACACATAAAAATTTAGTGTATTAAAGGAACTTTGTGGTATAATGAATTTCGATGATCATCATGGCTTAAAGTACTTTTGCACTCAAGTTCATTCTTAAATGAATAATTTATTAAATGAAAAGTTCTTTTAAGATATCAAAATATGATTAAAAATTCTTCAATTGTTTTTTTTTTATCTATCATTTATAATATTATTTAATAAAACTATTGTTAAATTTTTGAACAGATACTCAAGTGATTATATGCCAAATTCTATTAGGTTTACTAACAAATAGTCTTATCTATACTTTCAACGGTTATATAACAACTTATTTTAAACACTTAAATTCCAAATGAATAGTAGAAAAAAATACGTAGATATAATTTATGTGTCTATTAAACATTAACTGTTGAAAATAATTATATAATGTCAATACTTTGTACAATATCGATTCCTTTATAAATTGTATACAGTTTATCAGGTACACATATCAAACGAATACCTGAGTCATACATCGTTCATACAATAAACAAATCGGTTTTTGGCTACCTTCAGATTAAAATTTACTAAAATTAAAAGGTAGAATTACAAAAGATAACTTTATATATGAAAAATAATCATTATAAATGGCAAATATGCCATAAGTATAAAATATTGAATCACAAATGAACCAAATAATTTAAGTATGTTAACGTTAACGTGCTAATTAATTATTGACATAAAAGTTCACTTTAAATGTTATCAAGTTTACAATAGCGTTTAGGTAAGTATAAGAAAAATCTTACATCATTTTAAAGGAAACAAATAAAAATATTAAGTTTTATTAATACTTTGTCGGATAAAATAACAATAGTTATATTTTAAAATAGTTTGTATATAATTATAATATAATAATACTAAGAATAATACTATAGCTGAAAAAGTTAATTGTATATTTAAACTTAAAATATCATTAATAACTATTTTAAATTTAAATTTTTGATACTTCATACAGATATGCCGCCATTAGCTTAGTCTGAAATAGAAAATCTCATGAATAGAAGAAAATTTTTAATTGAATTACGAAAACCATTAGTTCTACTCGTATTAAAAGTATTGTAGTTTATTTATACTTTTAATACTAGTTAATATTGGTAATTATTTGTTTTATTCATCGTTAACACGATGTTTATACTTTATCTTTAAAAGATAGAATACTCACTCCTTCAATGTAATTGAGCAAGTTAATTTTTTCATCTTGCGAATGAGCACCATCATCGCCAGCTCCCATTGGAAGAAGAAGAACACTTTTACCAGTTATTTTCTATAAAGAACAGCAGGAATGAATAGACACAACATTTCAGAAAAGAATATTTGAAAATGTAACTTAAAAATATTTTTTATGTATAATTAATAGGTGCATTAGGGGTGGATCCATAATTTTTTGAAGGGACACGCAAAAAAATGTTAAACGTCAAGATCAATTTTTTGCTTATCTTTTAGTTTAAACATACTTTTTTTATTAAGAGAGTGCAAAGAAGTGGTGTGCACCAACTTGTGGCGTCCTTTAAATCTGCCACTGGTTCATATTTTAAAAATAAAACATTTTAATATTTTCGAATATTTTTAAACATTTTTACGCTAACTCTCAGAAATTAAGCTCTCAATATAAATAGTTACTATAAATTAATTGGCCTTACTTTATAAAAACTCAACGCATAAAATCTTACTATATAACATTTAACTTCCATAAGAAGCAATTAAAAATGAATTAGTTTATAAAAAAGGAATTAAAAAAATATTACACAACATACTTCTAATGTTAATGTAATAGGAATTGATCCGCCACAAATAGTGTAATCTGGCTCTGAATTATATACTATTTCTGTAGCTCTATGTGCTGCCATAAAATGAGAATTAAATGGATCTGTAATCCACGGTATTTCGCCATCATTAGACTGAATTATCTAAAATTTAAATAAAAAAATTCGGTGAGCCACACATTAGAAATCTTGTATTTTAAACAGATGGATTTTTTTTTTTAACTAAAATAATTTTAGTTTGTTCTTCTCTTGTATATACAGGGTTTAAAATCTAACAAAAAAAAAAAAAAAATGCAAGACTTCGGGTATGTACTCTATTATCCGGCTTTAAATCTGACCCTGACCTTATCATTATATGTTTTCAATTTTGTTACACTACAGTTACTTTTACAAAAGTGGTTTAGTATTAAGGCTACATTATTACAATTTTTTATTTGTAAAATTACATTAGTTCTTCAATTAAACTAATGAACATAGTATTTGCATTGAAATTTCCATTAGCTGTTAAAACTTAACGAAATGTTCGTATACTGAGAAATAAAAAGTATATAAATCGTATTTAAGTTGAATTAATTCGATTTTAAGAGAAATTATATGATTTTGGTAGTTTTTGAATTGATTTCAATACTTATATTAGTATAACTTATAAATAAGATACACGTCGATGCAAATGCATCGACGTGTATCTTAATAAAAGTGTTTGATTATAATTACTTTTAGTTTGTTAGGACTTTTACGTGAATTCCATATACTATTTATATAAGACTTTACTTGATCCGATACTTTTTTTGGATCCTGATTAGGTACCAAACGAATAGAAAATTTACCAATTACTTTACGAGGAATTACAGTTTTAAAACCACTACCCGAAAATGCTCCTTCAATTCCATGGATTGAAAGACTAGGTTTCCTCCAGTTGTTTATCAAAAGATCTTCCTACATAAAAAATTATACAATTTGGATGATAAAATGCAATTCTAAAATTATATATCTCGATTTTACTGACTTTTGTTTCCTTTAATGGTTTTGAAACACCTATATCTGTTAAGTGGTTATCAACGTTAAAGTCGAGTTTCATAAACAATTCTTTCTCTTTTTCACTTAATGGTTCAACATCATTATAGATCCCGGGTATAAGGATTTTACCCTTATGGTCTACTAATTTATCTAATATGTGAATCAAATCTGACATTGCTTCAAATCTTAAAACAAATAGCTTTATTAAAAACATTAAACTTCAAAAACAACATTTTTGTTAGTTATAACACTTACACAATTCCACCATACATTCCACTATGTAAATCTTTACTAGAACCTTTAATTTCAACACCAAAACTACACATTCCACGGAGACCGTAAGTCAAACATGGTTTTTCTGTTCCCAGCCAATAACTGTCCGATACACATACGTAATCAACGTCACTAAAAAATGTATCTTTTCTTTTCGAAAGTAATTCGCTTAAACCTATGCTACCCGATTCTTCCATGCCTTCAAATATAAACTGAAAAAACAACAAATATTAGAATTTTTATGATTTTTAATCTAATTAATTTTAAATTAAAAAACTGATTGTTAAAATTCAAGTTTTTAAAGTTGTAATAATTTAAAAAATAAAAATTTTATATGAATATCTCAAAAAGTGTGTTTCACATTTTTTTGCACTTATATTTCTGTACGAATTATATGGAATCAGACCTTGATTTACTAATTTATAGGCCTAGTTCAATTTTAAATATTTGGCCTATTTATTAAACAAATTATAAAACTATCGATAATTTTATTTATTTCGGATAATTTTGTCAGGGCGTCTCTTTTCGAGAAGGCCTTGTGCAAATGACCTTTTATAAATAAGAGATAGCACGAAGTACATATATTTAACGAAAAAATAACTAAAAATAGATATTTCATGATTACTTTCAAATTGACTGGTAACTCAGTTCCAGTTTGCTGATATGCTTCTATTGCATGCATCCAACCAAGAACTGGTCCTTTATCATCGGATGATCCTCTGCCATATAGTTTATCATCCCTTTTAGTTAAAATAAATGGTTCGCTAGACCATCCATCTGATATATCAGCAGGTTGAACATCCAAATGACCATATAAACATATTGTCTTTTTAGAAGTATTATTTCCTAGTTTTCCCATTAGAACAGGAGGTAGTTCGATTTTTTCATTATTCATAACCTGTAATTTATAACTCTCAGAATCATTTTTATCGAATTTCAAGTTTCGTTCACACATTTTACATGTACTAGTATTATGTAAATAGAAAATATTTACCTGAATACCAGTTTCACATAGCTCTACTTCAGCTCCGAGAATTTTCAATTTATTATTAGCCCAATTCATCATCTTTAAAACTTCGAATCTTAAATTTGGATCAGCAGAAACAGATTTTATAGATACCGCATTTTTTAAATTCTCCACAAAATTATTTTTTTCTTGTTCAATGTACCTTTAAGAATAGGTTATTTTTATTAAGGTTGAAATTTTTAAAGCTATTTTTAAGTAATAAAAACAATTTTTATTTATATTTTAAATAAACCTAGGTTAGATATTTAATTTTAATAGATTTTGATATGTTTATTTATTGAACAATTATCAATGAGTAAACATCACTGTGAACCAATAAAAATAGCAACATATTTAGTGGAGTTTTTATTCGAATAAATAGTAGTGGCATGGGGAGGCTTTTTTTCTAAATATTATGGCTCATTTTTTACTACATATTTTAATTTGTAGAGTACAATTGAATAGCTCTGTGAAAAACAACATAAGTTCATTATTTTTAAGATCAAATTTTGGTGATTTTTAACTAAGATAAAATTGATTAATAATATATCTTTTTCTTATTATTATGAAAAAATCTCAAAACTTTTTTTATAACTGACCAGCTTTTGAATAAAGCCACAAATTTAATTATGAAGGTTAATTTACATATTAAATAATGCAAAAATGTATTAAAAATATTTTGAGGTGTCAAAAGCCTTATAAACATGTAGCTTTAGTTTAATTGGAATTTGTTAATCAATTTGATAATTAAACTAACGAAATTTTTCAATGTTCATACATTTTAGAAAACACATTGTAATATATCTGAAGTTTAAAAAGATTGAAGTCTCAAAACATAAAATAAAATTAGCACCACAGAAAGATTTTTGGAGTATGCTATGTACTACACGTATTTTTGGTAAGAATGTCATAATTAGTGATAGGGATGAATTATGGAGTAGTTGGTGATTGGGTACTATCGTGCCGAGCGTCAATTTTTTTGGAATTAAGCGTTGGCAACATTTTTTTATAATCGTAATATATAAAATAGGGGGTATGTAGGAACGGCAATAAAACTTTACCTGAAGTGTTAAAATTCTAAATACGTCTTTCATTAGAGAGCTGGTTTATATGCATTTATAAATTTTGTTTGCGCTATTTTAAAGGGATCCAAGTTTATGAACATTTGTTGTTGGATTAAACAGAAGCGTAGAAATATTTCTTGTTTTAAGGACGGTGTATTCCCCTTAATCACTCTAACATTTAGATCACATTATGTTTTCAAGCCTGTTAATAAAAATGTGTACTGGCAATGATGTGTTTGGAATAATTTTACAAAATGTATAAATGCATAAAAATCCATTCCTTTTTTCATTAAAGAAAATAGTACTAATGATTCCAGTCTTTCTAACCGGACTACTCTTGATAATGTTATGATTGGAGTTTCAAATTAGTTAAAATAATATGTACTTAAATTAAATGTATGGCAGGTCAAACTACATTTTGAGATAATTAAAGGATTATTTAATGCAGCCTAAAATTTTAAAGTAGAGAGAGAATCTTTTAATACACTTAACTCATTTTATACTTAAATAATACCAGGTTTATCGTTTGGGTACTCATATATTACCTGAACAAGATAAGATAAAATAACATTTTATTTACTCTTTGGCTAACTAAAAATTACTCACACACACACACACACACATATATATATATAAAATGAGCACAATTTTTACTATAAATTAAAATCACTCAAATATTTATTAACTATTGAACAAAAAGACCTTAATTTTGATACTCTAACATATCTGCTTAAATTTTAGTAACCTCTTATAAGATAAAAAAAAAACATGTCATTTAATAAAATAGATGATTTATTAAAAATAAATGCATAATACTTGAATAATACAGCTAAATCATTAACTAGTATTAAAAATATAATATAGACAAAATATATAAAATATTATTAATAATAGATAGTATTGGACGTATATGTTAATGGCTTCATATAACATTATTTTAATATTATATAGGAAGTAAATTTTTTTAATAAAATACTGATTAAATTCATGTACAACATTAATGATTGTATTATATAACTTTCTTTGTTTATTTAATTTTCGAAACTTCATGAAGATAGGCAGCCATCAATTTAGTCTGTAACAATATATAAAAAAATTAATAAAAAATGAATTATAGTTAATATGATAACATTCAATTATTACAACTGATAAATATATAAAAAATTAATCAGCATAAATAATAATTATAAAATACTTAAGAAAATTATTATTCATAAAATATTTTATACTTACTCCTTCAATATAATTACGCACATCTATTTTTTCATTTTGAGAATGTGCACCATCATCACCAGCACCCATAGGTAAAAGTAAAACATTTTTACCAGTTACTTCCTAAAATTAAATTAACAAATATAAATAATATTCTTAAATAAATTAAGATTAATGGATTAAAAATTTAATATTGTATATAATTAAAATTAATTAAACTAATATTTCCAAAAACAAAAAAAAAAACTAAATAGTCATTATCGGTTGTTTTATTCATTAAAATTTTATATGAGATTAATTAAAATAATTAATTATATTACATGTGGAACTTGTGACTTAATATATTCTAATTAGGTTATGTTATTGATAAAAATAAATACTTGTAAAGTCAATGTTACTGGGATTGAACCACCTCCTCGTGTATAATCAGGCTCAATACTGTATACCATTTCAGTAGCATTATGAGCAGCTAAATAATGTGCATTAAAAGGGTCAGTCATCCATGGATTTCCACCATCGCCTTCAGTTATAATCTGGAAATAAAAATATTAATTACATATAATTTTAGATATGAAAACTCTTAATAATTAAAATTAAAATTTAATTTGTAAATATTCTTTGATCTTTTGTTTTTAAATAATATAATATATTACATTAAGTTTATTAGGACTTTGGCGATCTTCCCAGATTTTATTTATGTATGCTTTAGCTATTTGAGCAATTCTAGAAGGATCTTGATTGGGTACTAATCTAATAGAAAATTTTCCAATCACTTTACGAGGTATAACTGTTTTGAATCCTGAACCTGAAAAAGCACCTTCTATTCCATGGATGGAAAGACTTGGATATCGCCAATTACTCATTAATAGTTCTTCCTAAAAATAAGGCTAATTAAATATTAACATAGGTTTAGATAGACGTAAGATAAGATTATATGTTAAAAGAATATATTTTATTCCATATATGGCTTATATTTTTGGAATGCAATTTAACAAAAATGATATAGTTTATTTTAATTGTTTGGGATTTACATAACATTTTTTTTTAATCAATTGTAGTGCTAAAATTTTTAACTTTATATAAAATAAAATCATTATTTATTATGTTATATTTTAAGTGTACAGAATGATTTA
Organism: Daktulosphaira vitifoliae; assembly: GCF_025091365.1. Taxonomy (NCBI): domain Eukaryota; kingdom Metazoa; phylum Arthropoda; class Insecta; order Hemiptera; family Phylloxeridae; genus Daktulosphaira; species Daktulosphaira vitifoliae. The sequence goes on from NW_026099576.1 coordinate 22,818,513, forward strand.
TTTATTATTGACAACTAGTATTCACCTAAAATAATATTAATTATAAAAAACTAAATTCAGCTTTATTATGTAATATTAATCTTTACAAAAACATAACTGTGAAATGTTCGTATTATAAAGTTCTAGTATAACTCTCTTAAAAAAAAAAAGTATGCCTATCAAAGTAGTGATATTTACATTGTGGCCAAGTCAGCTTACATCTGTTAATTTATAAGCTCACTTCACATGAACTTACATGAGCATCACTGCCCTTTTATTTGTATTGTTTAATACTTAGCCAATTTTTGAATGAATGCTGGGTTTAGAAACTCCCTAAAGTAGCTTTTAAATTAAGAAAATTACTAATTTCAGATTTTCTTCTTTAATTACACAGTAAAACCTATGACAGATTTCATGTTTCTACATAAATGGGAGTTGTCATATAATTTTGATGATAAATAAATGATTAATTAAATTGGAAATTTTAGAAGGTTTCTATTTTGAAAAAACTCATTATTAAAAGTTTATTTTTTTACAGCATAAAAGCGGCTAGAACTTTATCTAATTTTTAAATTTCAAAAGTCTATCTTATTATTGTACATATACAAAGTAATTTAAATTTGGTTTGACACTCATTTTTCCAGAAACTTCTAAGATTTTTTTATTTTTGTAATTTAAAAAATATTAATTTAAATATTTAAAAAAATTTTTTTTTTATTTTATGTCATTTTTAGTTTCTTAAACCTAATTGGTCTCACATACTTTAGTTTCTTTTAATGGTTTATATGCTCCAATTTCATTACAATAATGATCAACATCAAACTTGATTTTATTGTACAACTCTTTTTCTTTTTCAGATAATGGTTCTACACCTTCATTTATGCCCGGTATCAAAATATTTCCTTTAATATCTACTAATTGACTTAAAACATAGATTAAATCTGACATTGCTTCATATCTATAAAAAAAAAATTGATAGTTGTAAAGTATTTATTTTTACATGTTATATTAATTTTAAATCTAAATTAAATCACTAGATTTTAATCAACAATCTAAACTTACACAATACCACCAAACATTCCACTGTGTAAGTCTTTACTAGAACCTTCAATTTCAATACCAAAACAACACATTCCACGAAGACCATAGGTTAAACATGGTTTTTCTGTTCCCAACCAATAACTGTCAGATATACATACAAAGTCCACATCATTGAAAAATGTTTCTTTCTGTTTCATTAGTAATTTATCTAAACCGATACTACCTGATTCTTCCATACCTTCAAATACAAACTATAAAATTGATTAATTTCACAAAACATTAAAAACATAGATTAATATTACATTATTACTTTTAAATTAACTGGTAACTCTGATCCAGTATTTTGAAATGCTTCAATAGCATGTAACCATCCAAGGACGGGTCCTTTATCATCAGTAGATCCTCTACCAAATAACTTATCATCTCGTTCTGTTAATACAAATGGTTCAGTAGCCCAACCATCTGATTTATCAGCTGGTTGAACATCTAAATGCCCATATAAACAAACTGTAGTTTTTTTTGGATTTTTTCCTAAACTACCAAGTAATACTGGGGGTAATGGTACATTTTTACCATCTAATACCTACATAATTATTAGTCAATAAATTAAAAATTCTTTTAATTTAAACAAATCATTTATATAATTTTTAATTCAAACCTGTGATCCGATATCACAGAGCTCAACTACTGCTCCAAGGGCTAATAATTTTGTTTTAGCCCATTCCATCATTTTGAAAACTTCATTTCTCAAAGTAGGATCAGCTGAGACAGACTTTATAGCAACAGCTTGAGATAAAGTCTCCACAAATTTTCCTTTGTTTTCATCTATATAGCTTGAATTTTAAATAAAATCATTTTTTTTTTTACTATTTAATTTTATTATTAAACATATATTCTCACTAGTCCAAGAGAAAACTTTTTAATACTAAAATAATAATTTTTATACTGTACATATAATAGCTACATTTTTGCAGTTCATACTGACATTTTTAAATCATATTCAATAAGTATACATAGGTTTAAATCAATTATAAAAAAATTATCTTATATAGGTACATTAATATCAAAGAAACCAGAAAACATGTGTTTTTTTAAATAACTTCAGTAGCCACACCTTAACTCATTGTTGTTTGTATAATATATTATTCATTATATTATAAATTAATGAGTTTATAGATTATAAATCTTAGTGCATTTTGTAAAATACAAATAATGATAATTGAATAATTAATCTAAATCAAACATACATTTAATTTTAGATTAAAGCAAAATAATTAAAACAAAGGTCACTTATATATAAAATTTTGTTCAATAGTTAAATCAATTAAATTAAAATGACTTAATCAATTATTTATTGCTCAAATTATCATATAATTTAACTTAACATAATAAAACATAGGTATCATTAAAGAACTAAAAGTATTTTTTTATTATTATATTACATACCTAAAAACTTTAGCTAAAGGAGCTTCAATATCTTTGGTTACTTTAGACATTTTCAATTTTTTTGTTCTTAGCAAAAAAAATTATTAAAGTGTAAAAAATTAATTATCAATAACTAAAAATTATAAACGTACGTTGCGAACTACAACCGCCTACTCAGTAACTTCAACTAATCAGTAAGGGGAGAAAGGTAATCATAACTATCTTTCTACTACTTCTGATAGGTATGTGTGATACGAATAATTACAAATACGATAACGATAACTTTTTTCTATAGTTTACACATATGCTAAAACATTAATGCGTATTCAAAATTGTACCAAGTTGTTAATGATAGTGATAGTATTAAAATGTTGATCAGAAAATTATTTCTAGTTATAATTAACAAATCCACTGGAATTTATTATAGAATAGTATATCTCAACTTAGATATAAGTCTTTTACTCGAGAGAATAGTTTTATTTTTGGCTGATTTAACGGTATAAAATATTATAATAATTACAATAATTTTAATTAAGTCAAATACAATGGAGTATTGAAGGTTTCAATTTGGCGCAGTTTATATTTAAAACTTCTATAAAAATTTTTGCTGTGCAAAAATAAAAATATTTTTCTAGCATACCTCGAAAAAAAATGTCTAGCTTAAAAAAAATAGAATAGGCCTATACACCAGAACATAAATTATAAATAACAGTACATACATTTTTACCCGAGTTTTATCGTGTTAATTTACTTTTATATCACTGACTACTAAAAAATCACGATGCCCCCATTTTCGACAATAGGCAATTANTTTTTTTTAATAATTATCATATTTCAAAGAAAAATTCCTTAATTATCACTGACCACTAAAAAATCACGATGCCCCCATTTTCGACAATAGGCAATTATCACATACGATTTATTTTGTATGAAATAAATTTTATTTTNAATATCACTGACTACTAAAAAATCACGATGCCCCCATTTTCGACAATAGGCAATTATCACATACGATTTATTTTGTATGAAATAAATTTTATTTTAGCGTTAGCTAACTAAATCATTATAATAATTTTCAAGGAATTTTTCTCATAGTAAGTATTATATTTTGAATTTTTTCGACATGTTAATTACGTACAATTCTAGATCATAGATGATATGTTTTATTTTCTAGCTTTACCGCTATAGAATTATCCAAAAATGACTAATTAAGAATGAAATTATTGAACAGGTACAAGTAAACACTTAGTAATAAGTGGATAATAATTAACAAATTCGAGGTTTAAGAAAACACATTTATTAAGAATTAAGAAGTAGCATGAAATGACAACTAGTAACTTCAATAACTTTAGATAGTTAATTATTTTTAAAATGATACTTTTAATTTAAATATTTGTTAATAACAGTTAAAAGATAATGTGTTTTAAGTAACACATTGTTATAATACCAAAAACATTAATATAATGTATTAAATTTCTTCTAAGAAAATAGCTTTTAAATAATGACTTATTTTTAAAAATTAATTGATCGGTTAGTGAATTATTAATAATTAAGTATGAAACTATATTATTTACAACTATACATAAGCTATTACTAATAATTGCCATAGATAAGCTGTTATATTCGATAAAAGATTTAAAGTGTAATTATACAATGACCTATTTAATTTGAATGATCTCTAGGGCAACTCATTAATGACATTTGATAAAATAATTAAACATCAATAATTTTTTGTAATATATTATACAATGTACTGATAATTTTTTTAGGCTATTACTTAATATCATTAATCATAAATGCGTATAAGATGAATACTCACTAGAATTTAAGCAATTTGGCATTTTTAGCCTATTCACGACTATAGATTTGATTCAATTCTGTAACTATTTTCCAAAAGTTTATAAGTCAACTTTAGCAATTTTCCAGAAAAGATAAAACAAGTTTAAAAATGTAATGGTATTTTATTCAAATTGACATTTTTGAAGTGCAATACTTATTGTTACTTTTAAAATAGACGTACCATATTTTGTATGAAAAAATATTTAAATATATGAATAATTCTAAAATCGGTATTTTGTGATTTGTCAAGTTTTGTATGCAAAACCACAAATTTACAATATTTTATGTATAATAGGAATATCCTGCTGTTCATTATTACTTACGCAACAAATGTATAACCAACGACTTCACGTTGTTGTTGAAATAATCAAAAACAGTTCATAAGTATAGTGGTAATCTTTATATTTGGTCTGTTCCTGTGAGATTGTTCGGAGAGGCAATTGTTCCCGGCGGTAATTTTTGCAAATATCGTCCTACTTAGAATAATATATTTTCACCATAAAACAAAACTTGAAAAAGTCTCTTAATCGTCAATACTTATACTATACTATACTATACTATACTATACTTCACGTATTATGTACTCTAACTCTAAATACACACGTATAAAAAGTATTACAAAGTAACAATCAAACGGAACCAATTATTTACTAATTATAAGTTAACTAATGAATGGTCAAGTAATATCGAGTATATATAAAGTTTTATAAGTAATTACTTCCTAAAGTTATTATTTTTCTTCAAGAATATTATATACCCGTTGTGTCCTTCATTGAAAAATTCCAATATGATTAGACATTTATCAATTCCTATGAAATGTAAGTAAATTTTTTTTATACAACCTACGTAAATTCTTATTATTAAATTTATAGTTATAAAAATTCACGGGTTTATTTTTTTGGTTATTTAAGAAAACGATTTTTTTCCGAAAATAACAAAAAGTATATTCCAAGTACGAGTACTTTCCTTCGATTTTTATTATCTAGTGATATTGGGGAATACTAAATAATACATTATGCAAATAATTGGTTTATTTTAATATAAAACATTGCATCATAGTTATAAAGTTTTGATTATTTTGAGTTAAAATACCGTACTTTATTTTATCTAAAAAACTGTTTTAAATAGACCTACAAAATGGAATGATCATTTAGTTGAACTATTTTATGTACCATAAGCAAATTATTTTCAAGTAAATCATCAAAAATACAATTTTAGTAATACAAAATTGTTTTCTTTTAGGTACTGTAATCACATGTTTATGTATTTTTAAATGTGTTCTTACTCAAAATCAAATACACAAAAGTAAAAACAATGGAAATAGTTTATCATCAATTCATTATAAATCAGACAATCCAAGTCAAGATCAATATTATTATACTGACACGTCAAACGAGAAAAATTATGAAGACATTAATTCACAATTTGTGTACAAAGGATCTACTCAAGGATACGTGAATATGGACGTAACTGATAGTTACAAAACAAATGAAGTCCATGGATCTACAGGAGTTGTACCTATCCAGTATGGAAATGCCGTTAAAAATTATGGCGAATCATCATCAGATTTAGCAGCTATTAATGGAGTAAAAATTGGATACCAAGATGGTCAATATGGATTTACTAGTGGTAAAAACGGAATAGGGAACGTACCTGGAGTTGATCAGAGTTTAGGAGGATTAAGTGGACCAGGTGTGCGAGTACCTTTTATCAGCGGATTAGGGCCAGGACCTTTAGCTGAAACAAGTCTATACAATCTATCGTTTGGCTATCCAAGGCCGTTTGGGATTACTGGATTATTAAGTTTATTTTTTGGACCAATTAGTCCATTTGGAAGATATTTTTCTTTTTGTAATTGGATAGTTTTAATTGGTCGAGCTATGAGAAGTATTTTTGAACCAATAATTGCTTTGAAACTGTTATTTTTTGTGCAATATCTATTCAGATCAACCATTTTGCCTCAGATAATTAATCTTATTAACATGCACGTAAAACATTATCATGGACGTTTAATTTATAAATATTTAGATTTTCAAAAACTAAATACTTGGTACACGATGTTAAATAATAGACTTTGTTTAAAGAGTTTAGTATGTGAAGCTGGAATTAAAGCGAGCGTAAATCCAACTGTACAGTCAATAAAACGGTAAGCAGTTTTACAGAGACGAATCTATTAAAAATAAAAGGGATTCCACCTCTTTCCAAATTTTATAGTCTTGTATTTGTTAAATTATAATCTAATCTGTGCCACTATAATGACTATAACTATATACTCAGAACGTATATTTAGTACTATTTTGACCCCATCCCAAAGAAATTTCTAAACACTTCCTATTTTTTTCATAAGTTCATTTTATCTTCTTCTTCTTCTTCTTCTTCCTCGCCTTAACCCAAACTACTTGGGGTCGGCCACACTTATCCTAAACTTCCACTTGACACGATCTCCCACATCAACCGTCCTCAAATCGCAATCAATAGCATCCCTCCATCACTTTTTTGGTCTGTCCCTACCTCTTCTTCTTTCAACATTCATTTCTATAACTGTTCTTGCAATTAAGTTCATTTATAAAATTCAATTATGTAAAAATAATGAATTTTAATTTTTTTAAATTTTTTATTCGCTTTATTTTAGGTTAGCTAAAGAAATTAGATCAAATAATGAATTAGTTAAAGTGTTCATGGACTCATTTTCTGGAAACTATTCTCAATGCCAACAAAATATATGTGAACAATAAAAATGCATTAATGAAAGTTTTCTATTTGTAAAGATGGTTAAATACGACGTATTACTTATACAATAGACAGAAGCTATTATTAGGACCCGTCTTGAAGATAAATGATTGGTGATATTCCACTACATTACTATAAAATATTTTATTATTTTAATACTTCTTTACTTTTACGAAAAAAAAAAGAAATAATTTGTAAAATTGTGTTCTTTAACTTTGAGACGGATTTGTAATTAGATATACTTCAATTATCTTGAATATGTAAATAGATTTGTATATAATTAAAGATTATTATTTGTACATATTTAAATTATAATACTTTGAAATCTATTCCTACTTTACTGGAATAGAACAAATTTTCTTGAGTGAAATTATAATTTATAAGAATTCTTTTTGTTTTAAGTGAAAGAAAACATTTAACAATATGAGTGTAAACATGGAGGGCTATGCCCTTCCAGAAATTTATAAAATTATATTAAAAGACATATTTTAGGGTAAAGTTATAAATAATACTAAAATATTTTGTGAATCCCCAAAATTTTAATTCTATATACGCCTATTGTTAATAATTCAGAGTTAAAGAAATGTTTTTGTATTTAAAGAATTTGATGTTAAACTATGATAAAACTACGTTTTAGAAATTTAAAAAAGTAGGTATTTTTTACATATATAGTTGTAATTCAATTATCTGGGGTAATGATGGGAGGAGCCCCATAGATAAATGAAAAGCACGATTGATCGAGACTTATTATTTATACATAATAAATTACATGCATGTACAAATACATAATGTTTAATATGTATATATGTTTGTATATTATCATATGAAGTTATCAGCAGTTGAAATATGAAATTTGTTGAAACCTAATAAAATCAAATATTTTTAGACGTATTATTATTGGTAATAATAACGCATAGGTGAGCAACACCTATTTAGGTGCTTCCACATTTAGGGAGCAGCATGTAGTTTTTTTTAGACATTAATTTTTTGGGGCGTTTCTGGTGAATGATTGTCAAAAAAATTATAGCTATAACTATGAAAATCGTAAAAAAAATTATAACACTCATGTCTATGAATGAAGGTATTTTTATACTTTAAATACATTTAGATGCTTTAGCATTGTTTTAGTAGCGCGTGTTGGTTTATTCATAAGATGTCCTTTTTTTAAAAATATAATTCTGTGGAAATGTTAGTCAAGTAGGAAGGCTTTATTTATTTGCTTAGGACGTATAATTCTTGAATACTTCTCTTTTTTGAGAAGAATGAGCATGTTTAATCGAGATCTTTCTGTATATAGATTATATTGAATTTGTATACTGCATGTCCTACCAGACAATTTTATTTCTTAATGGTTAATGTAATCATTTTCCCCTTGGATAAATTAACTTGTCATTATAATTTTGAACACGAACAGTTAAAATGACATTTTGGAAAATACAATGTATTCGTATTTTAACGTGTCACGTTATCTTGTATTTGTACTGATCCTCAAATATTAGTTAGGTTTGTAAAAATTTATTAATATCCATTTTAGTTTACTATGAGTTACCTAAATAAAAATATATTATAAAGGTTTCTCATAAATACTATTACTTAAAAGTACAATTAAAATTATATCTAAGTATACTGTAAAATGATGTTGTAAACGATTTTTGAAAATCAGCCAGTTTTTCGTGACTACTATTTAAAAAAATATTATCACAATGTAGGCGTGGTTTTTAGAACCTTATCAGATTTTCGTCTTCAATTTTTATTTGAATAAAAATTTTTATTTACATTTTACCTACAACTATTTAATATTGACAAAATTAACTCACTATGTAAGCGTGTAATAGTAAATATTTCAAATTTGAGTTATTACTTATTAAGTATGGCAGAAGAGGAGAAATTGTTCCCGTTACACGAATGTGTGTTTACTGGAGATGTTAAAGAATTTGCAAGAATGTTGAGGACTGAAGATTTGGCAAAAAAAGACAAACATGGTTTGTTGAGGCAACCTATTATTACGATATTATTTCCAACACAGATATAAATAATTAGTATTAATGGTTTTTGTTTTTGTTGTATTAGGTAACACAGCATTACATCTAGCCATCATGCTTGGACGCAAAGGTAAATAAAGAGCATACTTTTCTAATAATTAATTAAGTCCTAGGATTATATTACAGATAAATTAATAACATTTATAAAAATATTTTTTTAAATAAATTCCTCGATATATTCCTTCTTTTGTATTCTTTGACCATAGTGTTTAAAACAAAGCGTGACATTAAATTTTTATTTAACAATATAACAATGTAATCATAAAAGCTATTTTTAATTATATTGGTTCATTAATAATTTCATCAAATGTATTCAATTTACTATTGTCTTTATAGATATGGTTCATCTACTGCTTGCCCATAATGCTCCAGTTAAAGTAAAAAATTTGTGTGGGTGGACTCCTTTAGCAGAAGCTGTTAGTTATGGTGATCGTTTAACAAGTAAGCTTTATTTCCTATTTATTGAAGTAATTACTTCAATAAATAAATAATATACATTTACTCAAGTGAATGTTTTACCAAAATAATATAATTATAAATAATAATTAGTAATTTATCACAAAATGGATATATTTATTATTTAAATTAAATTAAAAGTTATATATATTTAACATTTTAGTGGTTGATGCTTTTAGAATTTTTATTTAAAATATTTTCCATTTTTAATTTTAATTATTTAACATTTTTAATGAAATTTCTCTTGATACTCTATTCGTGCTAATGTTCTATTATTTTGATGTAGAAATTAAAAAATAATAATAAATGAGTAATTCCAAGACTATAATTTTTACAAAAAATTACATATAAAATCCCTAATATATTCTTCTAACTATTATATTATGCTACCAAAGATTAAAATAATAGTAAGAGCACTGTCTTGAAAATAAAATATTTTCACTAAATAATAAATTTATGAAAAAGTGCTTCTTAGAAATAAGGTTTTTTATTGATAATATACAGTCTAATAAATATTATTTTATATTGTTATATGTATGAAAGTATTAGTATCAACTAATCTTTTATTAAAACTAAGATAGGTACCAAAAGTATCTAATTTAATCCTTCTTGCTAATTAAAATAAGTAATGTTTGTTTTATAATCATAATATTTATAATAGAGAGCAACGAGTTTATTTTTGATAGTAAATTTTTTTAATAACTAAAGCTATATAATTAGATAACTGTATTCTTTTATATATATATATATATATATATATGTATATCACTATCAATCAACTTCTTAGCTCATATACTTATTGTTTAACTTTGTAACAAATTTTATATTACTACAAAAAAAATTTCATATTTATTTTAAACTAATTTTTCTGAAATATTTTTTTTTCTTCTGATTGAAAAATTTTATTTTTAATGGCAGCTTTAAAAATAAGCAAAGTAGGTTTTTTATGACTAGTTTTTGTAATAACCAAAAGAAAGATAAAAAAGTCGTAGTAGTAAGGGGGATTATACATAAAGGATAATATTAAGATTAATATAATAATATTAAGAGTAATAATCTAACGGTTATTACTTAATAATTTTGTTAGTGTATTAAAACTACTCTTACCTGATATTCACTGATGTGATAGAATCTTGTGTGTAGATTTATGGTTGTTAAGAATATATTTAAAACTATAGTAGGTATGTTAATAAATGAGAATCGTATTTGGTTAACAGAAGCGTATTTATTATTGTAGAAAATGTTAATTATCTTCACAAATGTATATTTTAAGTTCAGTGTCAAAAGTTAAGTCTAAAAACAAACAGCAAAAAAGAATACGCACGAGTATGTTTGGAACTATTTTAAATTGATTAACTTGACATTGTAATGAGAAAAGTGGACAAAAAAGATGAAAAATTGACTGATTAGAAAAACAGTGTCTTCAGCCTTTATATAATGTACCACAAAAGTCATAAATAGGGATTGGGCGTCTTGAATGTGTCATACTTTTTATAGGCACATTCAGTCATCATTCCATATTTCAATAAACACAAAAGAATTATTATATTTTAATTTCCTTTTTTTAGTACTTTAGTGGTGCCTGGAAGACGGTTGCCAAAAGTCAATACCATATGTGTAATCGTGTTAGCATATTCTTTTCTGTGGTCTTAGAAATACAAGAGGTATTGATTCTATTAATATTCCAAAGTAGAATATTACATTTTTATTTGAAATTGAAATTTTATCAAAAATGTCATGATTGAATTTGTAATTTTTGCGGTTAAAATTGAACACAATCTAATGGTTTGTTAGTTAAATTTAGGAAAGGTCTACTTAAAATTGTCTACAGTTTTATAGAGGCGGCAGTGCCAAATCTTAAGTGTTCTAAGCTATCCTAGTTCACAGTTTAAAACATAGTAGTATTCATTACTAATTAAATTGTAACATTTTTTTAAGAGAAACCAAGAAGTCACTATATTTTATACATTGAAATTAATTGATTTTAAAGAAAAAATATTTTAATTTCTTCAAGGTTTTGAGTAAAGTATTTATCGAAATATATTAAGATTTTAAAATTTATTGATTTATTTAAAAATACATTAGTTTATTAATTAAAATAACAACTCAATTTCTTCTATTACAACACAAATCTTAAAAATTAAAAAATTGTAATATTTAATTTTAAGAGATGTTTCATTGACTAAGAGATGTTAATTGTGGCATTGAAACAAATAGTTCAGGTAAAATATCTTCTAATGCAAAGCATGCCATTTGAAATTCTATATCTTCATTATTAACAACTAATTCTTTCAAATTTCTCAATTTTTGAAGACCAGCAATTCCATTACATGATATTTGTTTACAATTAGAGATATCTAAATACTCTAAACTTGGCATTATACTTCCAATTAAATCTAAAGACCAATCATCTAAAACTGGATTGTTCCTTAGACTTAACCATTTCAGTTTGTATAATAATTTAAAATTTTCTAATCCTTCATAGTAAATACTTAAGTTTGATGCATCAATAGCGTCAACTCTATATGAGGCATCATATTTTTCTGGTAAATTTATACAATATTCTTCTTTTTTATTTTCCCATCTAATAAAATCCTTATGGTTGACAAACTTAACTGCACCACCACGATAAACTATAAAATGAGCTGCTGCTAAATCAGTACCAAGGGCTTTAACACGTTCAGGCACATATCGTTGACTATACTTTTTATACTCTACTTTTTTCTGTTCATACCACTTTCCTATACTTTTCATGCTCCAATCATAACTCATAATTCTAGATGGACTAAAATTCTGATCAGGTAATAGCCAATTTTTCAATGTATTTCCTTGTAGATCATTCTCATTATGCTTTGAATTCATTAGTCTATCGTAAAGCTTTTGTTTTTCATCTTCTGTAAAATTTTCTGAACCAGTTGAGAACTTTTTTTTTCCATAAAAAATTGAATATTTATTAGATGACAGTAATCTTCTTAAACTATTCATTTTTAAAAAATAAAGTATTGTGAATTGTTCTATTTATAATTCATGTTTGAGTACATATTATAGAAATTAATAAAAGCATTTTAAAATTTCATTTAAAATAAAAACTGGTAAAATATAAATTGGTAAATTTTACCAAAAATTATTCGATTATTAATTGTATTTTAACTTCATGTGTAAAATATATATTATCAATGCCATATTTTTTTAACTGATAACATTAACAGTGTAACCAGATAAAGTGAATTGAAAACTTGAATTGTTTCACACAGCTTAAATAAGTTTAATTCAATAAAAATTGAGTTTTTCTTTAATTCTCTTCGAATATATATAACTTATTTTTTCTCTGTTTTAGTAACATCATTATTAAAAAAAATAAAACATCAAGCAAGGGAACAAATTGAAGACAGACGACCTAATTTAGTATCTGCATTAAAGCAGGTAGGAGATTTTTATATGCAAATCAAATGGGATTTTCAAAGCTGGGGTATGTATAATTAATTACTAATCAAAATATAATTAAATAACATTTATTTTTAACTAAACTTAATGTGTAATTTTTTATTTTTATAGTACCATTAGTTTCACGAGTATTACCATCAGATCTTTGTCAGATTCATAAAAAAGGCACATCGTTTAGATTAGATACTACATTAGTAGACTTTGCTATGAACGATATGAAATGGGAACGTGGAGAAATAACATTTTTGTTTGATGGTGATGCTAAACCATCCCAATCTTTGACAGTTATGGATAATAAGGCTGGTGTCTATCAAAAAGTGCGGTATTTAGTAAGTTTTTTTTTGATTTATTATTATATTTTCAATGTTTACTAAACTTAATTATATAAATTATGGAGTCTGTTTTTTTTACTAATTTTCCTTACTTTATAGGAAACTGAAATGGAAATTGAAGATGAAGTTGATTTAATGATGAGTAATGATATAATGGCAGCTCAAATGTCAACTAAATCAATTACATTTTCTAGAGCTCAATCTGGTTGGATTTTTCGACAAGATAAAAAAGTACAATTTATTTGTTAATTATAAGATGATTCAAAAGTCATTATCTGAGTACAAATCAATTAAAATATAATTCAGATACATAAGTTTTTCAAGTTTTCAATAAATACATTTGATGATTTATTATAATAATTTGAGTCTAGTAGTTAGTGAATTATATTAATTTGTAATTGGATAAAAACTTTTGAATCACCATTAATTATTTTTTGTTATATGAAAATTGATGTATAAAAAAGTAGCTGAACAATGTTTAAATCAACTTAAATACAAAAATGAATAATCACTTTGACAAATAAATGTGTTAATTTTAAATTAGGAAACAATTGGGGATTTTAGTGCTGATTTTTACCATGTAAATGGTTTAGTATTGGAATCAAAAAAACGAAGGGAACATTTGTCAGAGGAAGACTTGCAAAAAAACAAAGCAATTCTTGATAGTCTTACTAAAGGAGGATGTTCAATAAACATTGATTGTAATGGAGAGGTAAAATGTTAAGAACTACAATATCCTAAGTAAAAATTTTTTAACATCTTATTTTATATATTAGCCAGTTAGGAGGGAATCACTTCCTCCACCTAAACCATCATTATGTACTTGGCAAGAATATTTAGATACTCCAGCTGGCCAACCTCCAAATTTAGCTAGAGAAATGACTTGTAAGAATTCATCTAAAGGTTTTAAAGCAACTGTAGCAATGGTAAGTAGTTTAATTAAATAGTTAGTTGTTTAGTTAATTAAAACAAATAAATCTCAGTATATAAAAATCACATATTGTAAAATAAAAAAAAAGTAGTTTAAGTAAAATTTTCAAATGGTTTTTATTTTATTAATATTTTTACTTTAATTTTGAATCTACTTATATAAATTAAAATTTTCTGTAAGTCAACACACCATACTAATGTTCTTGTAGATCTATGTAAAAAAAATTTATTTATTTACTAAAAAAATTGTGGTTATAAGATATGTGATTTTGCAATTGCAAAAAATTCATTACTTTATATGATTACTATTAGTCTAATTTTTCAATAGAGCAATGATTTTCCATTATCAGTGGATATGCTTATGGATGTACTTGAAGTTATTGCTCCATTTAAGCATTTTGCTAAATTACGTGATTTTGTCAATTTACGTTTACCACCAGGATTTCCAGTAAAACTAGGTAATGCTATATACTTAATAAATTTATTATTTATAGTGAAAATTTAAAATTAAAATTTTTTAAAATTGATTATTAAATTATTAATAATTAAATTCATTCTTTTTATTTGAAATAGATATTCCTATACTACCAACAGTATCTGCAAAAATTACATTCCAAGCATTTGAATTTCGAAATGATATAGATTCAGAACTCTTTGAAGTGCCATCAAATTATGTAGAGGATCCATCCAGGTTTCCTGACTTATGACGACCTGGTGACAAATCATTGACTCAACTTACTATGCATCCTGTGATTGATGTGTGTTGTTACATACATAATAAAAACTAGGCATTGATTACTCTCCTTCAAGTCCTTTATTATTTTGTGTTAAATCTAAAAGGCTTAAGAATTATGACAATGTTGATAATTAACTTCTTCCAATTTCTTTTGTAAAATCTTTATTAATCTTACCAATTGTAATTGCACTGAAAACTGTATTTATTGTTTATAGTTACGTAAAATAACTGATATTTATAAAATTATAGTTTAAATTTGATCCATCCTTTAATGTTTAAGTCTTTCATGTATAATTGTATTTGTTATTGCTAGTATTTTTTTTTTTTGTACTCTTGATGCATTTTTTTAGTATGTAATTTATCTTAGTACGGCAAAAAGTATTAATTAAACTAAAACCATGTTACAGTATTTCTATTAAATGTATTCTTTTCTGCAGTTTTACAATGTTGCTGAAAAATTGTTTTTGTTTGTTTTAGTTGTATTAAGAAATTTTTTTAAGTTAAAAAATTATTTGTAAATGTATTGTTTGTTGAAATACACTCCCATCTATTTTCTTATTTAGGTATTGTACACAAATTTTGTTTTTTATAACAACTATTACAATAAATCTATACTTATAATTTATAAATTATTTTTATTATATTATTTAAAAATATAAGAAATTAAGAGATTTTTCTTTTAGTGGAAGCTGTATTGACCCTTTATGAGAGATAGAAGTGAAAAAAACCCAGCACAGTGGGGTCGCGGCTCAGTGGGAACGTGCCATAGTTAAGTCAAGTATAATGATATCTGACAGTGATTAAAATCACTATCATAAAAAACGCTTCGATGCAAATCTGTAGATAATGTTTAATTCTAAAAAATTGATTGATTATTCCAAAAGCTACATGATCTCCTATTTCCTTATTTATATCCTGATTACAAGTTTTATAATTTATAAGTGTAATATATAAAGGGTAATGGTTTTATTTAAAAACAAAGTTGCCGTCTTAGAAACTGTACGTCGCATTCATCACTTAATAAAAATGGTAATTTAGCTAGTTCAAATTTTAAAGTTATTTTTCTCGACTTGAAAGAAACAAAAAAATTAAAATATGTTTAACTTTTTATAATATGTCAATTAGATTGGTATAATATTTATGAAAATCAGTGTACTTCCCTTGTCATGTATTTTAAAATAAAATAAAATACAAAACCAAGAATTTTAACACAAAAATAGCATTTGGTAGCCATTTTCACCGTGAAGACAAAATAAAGTCCGCAATTTTTTTTTCCATAATAAAGTATATTATATAAGATTTAATTTAATATATATATATATAAGTGTTAGACTTTCCAGAACACTTTCAAAAGTTAAGTTGAAAAAGTTCTACTTTTTAGATGCATTTTTTAGTTTTGAACACCCGTGTATATCAGGATTAGTCCGATTAGAAAAAAAAGTATGTCAAATGAAAGATGTATATAAATAGTACTTGTCATGAAAAAATTGTATTGATAATTGTATTAAGTAAAAAAAACACAGCACAGGGGGGTCGCGACACAGTGGTGACGTGGCATAGTTGGATCAAGTATAATGATAGAGTATAATTAAAATCACTATAAAAAAAAAACGCTTCGTTGCAAATCTTTAGATAGTGTTTAATTTTAAAAAATTGGTGTATTATTCAAAAGCTATATGATCTGCTAGTTCCTTATTAATATCTTGATTAAGATAAATTATGTCGAATAAAAAAGGGATTATTAAAAAATATTATTTCTCATAAAAAAATTGTATTGATCCATACACTTTTCAATAAGTTATAGCATTATAAAGTTAAAAATGTAAAATACAAAATCGATAATTTTCACACAAAATGAGCAATTGGTAGCCATTTTAACCGTGAAGATAAAATAAAGNTAACACAAAAATAGCATATGGTAGCCATTTTAACCGTGAAGAAAAAATAAAGTCCGAAATTTTTTTTTCCATGATAAAGTATATTACATTAGCTTTAATTTAAGATATATATAAAGTATCAGACTTTCCGGAACATTTTCAAAAGTTAAGTTAAAAAAGTTAATTTTTTGTGAAAAAGTTGTCATTTTAAATCCCCCCTTGTAGGCAGATATAGTGTCAAATTTACATAAAAAATATACCAAATGATAGGTAAAGACATCAAGCATCTATAAAAAAAAATTATATTGATATGTTTATTTTTGAAAAAGTTACGGCAGTTTTTAGTAAAAAAAATTTCGAAAATTTCGAAAATTAGCGATTTTTAAATTTGTAATTTTTTTGGAGGTTTACCCCATTTACGTGGAACGAGGGAAATTTTTTCAATTTTTGAGGGTAATGTCTTCGACTAGATACGATTTGTGGTCTTTTGACGTATCATTGAAAGAAATCGGTCCGGTGAGAGCTGAGAAAAAGTGCTAACAGACACACAAAAAAAAAAAAAAACACATCTTAGTAAAATTAATACCTTCTCAGTTTCGCTTCGAAACTAAAAAATTGATGGATTTAGTTAATGATAATTAAAAACAAATTCTCTCGAGAATATTTTTTCGTTGTATCACTAATCATAAAAACAAAAAAAAAATGATAAAGCATTTCATTATGTTACATTATTTATATTATTGAGATTAGAGAGCTATTGCATGCATAACAAGTGGCTTTGATATAGTGTTTAATGTGTGTAAAATCTCTCATGTAAAATTAAATTTCTACCCATGTTGTTAAATAGAGTTGATAAATACATAATTGCTCTAGGACACCATTGACAGCACAGAACTGCGTAGTATATTTCCATATTTATTTATATATTCGTAGGTCATTACTGACCGGCAGAGGATTTTTATGACCCTAGTTCTGTCGTCTTTTACCACGAATGGTAACTTCTGTCAATTAAACCATATAGACTTAAAAACTTCGAATTTCAAAAATAAGAAAATACATTTCGTTGACAAGAAATTTAGTTATTGGGAGTTGAGTTTTAACAAAAGTGACTCGTTTTAACCAATATTCTTTAACAAATTGTTGCTTAAAATATGACTGAGGAAAATACTCAAATGAGACAAAATTCTAATCTTCGGTGTTTTAATTGTGTAATTGTGAAATCAGTATATTACGTCTGTAATATGTACTATTTTCGCAAATTTAATTTTTAAATAATGTTTTAAATGCAAAAGCATTTTTCAAAACATCATTTGACATGAAATAAATTCGAGATCATGCACAATAAGGCTTTACGTGCATTTATAGTTAATATATTTTATAAATACTCATGTACGAAAAAAAATAATATTTAAAATTCTTTTTAAAATCTAAATGTATTACATCGCTCATTAAACGTTGCTTTACTTTTGTCGACAGATCAAAAAGTAGGTACAAGTTTTATACATAAAATCATAATGAATAATAATCAACGTTTTACATTTTATTATTTTTTTATTTTTTACTATCTATTACATGATATAATTGTTACTAGTATTAATTATAGTTACAAATACTAATAATTGAAATATGTGAATATTCCCCTAGTAATTAAAACTTCTGAAATTTTTAAATGTAGTAATAATCAATGTTCTTAAATTTACTTTTACAGATATTACAAGTATTTTTAAAAAGAATATTAATATAAAATTTATTGGATTGTTCAAAAAAAATTGGCTTATACAAAAATCATTTAAGCTTTAACGAATTTATGTAAAAGTGATTTATATTATTATAACAAATATGCAAAGACTCCCTTTAGCAACTTTGGTATTAATCTTGACGTTAAGAATAACATTTTCATTAGAATTCAAAAGTAAGTCTCGTGTTTAATTGAAAAAAAATATATTTTTCAAATGCTTAATTAATTCAAAGTAATATCTATAAACAATACTATAAAACCACTCTTTAATATATGTATCGACTTAAGATTAAATTTTACAAAATATTTTTCTGAATAAAAGCTTTTGAAAAAGTACAACTATAATAAAAAGAATAAAACTACCATATTTTATTTATGATAATTATAAGTTGTTTTAATGTTTGCAGATGAAGATGAAACTGTATGTACTTCAGTATGTAATGAAGGTTAGAAAACAAAAAATTTATTTAATTTAATAAATTTTGCTGAGAAAAATCATTAGTATCGAATTGTAATTATATTTTAATTTTATTGATACAGGAGCCGACACCGTCACATATGTGCATTTTGAACCTAATAAAATATACTATTATGATTTTGACGGTAAAACTACAATCGTCACCCCTACAAATAGTCAGTACAATTCATCAACGATCGTAATCAAAGGAAAAGTACAAATAATGGGAGTGGACAATTGTGGAGCAATACTTAATTTGAGTGACATTGAAATTCAGGAAGGGATGAAGGTTAGTAAAACTAATTAGCCGAGTTGTTCCTTATTAATTTATAAATTATGTCGCACTCATTTAAAATTAATAAATATTTAATCTCTGTAAAATTTTCTATAATTATATTTTAAATTATTTATAATTAACTAACACAGATATTTTTATTTAAATTTAATGCAAAACATTTAAATTTCCCAATGAATGACACTTAATGATTTTATATGAAAAATAATAATAATATAGTAGGACTTAATTTACATTTTTCCTTCATTGTTAAAACTACTTACTATAATTGTTATAATCAGATTTAAAAACTTTTTAGTTTAAAACTCAGTGGTGTTCATTCAGTGTTATATTTATAATGTATTCATTGGCTATGTTACTTTATAATGTAATTTAGAAAAAATGGAGGTGTTCAGACTTCTTGCACCACTCTGAATATAATTCTGTTTCTTTGGGCTTTCAATTTTAAGAGCTATTTTAATATATAACTTTAATAGAAATTTTTACATTTTAAACAAGTTTGCATTATATTTGTAATTTTTACCAAAAAGGACATTAAACAAACAAAATTATCTATTTATTTTTATATTTTTATTTTGATATATTATTTATAGAGCAGACTTTCGTTTTACATATTTACATAAGCTACTACAACATTTGTATAATAAAATTTTGATAGCCGAAGATGGGATCATTTTTAAATCTATTATAGTTACATTATAAAATTATAATACTTCACAATTATTTTTAATTATATTTTCAATAATAAATTTAAATATTTCCAGTTAATTAGGCCTGTATATATTCGTTTAAAAATGCGCCACGTCTCCATGAATAAGTTCCAAAGTTTAACGAATTATTTATGTTTTCACATCTTCCCTAATCTAATCAATAAAACTCTTATTCAAGAGGATGTTGAGTATAAGTTAAAAAAAAATCGCCCAGGAGCATACAAAAACTTATAATAAATGTTATTATTGTGTGTACTTTATAATTTTTTAAACCCTAATTGGTGGTTGCTTTATAAAATAAATTTCAGATGTATAGTAATACAGACTTAGAAGGATCTCCAGTGTTATTTTCTTACAATAATGGAATAATTTCTCCAAATATTTGTACTTCGGATAATGAAAAAACGTCTTCGTTGAACATAAAACGAGGAATTATTTCTGCTTTACAAATTTCATTGTCACATGATATCGATTCAGAGTCAATTTTAGAGGTTTATTATTAATATTGCTAATTAAAATGTATAAAACTTATAAAAAGTTTGTTTATAGACCGATATATTAGGGACATGTTCTACTAAATACACATATTCAACAATATCTGGGAAATCCATGGTAACAAAGGAAAAAGATTTTACAAAATGTACTGAACACGAAACGGTTTTTATTTCTGATTGGTCAAAATTGCGACCAACAACGGTAAAAACATATGATTTTTCTTAAATGATTTCTTATGCTTCAAATATGATATTCATCAAAAAGCTGGTGTTTTTTAGAACTATAAAAATTCACCGTTCTCTAAAGCTCAGCAAAATGCAAAAATCATTATTGATGACTTTAGCATTTATTCAGTTTCTAGTAATGAAATTTATAACTATCAACCATTTGGTCAAATAGGTTCAACCACATTTATTACGGCTAATACTAGATTAATCTTGCAGCAAAAAAACTATATAACTGCAGGTTAGTGTTCTATTTTAACTAAAAAAGGAAGAAATTGTTATCACAACACATTATTCTAATACGTTTAACGACTATTATTTTAGGAGAAATTAATTTGCCAACTGTATCTCGATCGCTAATTTTTGAAAAACCTACTCCAAATATTGAACTGATAAATGAAGCTTTACTGGTAAAAGTTGCTGAAGAAGCTTCAGAAAATGTAGAACCAGTGATCAGTTATAATGGATCTAGGACATTCACTCATCTCGTAACCCTATTAAAGGATTCTACTAAGGAAGAAATTTTAGCTGCCTTTTCTCAATTAAAAAGTAGCACTAGAGTTAAAAATTCAAAAGTTATCAGGTGTGTAAAAAATTGTTACAATACAATTTGTTTTAATTACAAAAAAAAAAAATTAATACATTTTTATTTACAAATAAATTTTATATTTTTAGATCTATTTTCGTAGAAGCGTTGATTTTAACAAATAGTGGTTCATCGATTGAAGCTGTTGCTACTTTAGTAAAACGTAATGAAATTAGCGATATGATGGCAGCTTCATGGTTTATTAGATTAGGAAATGTTAACAATCCTACGTTATCTTCTATAGTCATAGTGTCGGTAAATATAATTATGAGTTGTGTTGTCAAAACTGTATTTTATCAACTTAACCTTTACTTTTAAAAATGCGTTTCATCAAAAACATATTAAAGTAGTATCGCGTTGTATAAATTTCTTGGCATGCCTTGAAAATAGGAACACAAATAATAATTTTTCTAAAAATAGGGTCATGAGATTAATGATGATATGATTATAGAAAAATGTTTTCTGATGGTTGCTAAAAGATGATAAATTGATTTTAAAGGATGATTTAGTTTCAATATTTTTTATTTTTTTTATAACGTGGTAGTGCTTGATGTATATTATCTCAAGTTTGAAAATAAGATACAGGCGGCTACGTTTGTGGTCTTTCTCTATTTTATATTTAAAAATATTGATAGCTTTTCAATTACTAAAAACATGTTTTATTTCAAAAATCATTTTCAAATACGATCATTTAAAAAATAAATAAATAGTTGACATCCTTAAAAGGTCTAAGGGATGAATTAAAAAAAAACTTAATAACTAATAAATGAAGAAATATATAAAATTAAAAAATAATATTAAAAATTTTCTTAATATAGTTATTATATTAAGAGAATACTAGTCGAAAATATTTAAAGAATCATCCTGTAACAACAACAACTAAAAACTTTTTATAATTTCTTCGTAAATATTAGATTATTAAATATCAATTTTATACTAAATTTAATTACTATAATATTTATTTGTTGAAACGTTGTACTTATAAATCATAAGTCTTGTAATTAGGATATAAATAAACAAGTAAGAGTTCTTGTTGCTTTTGGAATAATTCAATTCAATGATTCTTTTTATAAATTAAACCCTATAGATTTGCATGATGTGTTTTTATGATAGTGATTTTAATTACTGTGAGATATCATTTATACTTGACTGAACTATTACACGTCCTCATTGTGCCACGATCCCACTGTGTTGGGTTTTTTATATTTACTGTAAAACTCGTAAATCAATACTTTTAGGATGTCAAAAATAAATTAAACGAATCTTAGAAGTTTGTAGTTTTA
This sequence comes from Daktulosphaira vitifoliae, assembly GCF_025091365.1. NCBI lineage: Eukaryota > Metazoa > Arthropoda > Insecta > Hemiptera > Phylloxeridae > Daktulosphaira > Daktulosphaira vitifoliae. The sequence continues at coordinate 22,841,132 of NW_026099576.1, forward strand.
ATTATAAAATAAAATAATTCTTGATTAATAAAATCTTAGGACTTGCTCAATGGAAGAGTTCAAAAAGAAGCATATTTAGGAATAGGTTGTATGATAAGAAAATATTTAGCCTATACAAATCAATATGATAAACCTGAAATAGATCAGGCATTGAAAAATCTGGCAGGTCCTTTAGCACAAGCAGGCCAAATTAATATTTCTGCTAAAGATGAAGATCTAGCGATTGCTAGTCTTAAAGGAATTGGAAATATACAATATATGAGTGAAGATTTGACCAAATATATTGCAATGCTTATTGTTGGTGATCAAGTCAAGCCAAGAATTAAGGCAGCAGCTTTAGACATGGTTAAAACATATGCTCAGAATCCTTTGGTTAGTATTATTATACATTTGAAAAATAAAAAATAAAAATAGTTTTTTGAAATACTTTCACTTAGATTCAGGAAGCTTGTAAAATTATTTTTATAAATAAAATTAAAGATTCCGAGCTTAGAATTAAAGCTTTCTTAGTATTTGCATTATATCCAACATCTAATAAAGCCTCAATAATTAAGAATGTACTGGAAAGTAAAGACTCTATAAATCAACGTAAGTAAGATACTAATTATTAAAAAAAATTAAGATTATGGTGTTTAAGTTATTGTAGAAGTTAGATGAAAAATTATTTCTCGAGATATATTTATTTAAGAAAAAGCTTCAAATATTATTACATTATTGTAAGATGACTGTTTCTAATAATCTTAAAATATTTTATATGTTATAATACTAAATATCTTCTTTGCAGCAGTTCGAACATATATAATGAGCTATTTGAATAACCTTCAATCAACAAATGATGCACAAAAATTAGATCAAAAATCAATTTACGGAAGAATACAATATGAATCAAAGAATAAATCTTTTAATGACGTTCTACGGTTTTCTCAAAATTTTGAATTCTCACAAAAATGCTCAATGTTCAACAGCAAATTTATTGCAAACGGTGATGTTTTATATTCACAAAAGTAACTGCTGTTAATATTGAGTAGAAATGATACAACTAGTATTATATTTTTATACATTTTAATTTTAGATCTTTTGTACCACGTTCAACTTCATTTACGTTAAAAACTACTATTTTTGGTCATAGTTATGATGTACTAGAGGTATAATGGTTAAAAACAGAGAATTTATTAATTTTTATTAGCATTTTTGAATTATTAATTAAATTTCTCATAATAGATAAGTTATCGAGGTGATAATATGGAGCGTATTTTAGAATCTGTAGATGAACCCATAAGATATTTTTCAAAGAAAACTGCAGATTTACTAAAAGATGCAACAAAATATAATAATGTGAAAGTTTTAAATGAAAAATCAAAATATAGAGAGGTAATATATTATTGTTTTTATTATTTTATAGTTATTTTTACGAGTGTTAAAATAATTTACATATAATTTGACTATACTAGGATAAGGGGTAAAACGGGAATTTTTGGTTTCTCAATATCAAATTCTTGTCTTTTTAAAATCAAACAAATTTTCTGAAAATAACGGAAAATAGAGATTAAAGATCCCACGAAAAAAATTCTTGTTACCNGAAAATATCGGAAAATAGAGATTAAAGATCCCACGAAAAAAATTCTTGTTACCAATTCGCATATTTTTGAAAAATTAAAATAAAAAATCTTTTCTCTGAAAATTGTAGGTGAGCTCTGAAGAATCTTCTGAAAAATCAGATGAACCTGTTAATATAGATTTAGTCTTAAAAGTAATGGGTAGTGATATTAGTTGGTTTACTTTTCATGGTTTGAAAAATCAAGTTACATATCAAAGTTTAATTGATGAACTTAACAAACATTTTGATGACACTTTAGAAACAGCAAAAGACATTGACGTAAGTTTTTGTAAATAAAATTATGAGTTGTACTTTTATATTGATGTAAAAATTACTAAAAAACTTTAAATGCATTAATTTTTACTGTTTCAGTTCAATATTAGGAAGTTTATTCCTATTTTAGATAATGATTTAACTTATGCTACTATGACTGGTTTTCCTATCAACATGAAAATTCAAGCAAATTCTATTATTAAATTTAATATGAATGCTAATATTTTTATGAAAGACTATATAGAAAACCCTCAAAATTCAAAATTTGCATTACAATTCATACCAAGGTGAGACATTGTTACAAAATACGTTCTTTAATATGATTGAAATATTATTTATTATAGTGGATCAGTGGACTTTAATACAATGTTATCTGTGGATGGCTATGTAGTTGAGGTAGGGAATAAAATATCGTCTTCTGCTCATACATCTTCCGGGTCTAATTTTTTCCTGAGAACTGTCAAGGGTCGTGGAATTGAAATGGTCGTGGGTTTACCTTTACCTGAAATGGATTTATTGACATTTGAATCAGAGGCTTTTGCAACTTTACAAGAGTTAGGCGAACCACTTCAATATAAATCATTTTCGACTGATGTTAGAAAGTAATAAAATTTGATCATTTAATTTATTAGTTATAGAATTATAATTAAAAACTACTAATATTTAACTTATTTATAGACAATCCTTCTCGAGAAATTTTGAAAAATTTGGAAAATTAGCAGGATTATCACTTTATGTCGATTATAGTTTCTCATGGAATAGTAACTTTAAACTAATATCACCATACAATGGACGTATTTCAATGTCCGTTAAATTAAGAAAATTCGATCAAAGTTTAACAAATTATGTTTTACAAGCTTCTTATAATAATGTTTGTGAGTGATTTTATTTTAAATATTTAAAATTATTCTTAATATTCAATTCTTTAAATGTTCATAGTAATAAATCGAAGATCGGTTAAAATAACATTTAGTACACCAAACTCTGACATAAATCGTGATATAGAATTTGCAATGGGTTATGACATGTTGAAAAAAACTAAAATAATTGCCCACTTATTGACTTCATCAAAAAAAATTATTTTTACTGGGGAATTTGTGAATAAAAATGAAGAAAAATCAATCGAAATAAAATATTTAAGTGATTCAGAACACACCTTAGCTCTCGGAATTAAAGGTGAACAATTTGATGAGAATAAAATCAGCTATTCTCCAATTTTCAAAGTTGAATACAAAGATAAATTCAATTCCGAACCAAAATCTTATTTACCTAATTTGAACATTGAAGGAAACGTAATAATTGAACATAATACTACTAGCTGTTATAAGATTACACTAGAGGATTTGGCTGTAGTTGTATCAAAATTTAGGCCATCCTTAAAAGGGTCAATTATCCTTGAAGGCGATGAGTTTAATATGAATACTCAGGTGTCTCTTGTTACTCATAATATTACAACAAAAATCATGGCTCAAATATCAAATCCATTTTATAAACTTCACGTAAATTTTGATGTTGTACAAAACTCAAAATCAACCCAACTATTAAATAACGTTGAATCACGTAGTATAGCTTTGGGGAGTCCCATAAAAAAATTAAAAATGAGTTTTTCTTATCTATTGAGAATAGCAGAACCCTATAATATTAAAAGTAAAAATTACATTGAATGGAATGATTTTAATGGTGAAATAAATGGAAGATTATCTAAGAAAAATAAAAATTTTAGCTTAGACGGGGATGTTTATGTTGTTAATTTGTTAAATCATCAAGTTAATGGTAAGGGTATTTTTGTTTTTTAATTCTTGAATAGATATACAAAATATTATTTTTTTTTTTAGGGAAATTCCAAATTAAGTCAAGAAATCAAAATTCGGGAGCAACTGTTTTGGGATTTATATATCATATTCATGATAGCAATCCTGAAGATAAAAACTATATTAGTGTATCTTTCATTGAGGATTCTAACAATAAGAGTGGAGAGTTCGAATTTAATCTACAATGTCCAAGTGTTTTTGGAGTATATAAAATTAATTCAGATTATGAAGTCAGTAAAATTGTTTAATTTGTTTTTCAAAACTAATATTGTATTATTTAAGGTAAAAGATGATTCTTTCAAATTTAATGTTAACGGAACAATTCAAGATGAAACGAGATTTAAAGCTAATATTAAACTTCAACCTCGTAATGTGTACATTGATATTTCTCATAATTCATTTGGCAACAATACTATAATATTTGTACAATATTTATCAAAAAGTTCTAAGTCTACTGAGTTCCAAACAAAAGTATTTGCTTAATATTTTTAATAATTAAGAAACTATTTGAATATATGTATATATTATAAGATTTTATGGCCTGGTTCTGAAGATACAAACTATTTTATATCTACTGGAGAAATTAGTTTAGATGTTCTTAGAGGTAAGCTGAATGGATTTTTAGATTGCCCTGCTATGAGTTTGAAGAATGTTCAAATAAAAATAAAAAGTGAGCCTAATAATGGCTCAGATACAGATGGATTGGCTGTATTTGAGCTTACGTCCAATGAAAATATTTTGTATTCTGGAAAGTAAATAATATTTAATTAGAAAATGTGGTATTGATGTAACTAATACCTTTGTTTTTAATATAAGGTTAGAGTATACGATTTCCATAAAAAAATATAGTATTATTTTAAAAGGCGATGGTAATATAAATATTTCTCAAAATAGAAACTTGTCTGCAACGCTTGGATTTGTATTTAAAGATTATAACGATAAAAATAAAAATAATGGAAAAGAAGTATGGTTTTTAAATGTTAAAATCTAATACCAAATTTTAAAAATATTTGATAATTGTTAATGGAAAAATGTTTTAATAGATATCATATATTCTCATCATGCCCCATACAAATACGAAAGAAAAACGATCGTACCAAAGAACTTTGAAAATATCAAAACAAATGATAAGCTATGAGCAACTATACCAAAAAGGCGATCAAAAACAAATAATTATTTTTGACTTCGAGCATAATTTTAAAAGTATAGCAATTTGTTTTTTTTTTTTTGAAAATTAAATAATTGAAATATTATTTAGATTTAGGCGACTTTTCCTATAAGTTAACATCAGAAGTTAACACACCTAGTATATTCCATATGCTTCTTGATAACAATCAAAACAAAGCAGAATTAACTTCATCTATGATTGTTAAAAATAACATGTTGGATAAGAAACATTTAATCAAAATTTATTCTGGTGAAAATATTGATTATGAATACGAAATGAAACTTATGATCAATTCCGCTAAAGCAGGTTTGTATTAATTAATTTAAACTGTCAATTAAAATTTATGAGTAAAAATATGAATTCATTGACAAACTTTTGATACCGATATTGATTTTTTTATTATGATTATTATTAAATAATAATATTATTATTAAAATTTCTTGTTTCTGTACGTATCTAAAAGGGTAAAGTGATCTGCTTATATCTTACTTTAATTGTGCATTTTATTCGCAATTACTTATACAGAATGTTTCATTGTCTAAGAGACAACACTTATAACTTTTGATACAATTATCATTTTTTGTGATTTAACTTTGATGTGAAGTTGAGAAGGTATTAATTTTACTATTTTTTTTGTGTCTGTGTCACAGCTCTCACTGGGCCGATGTCTTTTAACGATATGTCAAAAGATTTTAAATCAGATCTAATTAAAGACATTACTCTTAAAAATTGAAAAAATGTCTCTCGTTTCCTATAAAAAAGGAAATCTCCTCTTTCAAATTGTAAAAAATTACGATTTGTAAAGTTGGTAAATATTTAAACTTTTTTTTCTTAAAATTGTCAAAACTTTTTTTAAATTAATCAATCAAAAAAGTTTTTTTTTATAATATCCTTAGTTATTTTTATTTTATTTGATATATATATATTTTAAATCTGACCCTTTACCTGCCTACAGGGGAAAAAAAGAGCAATTTTTAAAAATGTTACGAAAAAACTCCAAGCTTCAGACATATGTTAAATTAAAGATTATGTTACATACTCTAATTAAAAAAAAACCCACCACAGAGGAGTCGCGACACAGTGGTTACGTGGCATAGATGGATCAAGTATAATGATATCTGACAGTGATTAAAATCTCTATCATAAAAAACGCTTCGATGCAAATCTGTAGATAATGTTTAATTTTTAAAAAATTGGTGTATTATTCCAAAAGCTATATGATCTGCTAGTTCCTTATTAATATCTTGATTAAGATAAAGTATGTCGAATAAAAAAGGGATTATTAAAAAATATTATTTCTCATAAAAAAATTGTATTGATCCATACACTTTTCAATAAGTTATAGCATTATAAAGTTAAAAATGTAAAATACAAAATCGAAAATTTTCACACAAAATGAGCAATTGGTAGCCATTTTAACCGTGAAGATAAAATAAAGTCCGAAATTTTTTTTCCCATGATAAAGTATATTACATTAACTTTAATTTAAGATAGATATAAAAGTGTCAGACTTTCCGGAACACTTTAAAAAATTAAGTTGAAAAAGTAAATATTTTGTGAAAAAGTTGTCATTTTGAAGATCTCCTTGTAGGCAGATATAGTGTCAAATTTACATAAAAAATATACCAAATGATAGGTAAAGACATCAAGCATCTATAAAAAAAAAATATATTGATATATTTATTTTTGAAAAAGTTACGGCAGTTTTTAGTAAAAAAAATTGAACAAATTTTGAAAATTAGCGATTTTTAAATTTGTAATTTTTTTGGAGGTTTACCCAATTTACGGGGAACGAGTGAAATTTTTTCAATTTTTGAAGGTAATGTCTTTGACTAGATACGATTTGTGATCTTTTGACGTGTTATTGAAAGATATCGGTTCGGTAAGAGCTGAAAAAAAGTGGTAACAGACACAAAAAAATAAAAAAAAAACACATCATAGTAAAACCAATNCAAAAAAATAAAAAAAAAACACATCATAGTAAAACCAATACCTTCTCAGCTTCGCATTGAAGCTAAAAATATATATTGTCCCAACAACTGATCTTCTACGCACAAATGGTTGCCATAGTTAAAATACAAATTATTATTGTTTTAAAATTTTTGATTTCATATTTTATTTTTTCAAAATTATAATATACCAAAAAATATATGGATTTATACTTTTTTACTTTTAAATTTATATTTTCTTTTTATTTGATATTCTTTTTATTAAACCATTTCTCCTGAGAGAAAAAAAACTGCGTGTTAAAAACTTATAACATACATATAAAAGATAGAATTTTAGCTTCGATGCGAAGCTGAGAAGGTATTAATTTTACTATGATGTGTTTTTTTTTTTATTTTTTTATTTTTTTTTATTTTTTTTTTGTGTCTGTGAACGCTCAATCTCAGCTCTCGCTGGACCGATTTTGATGAACAATATGTCAAAAGATCACAAATCGTATCTAGTCGAAGACATTACCCTCAAAAATTGAAAAAAATTCCCTCGTTCCCCGTAAACGGGGGAAATCCCCCAAAAAATTACAAATTTAAAAATCGCTAATTTTCGATATTTTTTCAATTTTTTTTACTTAAAATTGCCATAACTTTTTTAAAAATGACCGAATCAATATAATTTTTTTTTTTATAGATACCTTAGATAATTACCTATCATTTTATATATTTTTGTGAACATTTGACCCTTTAACAGCCCAAAGGATGGGGTTTCAAAATGGTAACTTTTTTACAAAAAATTAACTTTTTCAACTTAACTTTTGAAAATGTTCCGGAAAGACTGACAATTTTATATATACCTTAAATTAAAGCTAATGTAATATACTTTAATTTGAAAAAAAAAAATTTGACCTCTGGACTTGTCTTCATGGTGAAAATGACTACCGTATGCAAAAATATGCTATTTTTGTGAAAAAATTCTTGATATTATATTTTACATTTTTTAACATTATGTTGCTATAACTTTTTAAAAAATGCATGAATCAACTTTATTCTTTAATGATAAATACTTTATATATACTTCTTTCATTCGACATACTTTTTTTTAAAATCGGACCATTTCCCTTTATACAGGGGGGGTGCAAACCTTTTAAAATGCGTATAGAAAGTAGAACTTTTTCAACTTAACTTTTGAAAATGTTCCGGAAAGACTGACACTTTTATATATATCTTAAATTAAAGCTTATGTAATATACTTTAATTTGAAAAAAAAAAATTTGACCTCTGGACTTGTCTTCGTGGTGAAAACGGACATCAAAGTTAAAGAAAAACGTACGATTTCCGTGAAAAAAATCTCGATTTTATATGTTATATTATTTAATTTATATTTTATATAACTTTTGGAAAAATGTATGGATCAATATTATTATTTTTTTATAATAAATATTTATATACCCCTTTCATCTGGCACGCTTTTTTTGTAAATCGGATCATACCCCTTTAACAAGGGGGGTCAAAACTTTAAACATGCGTATTGTTACTAAGATATTTTCAATTTAATTTTTGAAAGTATTCCGGAAATACTGACACTTTTAAATATATCTTAAATTAAAGCTTATGTAATATACTTTAATTTGAAAAAAAAAAATTTGACCTCTGGACTTGTCTTCGTGGTGAAAACGGACATCAAAGTTAAAGAAAAACGTACGATTTCCGTGAAAAAAATCTCGATTTTATATGTTATATTATTTAATTTATATTTTATATAACTTTTGGAAAAATGTATGGATCAATATTATTATTTTTTTATAATAAATATTTATATACCCCTTTCATCTGGCACGCTTTTTTTGTAAATCGGATCATACCCCTTTAACAAGGGGGGTCAAAACTTTAAACATGCGTATTGTTACTACGATATTTTCAATTTAATTTTTGAAAGTATTCCGGAAATACTGACACTTTTAAATATATCTTAAATTAAAGCTTATGTAATATACTTTAATGTGAAAAAAAAAAATTTGACCTCTGGATTTGTCTTCATGGTAAAAATGACTACCGTATGCAAAAATATGCTATTTTTGTGTTAAAATTCTGGGTTTTGTATTTTATTTTATTTTAAAATACCTGACAAGGGGAGTACAGATTTTCATAAATATTATATAAATTAAAATTGATATAGTATAGATAGTTAAACTTATTTAAATATGTTTGTTTCTTTTAAGTCGAGAAAAATAACTTTGAAATTTGAACTAGCTTAAATAGCCAATTTTTCAACCGCCGGAAGCAACGTACGGTTGCCGAGTTGGTAAAATTTATGTTTTACACGCTTGGGGTACGAGGTTCCAACCCGCATATGGCAATGAATTTTTTGCATTTTTTCTTAATTCTTTTTAAGTTAGTATAAATTTTAACTCGTTTGATTTTTATCACATTTAGATTCAATAACTTCAATAAAGATCAAGGATCCCATCACTTTAGTCGCCCCTTGCAAGAAGAAATTTCTTATTCGTATTAAAATTATTTTACTATATTTTAAGTTTTCGCTTCGATGCAAAGCCGAGAAGATATTTTTTTGTGACTATCATTTATTTTCTCTGCTCTAACTTGACCTACTTTTTTCAACAATACGTCAAATTACTACAATTCGTATCTAGTTGAAGATATTACTCTCAAAAATTGAAAAAAAAATTCTAATTTATCAATTAAACAGTTAGTTATTACATCGTCTCCATAAAGACAATTAAAATCATTAATTTCTAATGTTTTCAAAATATTTATTAACGAATGAAGTTTGATATGATAGGTTTCAACTACAAAATTAAATCATTTTACTTTGTAATTTAATAATTTTATTACTCTGTTTGTGTGTGCTACTATTAGACTATAATATTCAAATTTTTTTCTAACGTGTTGCTATATAAATCATTTCTAAAAAAAATGATTGTTTTTTCTCCTGAATTAACAATTGATTTTTACAAATATAATCAAATTTTATAATAAACTCAATTGAGTAAATCTTTTTAACAACTTTGTTTTGATTGGTACATTTAGTTAAAGTAAATCATTAAAATTAATTAAGTTCTCAATATTTCAATTATAGAATCTTTTCAACAAACAACAAAAGTTCCTAGGAAATTATTACTATTACTTCTATTTAAGTTATCTATTACCATAAAAATGCAAAAAAATATTGAGCTTTTCTGATAAATTTACAATAAATAGTAATTATAAAACTTTCTGACTGCATATTGATCTTAACGATACAATTTTTTTAATTGTCATAAAATTTTCTATTTAATTATGTCAATGTCAAACTTACCAATTGAGCTAAAAGTTATGGTAAAATAAATTTTTTTTTTTTTTTATAAACATTTACAACAATCAACTTTAAACGATTAACAAAATTGGTTAAATATGTCATTTTCCTTATTTTTAACTTATTAATAATCAAATTAATATTAAATATTATATCAAATCAGTATTAATTTAAAACAATTTTTTTTGTTCTTAATTATTTTTTTTTATATGTAAAAACTATTTTTTAATAATATTAAAACTTAGAAGTTATAGAAAAAGTCTAATTGCACATTTTAAAACATCGCGAAAAGTTGATTTAGAATAGTATATTTTTGTTTCTGATGGAAGTTCCTTGTAGTCCAGTGTATAAAACTTATAACTTTGTTAATTGTTATAACTTTATCAAAAATGACCAAATCAGTATATTTTTTTTTATTTAGATGCATGTCTTTATCTATCATTTGGTTTTTTTTATAAATCTAACCCTTTACCTGCCCACAAGAGGGATTCAAAATATTAACTTTTTTTTTTTTAGTTAAAGTAAATCATTAAAATTAATTCAGTTCTGGATATTTCAATAGTAGAATCTTTTTAAATATCAAAAATTACTTAGAAATGATTACTATGATTTCTATTTAAGTGTTCTATTACGATAAAAATGCAAAAAATAATGAGTTTTTCTGATAAATTTACAATAAATAATAATTATAAAACTTTCTGACTGCATATTAATCTTAAAAATAACATTGTTTTAATTCTCATAAAATTTTCTATTTAATGATTCATTCTAGTCAACGAAGGAGTAATTTTGCAGAATAGCAGAAAAAATTCCCAACAAACTTTTTTTTTTTTTGTTTTAATTAGGCAATTGGTGGATTATTCCAAAAGCAACATCAACTCTTATTTCTTTAATTATATCATGATTAGTAGTTCTTTGATTTTAAAATATAATATTTGAATATATACTAATTATAATTATTAAATTTAGTATGAAATTGATATTTAATATTGTAATTTAAACGGAGAAATTATAAAAATAATAAAGAAGTTATATTTTGCTTTACTTTTACGTGTATAAAAATTTAAAGGGCTTGATACAATAATTTTCAATAAAAACTGTTTGTTACTATAAAAAAATGCACTGGACTACAAGGAACTTTCATCAGAAGCAAAAATATACTTTTCTAAATCAACTTTTCGCGTTGTTTTCAAATCTGCAAGTAGACTATTTCTATCACTTCTAATTTTTTATATTATTACTAATTATATATATAAAATAATAATTAAAAGAAAAAAAAATTTGTTTTCAAATTATTACTGATTTGATTTTTAATATGTTAAAAATAATCAGTCCAAATTTTCAATTTTAACCTATTTTTTTGGTTCTTTAAAGTTGATGAAAAATTTTTGATAAAGATTTATGAAAGTTTATAGTAAAATAAATTGAATATATTACCATAACTTTTAGCTCAATTACAAGTTTAAAATTGACATCTAGGCCAGTCAACAAAGGAAAAATTGCGGAAAAAATTTTGTTTTTTTAAAAGTTGAATTAAAATATGTATAATGACATACTAATAGTCCTCAAGATTGGAATTGAGCTTTTTTTTTAAATCCTCGCAAAAGTTCAAAAATATGAGCTTTCTTAATTTTCTCAAAAAAAAATATTTAACTTACAAAAAAAAGTTTCGCACAAAAGTTGTTTAAAAGACAATTATAAATAAAAATATAATCTTATATTTTTTCATTTAAACAAATATTTTTCGAGTTACATTACATTTAATATGAGTAATAAAATTTATATTCCATTTTTTTCATTTTACGGTTACTTTTTATCATGTTATACTTACATTAGACACAATGTTATAAATGCATATGTGTGTATGTGTGAGTTTATTTATTTATTGTATCATTAAAGTGTAGTGTATATTGAGATACAACCGATAGAGTAGGTAATTGATTTGACGCTATATTATTTAAACCCAACTAAACGCTAAATTGTACATTCCGAAATAACAATCATATTATGTCAATTGCCACCGGAATATCTGGTAATATTTTTCTTTTTCTTTGCCTTAATCCCAACTACTTGGGGTCGGGCACCCTTATCCTAAGATTCCACTTGACACGATCTCCCACATCTTCTACGCTCACATCAGCTGTCCTCAAATCGCATTCAATAGCATCCCTCCATCTCTTTTTTGGTCTTCCTCTATCTCTTCTTCCTTCAACATTCATTTCTATAACTGTTCTTACAGCTTTCGATTCTTCTTTCCTCATACCATGACTAAACAATCTAAGTCTATTTTCTGTCATCTTATCCACGATTGACGCAACACCTATACTTCCTCTTATATGCTCGTTCCTTATCCTATCTTCTCTAGTCACTCCACTCATCCAACTAAGCATTCTCATCTCTGCTACACTTATTCTCTGCTCTACTTTCTTATCAACCGCCCAACACTATTAACCATACATCATAGCTGGCCTCACAATTTCATACTAAATTTAAAAACTATAATTAGTATTTATTCATATATTATATTTTAAAATCAAAGAACTACTAATCAGGATATAATTAAAGAAATAAGAGTTCATGTTGCTTTTAAAATATTTCACCAATTTCTCTAAAGGAAACACTATCTACAGATTTGCATCGAAGCGTTTCTTATGATAGTGATTTTAATCACTGTCAGATATCATCTATACTTATCTCATCTATGCCACGTCTATACTGTGCCTCGACCCCACTGTGCTACCGTTTTTTTTTTTCAACCTATCTTTTGAAAATGTTCCAAAAATACAGGAAAAAAATTTGTCCTGACACCTTATCTTTTTTGAGCAAATGACTGCCGTAGTTAAAAAACATACTTTTGTTTTTACATACATATTTAATTAGTTAATAAAATGAAAAATTATCTAAGGAATAGACTAATCGATAATAGTTATAACTATTTAAAAAAAATATTGTGTTGGTGAAGTGTGGGTTATGTTATTTTTATCATTCCGAAGTACTATTACAAAAATGGTTATTGATCAGTTATTTCTATAATAAAATCATTTTTTATTTTATTAGCTAGTTAAAATTACAATACAAAATGTTGAATATCAATTTCATACCAAATTTCATTTTTTCATAGTATGTATTTATTTATGTATTATACTTATAAGTCATAAAACTTGTAATCTGGATGTAATTAAGGAAATAGGAGTTGACGTTGTATATTATACCATATATTTAGTCAGTATAAATTTTTATTGACTTGAAAACTTAGTAATTTGTTGTTATCAAGGCTATAGTTTTGAGATGATTAGTGGGTATTATCTCCTCCTGAAACTAAAAATATTTTTACGTTACTGTATAATTCTATCACAAAGTTATATAAATTTGGAACCTACTGAAGTAGCTTAAACAAAATGTATTAATGTATATAATTCCTAGCCCTAATTATAAATGTTGCCAGTTAGGTTTGAAGCACTTAGTGTATTAAAAAATGCGTATTTTGTAATCGAATAAAAATAAAAATTAAATATATGTTAAAATATTGCAACTTTAAATATGTTAAAAATAAAAAATATTACCATAACATTATAATATTTATTATATATATAGTAATACATATTTGTATATCGTTATCATTACTAAAATAATAATTAGTAGCTAGTTAAGAATGTAACTAGAAATTGTCATTATAAGGTTTTTTTGTAGTATGTAATGATTGAGTTAATTGAAATTTAAAAAATTTATCAAAATTTATAGGATTTAAACTTTTAAGAGGTCAGAGAGAAATAACTGCTGCTCTTCAATATAATATGAAGCCTACAGTAAAAGGTTACATGGGTACTTTGTCTGGAATACTTTGGTTAGATCGTTTAAGAAAACCATATTCCAGATCTACAATGTCACTCGATGGGCAATATTCACTTCAAAGAGGACTGTTTGGAGGTGGACAATTGCGTCTTACTAGTCCAGCTTTCGGATCAAAGGTATGTTTTTAATATTTCCTTTATAATTAACTACTGACATCATTTTTATGGCCAGGAAATATCAGTGCTTACTAACACAGAAATTTTAACAAATTGGAAAAATCCGTTGAATATATCTTTAGATCTAAATATTTTCCCCAAAGAAGATCAAAGAATAAAGATAAATTCTGTATTGATAAGAACAAATGAAAGTGAAGGTATAAAATATTCTGGTGTATTTTCTGCTCAAAGCACTGTATGTATATCATTTTCTTATTAAGATATATATTTTAAAAATATTTCTGAAACTAAAAATGTGTAGGGAATGAAAATGGATTATGTATTAAATGAAACTCTAATAGTTACTCCGACACGATGGGGAAATCATTTAGGTGGTTACTTTATAGATTACAACAACATTAAAAGACCGATTTTTGTGTATTGTGAATTAATTTCGGGTAAACTATTAAATGAGGCGAGTTATTATAGTAATATGAATTTAAAAAGATAATTATTTTTATTAATTATATTTATTTACTATTTTTTTATGATGTTATTATTATTTTTTTGTTTTCCACTATAGCTTAATATATTTGATATAATCTATTTAAATGTGGATTTATCCTACGACATTAATGATAATGTTTTAAAAGCTAAGTCTGATATAGTATACAATGAACATCCTTACAAATTTGGCGTTGTATTATCAACTACTCCGCGAATCAATTATTTAATGCAATGGAATGGTTTGTATATCTTTATTTTTATTATAAGTAAACTTACTATAACTATGCTATTCTTTTATACGAATAATTTTTAGTAGCATAATAAAATTTTCCCCTAACATATTTAGACAGGTCCGGAAGTCCCGAAAGACTGATTATTGATGGCCGAGCAACTATAGATGACTCAGCTATATTGAGTGCTATCTACTTGAAGCTGGGGAAAAAAGAAAAATATCCTGTTGGTTACATAAAAAAATTCTTAAATGAAGAAAACTGGATGCAAACAGACAACCATCTAAATAGAAATCAAGTAGCAGACATAACTGTACGTTTTTCATTTTTAAAAATACTTAATCGTAAATTTAATACATTATAATTTTTATATGGTCAAAATAATTTTATGCATTCGATATTAAATTTAGAAATCTCTTAAAGGAGAAATCATTGAACGTGTTGTCACTCTGCATAACAATATGAATAATATTGTGACTTTAGTTAAAAATCAATATGCATATCACCAGACAAGATCAAGAAACATTAGCCCTTATTCAAAATTAGCAACAAGATACATTAATGATCAATATAGTACCATTAAAAGAGAATTTACTGAAGATCATTATTTATGTTCTGCGCCCACATTGAGGTTAAATAAATCATAATTTTATTTTTCGTGTAATTTTTAAATTAAATTTAAAATGATTCTATTATAGTATGCGTGTCGTTCGCGCACTTTCATTTGATTTTATTGATTTTTTAAAACTCGAAAGTGTTATTGATGCGTTGAGTGAAAAAATTGAAAAAACTACAACTTATTTGGACGAAACTTACAAAAACACTATTAATGACTTACAAAAGAAGTATTCAATGTTAGTTGGCTCTTTAAATAATAAAATTAACGATTTGGAGAGTAATATCGAGAATAACGTTCCTGAAATACGTGAATATAAAAATCTTGGTTACTCTTTAAAATGTAAATATTTTTATTGTAAACTCTTTAAAAATAAATCTCATTTAAAAAATAATAATAAAAGTATATGAAATTTTATAAAGCAAACAACACTGGAAGTAGTCTTAATCTTATTTTTAATGGCATCAAAAAACGAATGAAAATTGTTGAAGAATCATCATTTCATAAAATCTTACTAGAACGTATTGAAAAAGTATGAACAAAATTTGTTTTCTGTGCTATTGAAAATAATTGTTTTTATATTTTTTATTTTAGTTATCAAAAAGTCCTGTTGTTGAAAAAATATGGAAATCATTACATAAATATTTGCTAGGTTTAAAAGATTCAGTCCATTCTAAAGACATGGCAGATTTAATGTCAGCAGTTGATAGTTATTTGGATAAGGTTTGTGCTAGACGTGATTTTACATTATAGAAGAATAATTATTTTATGAAAATTAAAAGTTACACCCCTATATTATTCAAACATATAAAAAATAATAATAATTCCAACTAACTCATTAATTTTAATGTGCCACAAGAGGGTTGAAAATTTGAAAATTTTATAACTTTACAAATATCAAGATAATTTTTAATCAATCTTATCCTAAATTTGTAGAAATTAATTTTTTCATAATTGAACATAATGGGTGTAACTTACAAGTTTTTCAAATTAATTTTCCAAGATTAACTTAATTCATATATCATATTAAAACAATAAACTAAAATTGTTTATATAAATTATTTTACGCCTTACCTTAGGGTAACTCGATGAGTCAAATGAATATAAAAGTTGTAGTGAAAAGTTGTTGTGGTAATCAAAAAGAATTAAAGATATGATAATTAATAACAAATTTTGAATTATTTTTAGGTGGTTCATGATGGATTTAAAAACACCAAAGATGATCTAGTTCAAATAAAAGACAAATTTGTGGCTACTGTTAGATATATGATAGTGTACTATCCCGAATACATAACCTATCATAGAGTAATGGCTGCTGTTCATATGATAAACAGTACTGAAATATCACTAAAATCGATTTATAACTCAATAAATACTTTACCAAACAGTCTGAAAAGTAAAATAACTAAACTAGATAACGATGAAATTCCTGAAGAGTCAATAAAATCAATTTATTCATGAAAAACATATTAAAAAATACATTAATCAAAAATTAAATCAATAATGATTTATTTTTAATTTATTTAATGTAAAATTAAAATAAAGGTAGTTTATATATTAAAATAATTATTTGGTCAATTTTTGAAATTTTAGACTAGAAATTATTTTGCTCTGATATACATATTTTAAATCTATAGTATAAAGTTAAAAAAAGTTAAGTACAGAATGGTTCTAGCATAATGGAGTTAAGTCATCTTTTGAATAGCATTAATTGATATTTGACAGTTATTAAAATAACTTTTAACATTTTTAATCGTAAAATGCGTATTAAAAAAAAATTTACCATGTCCACCAAAAATTACAAAATGCTCAATCTTGAGGTCAGTAACTCTTAGAAGAAGTCGTTGAAATTTTAATTATGTAATACATTACAAATTAAATTAAATCTAAAATAATTTATTGTGATTTTAAGTAATGTAGACGTTCCGTTGCTAAGCAAAACATCACTTCAAGATAGTCAATTTTTATCAAAAATAATTTTTGGCTAAAATGGCTAATAACTCCTAAAAATCTAGTTTTTGGATTATTTTTGATTTATTATCCTAAAGTACAATGCATTGACATTAATGTTAAAACTTTAACATTGTTAAAAATTGAAATGAAAAATTTTTGAACTTTAAGCCCCTGAGTGTTTTGGATAATGATTTGATTTTCAGAAAAAGTATACCATCGGAAAGTAAACATTTTTAAAGGATTATCAAAAAATTTTTATTATTGATCCGTTCAGTTTTTAAAAAGTTATTTCAATATAAATTGAAAAAAATATATATCAATACTGACTGTTTTATAACAGTTCTAATTTTATAAGACATTATATTTATCTCGGGATTTAACGGAATGTTTTTAAAACTATAACGCCTTAAGAACTATCTAGATGCGATAGGTAATCCTTTGAAGTATCGTTAGTCAATATATTACACATGATGGGGTGATTTTTTTATGTCTGTCCATCGAAAAAAAATTGTTCTGGCGATTGTTTTGTTATGTGAAATCCGCCTTCAATCAAGGGAAATCAATTCAAATCAAGGGAAAAAATAATGTTATTTTTAATTAAGCAAATAATTTAACAAGCATTTAATATTCGAAAGAAATCATAGAAATTGTAAAATTAGAAAATTCCAAAATATGCCTCTAACATTATATTTTAATTTTACAGTATATTCAATATTTTTTTGTCAATATTTAAAAGCCATTTATAAGTATGTTCACATAGCATGGCGTATGATACGTATCTGATAAAAATTACTTTCACGTTCCCGAAGTAGCAACTTGGTGTAGTGTATTTGTTATACTAGTTGTTATATTGTTTTCGAAAAAAAACTAATTATCAACATTGTTAAAGTAAAAATAAAAAACCTTAGAAAAATGAACTTTTGAAAATTGTATTTTAACATAAATGAAAAAAAATGCTACTTGTACAGTTTAACAAAAATTTTTTAGTTATTTTCTTTGTTAAAATTGAATATTCTTATTTAAATATTATATTTTATTTAAAATCTAATAGTAGCAATATATTCGGTGTTTGTTCCATAGTTCAAATGACTAGTGTTGGTTGATTTTGAATGTCTAATGATACAATACGCCATTATATAATGATTGGTAATTTACTTAACATGTTATTAAATTGTTGCACAATTTTAACGTAAATTGAAAATTTTTCTTAATACATTAAACTATTTATTTAGAATAAAAATTAATTATGAGTTTTTTAATAGTTAATGTGCTTTTCAAATAAATATTTTCTGTCATTTGATGAGTAAACTAAGGAAATCCATTAATAATTTTAAAATTAAACCATGCTATCAGTTTTATGTGATTATAATCTTGTTGTTCTGTTTTCAATGCATTATTAATGACTTGACTGAATTGGAACTATTCATTATATTTAATTTTAAAAGTGAACCATAAACAATTAAGGGAATTTTATAAAATACAGATTTTCTAATAGACTAAATAAACAATCATGATGATAATTTTATTTTTATTCACATTAGTGTCCCATAATTTAAATTATGAGTTAACTACATTCATTATTTTATAACTTATAATAAAGTTATAATTTCTAGTTGAACGTTGTATGCATAATAGGGTTGTTATATTATAAACGTGTTTAAAATACCAAAAATGTCAAATTTTACATTGGTCTTGTGGAACATCTAAAACGTTTTAAACTGTTCAATTATAAAAAAAAAAACACGCCATTAACAACACTGGTACAAAAGTGGTTATTGTGCTAGGAAGAAGTTATGTAGACGAGAGATAAATTAATACTTATTAAGTTTTAGCGCATTATTGGAAATTAACATATTTTTATTATATTTCTAAATTATATACTGATGAGAAAGAAAAACAATTAATGCAAGAGCTGTAAAAAATCGCATCATTATACCCTAAGTTATATCTTTATTAGATATAAGTTTACAACAATTAATGCAACATTTTTGAATAAACAAAGATAAAAAATGGTTAGGAATTACATGAGAACATTTATTGTAAATTTTTTGTGAAACAGTTGTTAAAATTTGCTTATTTTTCTTGTATTATTTATTATATTTATGGCTTTAAGTATAATCAAGTAAAAAATTAAGTCAATAATTTGGAGATAATAAAAATCCTTAATTTTATTACCGTGAAGCATTTGTGTTAAAGCATTAATTAATTAATTTAAATAATGATTAAACGAAATAGTATATATATATAAACACTTCTTGAAGTTATTCGAACTATCGATTTTTCTCAATTGCAATGCATTTATTTATTATAATAATAATTAAATATTTTAGCAAAACAATTGAATAAGTACTATCTTACAAAAAAAAAACAAAATATTACATATAAAATTTTGATGTTCATTATCATTATTTTCGTAATGATATTTAACGTCATTTTAACTATGCAAAAAAAAAATTATGTTGATAAAAATATATGCTAAGGGAATTTCTAATAATTTGAATAATATAAAAAAAAATCGAAAAATTGCAAATAAATATTGTAAAAGCAATAGATATGAAACTATGGTTTCATACCATTAGTGTAGTTTTCCTAGGTGATGTGGTGGCTAAATAAACTGTTTTTGGGAAATAATAATGAGACAAAGAAACTAGGCGCAAAAACTTCTTAACTCGTCTATTATTTGAAAAAATAGAATAACAAATAGAACATATAATATTTTCTACCTGCGCAACCGTTTCATGTACAAAATAAAAAAAAAATTCCGTTCGATATTCCAATAAGAATTTTGTTTTTATTCCGTCATTTTATAATAATCGGAAATTTTACTAAATATTTTTGGAGGAAGGGTTACAAATATATATTCTTATTAGAAAGCTTAAAAAAAATGTCCATTGTTTATATATTTTTAAGCATAGGTACAGAGTGTATGAAGTAATGAGAACAATTATTAAATTTGGTATAATAATTCTGGTATAGTAATTATTTTTATATCATTTTAAGGAAACCAAGAAACTCATTGTAACTAACTCACTTTAAACTTTTTTTAAATTTTTCTTAGTTAACTACCAAATTTTTCATATTAATTTACAAAAAATGATTCAGGTTAACTTATTATTTTAACTAAGTCAATAATTAAATTAAAAATACATTTGATCTAATTTAGATTATGATAATAAATGTAATATATGATTTAAATAAAATAATTTTTTTGAATAACATTTTACTATATGTTTATGCAAGACGTCTTGAATATATAAATAATTATTATAATACATAATAAAACTAATTCAGAAGTATTAAATCGATTTATCACAATTATGATAAATTGTTTTTAATATTAAAATGGTTTATTTCTCAAGAAAAACAAATTCATTATCTCTAATGTCTATTAATATTAATGGGTATGGCCTATTGACAAAAAGCATTTTTCCCGATAGGACATTAAACATTTTCAATAATAATACTATAATTTTAATAGTAAATAGATAACATTCATTTTGGACAGTATATAAGGGAGAAGAACATTTGGGACAATCAATTGAAGGTCTAATTTCTTGTCGTTTATACAGCAATACTGACGAATTGTTTTTAGTTTTCCACATCCTAAAATTCAGGTGAGTACTCTATGATTTATATCTTAACTAAAAACTTTATTATATTTTATATACAAATTTAATTCGTATTTTTTTTTCTTTTGGGGATAATATTTTTTTATAATTAATAAAAATAACATAATAATTTTTAATTGGCAAAAAGTAAAGTAAGCTTAATAATTTAACCACAATGTTGAAACAATAAATATGAAATAAAAAAAAATTTATTTATCAAAAAAATATTATTTTAATTGTAAAATAAGTTATATCAATATGTTATTTAACTTTTTTAAATTATTAAATATATTTTATTATTAATAAATATTATGTTACATTAAATTAGACAAATAAGCCTTATTTGAAATGATTTAATAATAAAGTGATTTGTATTAAAAATTGACGAATTTGTTCAAACTTAAGAAAATTTTTTTAATCTAATTATTTACCTACCTAATTATGTTGACAAAATTATCATTTATAGGATTTATAATTATTCATTAATGATATAAAAATTAAAATTAAAAAATACGAATTAAATAGATATAAAATAAAAATATACTCACAATTTTTAATAGGTCATAATAATTTTCTAATTAATAGAAAATATGTTATTAATTTAATAAAATTTTTAGTTTTTGTCAATTATTTATAAAATGTATTGTATTTTCATCTTTACTAAATTATATAATTGATGTTACAGAATGAACCAACCAGGACAAGACCAAAACCGCACCAATCAGTGCAACCCTAATCACAAACAGACTGGTCCAGGTCACCAAGCTACCTACCAAGGATCGCGGGATAAGGCCAATATTGACAATCATGGACAACAGTTAAACCCAAATAATGAAAAATTTAATCCAAGAAAATAAAAACTAATTAGTATTTACTTTTTTTTTCTTTTAATTAATTCAATATTTATAATTATTTAAATGTTAAAACAAAGTTAACTTAAAATAATTCAGTTTTTATTTCAAAACATTTTATACTAATAATTTTTAATATCTTAATAAAGATGAATAATAAATTTTACGTACAAGAGTTTTATTTAATTTATCATTAGTAAATCATACTAGTACTATCATACTATTATAGTTGTGTCAGCTAGCTATTCTGGTAGGTGTAGTAGGCATTATTTAAATTTATTATACATTGTAAGAATATACATAACTACGCATAATTGTTATTAAAATTAATACATGTAAACAAACAAACCGTTTATACCAAAGATGTAAATTATTATATTTACACTATATATATTTATTGGAAAATTGACCTTAATTAAGTTTTTTTTTTTGTGAAAAATTGGAGTTTGTGGTTTATTGAATATTTTGATCTAGGCAGCATAATTCTGAAATTAATTCTCATTGTGAATATTAATATGGGGTTTTCTATAAAATGTGTAACATTATAAAATACTAAAGAATTTGTTTGAAAATTTCATCAAATTGGCTTAAGCTTCTTTATTCTGATATCAAAAAATTGCTATACAAGTCTGATTTAAGGTATGGACAATAACGCCGGCCGTCTAGGGTAGTATTTTGCATTTTTTACGTCCACAATGATAAGTAAAGAAAAATTTTGGCGATATCTATTTATTTTAGACAGCGATAAAATATCTCGAGTTTGTTCTTTTAATGATAATGAGACTATTGCATCTTATCATAGATAGTAAATGCATTTATCACACAAATATAGTTAACATTTAAAGCGAATGAATTAATTTAAATTATAAAGTTGGAGAGGAAATAATTTTTTTTAAGTTTCCAAAGTTAAATGAAAATTAGTTACTAAAAACAATTTAACCATTAAAAATTTGTTTTATTTAATAAACTATGCCAAAAGTAGTGTCTAGGAGTATAGTATGTTCAGATACTAAAGACCAAGAAGAATACAATGAAGAAAGACCATTACACTCATATTATTGTTTATGTGGACAAATGACACTTATTTTAGGTGATTACAATTAATTTATTTTGTTAATATTATGTGTTATACATTTTTTTAAACTGGTTCGCATAGTTTATTACTATAAAATAAATACATTGCTAGGTGCCCTTAAAAGAAAAATTAAGATAATTTCTAAAAAAACATTTCTTGGTGCTAAGCTCATTTATATGAAAAATGGTCTATATACCATTAAAAACGCTAATAGGTAAAACATTGAGAAGCTAATACTTTTATTATATGTAAGTGTTTTTAAAAAATAAAAAATAACTCAAAATTAGATTAATGAAGTTAACCACATTATTTATTTAAATTCTACAATTTTAAATATATAAAAAAATTAAGTTATTGTAATTAAATCCTACATATATATCAAGGCGCATAGTTAATTTTATAAGTGTTAGCATTTATTATGTTCATTGTAATATAAACAAATGTAATATTATATCAATTTATAAATCATTATAAAATTATGAAGTTCTTCTTTTTCCGAGCCTTTATCCCAATTACTTAGGAGATAAGATTTCCCACATCATTTATGTATACATCAGCCTCACTCATATATTATTCAATAACATATCTTCATCTGGTTTTTGCTCTCCCTCTGCCTCTTTTTTTTTTCAACACACATTTTCATAATTGTTCTTACAGCTTCCAATTCCTCTCTCCTCACAATCATGACAAATTTAGATGGTTTATCTAAGTTTATTTTTTTTTCATTTTATCAATAATTGATGCTACACGTATACTTCCTCTTATATATTTGTTTGTTGTCCTATCTTCTCTAGTCACTCCAATCATCTATTTAAGTATTCTCGAGCATTCATTATAAAATTATGAACTTATAATTAATATTATAGATATTATTATAGTCATATAGAGTGTGATTTGAATAGAATATATTTGAAAAAGTTTAATTTACTTCAATTAAAGGAAATACTAATACTAATATATATATACTACAAATAATACTTTTTGTCTATTCCAAAATGAGATTGGCTATAGTAAGTGTTCTATTAGTATCCTCTGTTAGACTTAAGGGAAATAATGAAATAGGGAGACATAGTATAATACAGAGGTTGGCCTTAGACAGCCCACCTATATTATTTTACTTTTATATATCTTTTTAATATTATATTATATAAATTATATGAAGTATTTGTATAGTAAATTTTGTGATTGCTGTTATCACCCTTTTTTTTAGATTGTGCTATTGAAAAATTACCTTTACGTAAACGTGATGGAGCTAGAGTAATTGATGGAGCCAAACATGCTAATAAATTGACTTTTGACCAAGATGAAATAATATATTTAAAAAGGCCTGAAGGTATTGAAAAACAACACCGGTATAAATGTAAAAAGTATGTTTTTGTTTTAGTTCAATAAATACACTTAAGTATAATTCATTATTTACAATTTTTTATATTTTATAGGTGTGGTTTATTTCTATACTATAAACATCAGACTACTTCTAATGTTTTTTTTATTGTACAAGGTGCAATAATGAAATGCACGGGTGATGCCCCTAAAATGGACATTTATAATCAAGTAGCAGTTGACAAACCTAAAAAAATTATGGTAACTAAACATACAAAAAATATGGGCAAGTTTAGCTCTGTAACAGTGTCTACTATAGATGAAGAGGAGGATGAAATAGAAGCTGTAAGTTATACATCTATTCATATTAATATATATTTTTTTTTAATAGTATGGTAATAGTTATTTAAATTATATATATCCCTTACAGAGAGAAGTAGCCGATTCTTATGCAAATAATGCTCGTATAATTGAAAAGCAACTTGAAAGAAAAGGGATGTCTAAACGTAAAGCAGTAGATATTGTTGAGCCAGAAATTGCTTTAGATATAAAAAGACATACACGTGGAACGTTATTAGAAAAATAAGACTTGTTAAAAATAAATAATTGTGTATAATTTGTAACTTTTAAAATAAAAAATATTTCAGTAATAATTTTTATTGTGAAACTTTAATAATCTATGTGCTTGTTAGATGTGATTTTTCATCATTGACCAATATTTGATGAACAAGTTCAGGTGTTCTTGGCATTAATGTAGAAGGATTTTCATATTCATTATTTGGGTTGTGAACATGATCATAAATCTGCTTATAGACAGCTGAAATAACTTCATTTGATTTTCGCCTAACATTCTTTAGGTGTTGAGTGTTTTTTAGATATCCCATTTGTGGTACTGACAATGTATCTGGCATAACTAACATAGTTTCAATTTTGGTCTAGAAATGATATGCCATTAGAATAAATCATAATATTTAAATTAATTATTTATTTATAATAGGTGGTTATTAATTGCGTATTAATTCTAATTTGTTTAAGGATAAAAGACAAATAAAGAGCAGTTAAAATATATAAAAATAATCCAAACATAATGACCATACATTTAATTTTTTAATTTATTTAATAAAAGTCTTAAATAGTGTAATATTACTAAAATGTGTATTTTATTTCAATACCTTTATTTGAAATTTAATAACTTAATTTGTTAGTTAAAAATAAATACATTAACTAAATAAAGGATAAACAAAAATTTAATTTAATAAAAATTTGTATTGTTTAGTCATTTAGTTAAGAATGGTGTCTAAACTAAATGTTTATTTATAAGAGCTAAAATTTTTTTATTAAGAAGATTTTGAATAATTATTTTTATTAATTAGGTAGTAATTATTAAATTATAAAAATAAAACTACCAAAAAATTTATTAAATTTTCTGCTTCCATTCCTTGGATTTGGGACATTGGAATATTAGATTCTTGAGCTTTAAGGGCTGTTTGAATTTCCTCCAGATTTAAATGAATGACTAAATATTTTATTTGCTCAATAGATGCTGTTTCTAATTGCTCATTCATATGTGTCTAAATTACAAAAAAAAATAGGAATTTTTGTAATTTATTGTATAAACATAAATGAAAAAAGATTTACTTGTAAATGTTGTAATTTATCATCAATGAATTGATATAGAACTAAAGTTTCATGTATGTCATTCAAACAATTTAATTTATATACAGCCATATCTAAAGGAGAAAGTCTTGAAGCACTTAAATTGATAGCTTGTAATAATGGATCCAAAACACAAGATGATATCTAAAATAAAATTTAGAAAATTAATGTAAATGAAAAAAGGTAATCCACTATTCAAGATAGTTATAATACCTTGAAGTATCATTAGACTGTAATATTTACAATTGCAAATTAAAATATCTAATCAAGACAGCTCAATAAAATTTGATAATATTTTGATGGACAATTATATTCTTTAGGTACTATCACTTTATTATGCTGTTATATTAAGGTTTGGTTACTTAATCGGGATTTAGAAGAATTAACCTGTTATTTATTCAGGCTCAAATCCAGAAGAGATTTTTGAAGGGAACATTTTACTATTTTTGAGAGCATGAAATATATTTTTTTTAAAAGGCAAATCATAATTAATTTTTTTAGTTATTAATCTATCAATTAGAAAATCACTTATTTTTTCTTCCCTTATATTCATGCTAGCATGTTTTATCACTAGTTTAATTTTAATGACAAACCATAGATATATCATCATGTTTATCTTCTGTAACTGCAGCTACTGACAAAACTTGTCTTAAGATACTTAGGAGGTAACCAATACCAGGTGATGGCGATAAGTCAGAAGGAGGGGCTTCAATACGTTCTAAGAGAGTGTCTCGAACTAAGTTTTGTAGTTTATTTAAAAAAACACATTCCATAGTTTTATGCAATTCAGTTATGGTTTGACACAATTGTCCAGCTGGTACAGTCTAAATAAATAAATATTATATTTATAAATGTATTAATTATACAAAAATTCTAGTGAAATCAAGATTTTAATTTGAATCAATGTAATTTTACTGTGTAAAAAATGAAGAAAATGTTTGCTATAATTAAAAAATAATATACTTTAATAACAATTTGAAGATAGAATTTCAATGAACTTGCAACACTGTATAAATCCAAAGGATTTTCATTCATGTGTAATACATTTTCTATACGCGAAGAAAGTGGACTACATAATCCTTCAGTAACACTACTCATACATGTTGCTATTTCTTCATCTACATCTATATTTCAATAAATACTATAATGTTTATCATTTTAACAAATTACAACTTATTACTCATTTTATCACAGTTTTTCAATAGATACGTCAAATATTTTCTCTCTTTTGGTATATAATCAATTAACCAAGACAACATATTATTAACATATAATCTTACATCTTTACTAAAAGTTTTTAAGGATACATCATTAGAACTATTAACTGTTAGAGCATCAATAAACATTTGAGCAACAATTGCTTGTCTGACTGTACAATATTCTTCTAATACATACCTACAATAAAATTGTTTAGGATTGTATAGTATAGCAATAAAATATTTAAGTAAAAAATTTAGGTTAATTTAAGTGCCAAAATTTTGTTAAGTTTTCTGTTTACAACAAATTTTTAGAATTTTATATAGAATTATTGATTTTGATAAAGACACTCATTTTCTTAGAACTACTGAACATTTTTGTAAAGGAAAATTGTTTGGTTCAAAAATCTTTATAATATAATGTAGTCAAATATTTTTTTTATGCCATCAAGGATATAGGTATTAACTTTAACTTTTTAAAAATGAAACTTCTATTATTGACTAGGTAATATAATAAACAAAGAAATTACAAACAATTTTGATTATAGTTCAATTATTTGATCTTATAGTTTTTTTATTTTATTAATCATTTGAATTTTAAGATATTTTAAAAATTTGGATATCAAGTAAAAATTTATCATTAACATCTTAGTTTTTCTAATACCAGAAGCAGGGCTGAATTTAAGAATTGTGCCATTCGATGTTCTCAATAATACTATTGCAATGATTTTTTGATTTATACATTTTGTTTGAGTAATTTTAAAAGGACCCAAGTTTGTATAAATTTGATGTTGGGATATACAGTAGCAGAGAAATATTTTTCATTTTAGGGAGGATCACATTACAAAATCAATGTTTAAATCAATTAATAAAAATATAATAATTTAAATTTGATAATAATTATTTTAATCACAATTGTAACTTTAATTGTAATTTTGATTATCCTGTAGTTTGAATGTACATTTCAAAGTTTTTTTATCAAAAATAAATTTTTTTTTTAAGTTTTATTTGTAAAAATTTTACATTTATGTTTGTTATTTTCATCTTCAGGTTAATAAAAAATCAAAAGAACTGTAAAAAAATGTAAACAATTTTTATTTAAAGTTTAAAAAATTTAATGTGTCCAATCACAATTAAGGTAGAATTTATCACACTATTAATGGAAAATTATTTAGTTAAAATAAATATACTTAAATAACACAGGCCGATCTTGCAGTACTTCCATAGCACTCACAAGTAAGGGACCATTAGAATTAGATTCTTTGTCTCTGCAATGTAATTGACACCATCTATACAGTCTCTCCATAGCAAGATGCTAAAAATGTTTAAAATTAAATGTATTAGTTTATACCATTAAATATATGTAATGTAGGCATACACTTTTGGACAATAGTCTGTAAACACATGGTTCAGATTTAAAAAACATTATTTTTTGTAACTGTGATGTGGACATGCTGTACATATATACACAAACATATATATATATATATATATATATATATTCTTTTGATATTATACTATGTTTTAAATAAGTAAATAAATAAAATTCCTAATAAATTCAGGAAAATTTCCAAATACAACAGTAATAAACCTTAAGTTATAAAAATTATTTCAACAGTTTCTTTTGGTCAGTAGTGTAGGTACAACTAAAATATATAATGTAACAAAAAGTCTTATTTACTAGTATATATATATATATATATATATTTGAGAAGGCTGATGACAGTAAGTTTTCTATATTTAACTTCATAATAATAATAAATAATCAAAATCCCCCCAAACATATTTAAAATGTTGTTCCTTATTACTTGATAACCAGATATCTGTTCCATAAGACTTAATGCAGATGTTTGGTGACCCGCTTGCATGAGTGTCCGACAATTAGTGCTAATAATTTGGGTTTTGTGTAAAGCATTAAAAAATTCTTGAGTGACATCATTATTTCGAAGACAATTAATTTCATTTGGAGTTAATTGAAATGCTTTAGAATATGTATCAACTAGAATTTTTTGACTTAATATATTTTTTCTAAAAATTTTTTGGTAAAAAAGAAAAAAAGAAAATGATACTATAAGATAAAAATTAAAATATAAAATTATTATTAAATTATATTTTAGTTGTGTTCAATATATACGTTTTTAAAATCAGTTTAATATATTATTAACATAATTTTACAAAGTCACATTGATATTTCATATAAAACAACAATAACCAACCTTTCAGTTTGCAATTGTTTAGTGAGTTCAATCAAATATTCAGTTTCAGCTTTAGTTTCTTTTAATTGAATGGAAATATTCATAACCGAAGAATTCATAGAGCTAACATTTTCGTGTAATGCATTTACAGCATTTTTCACTTTTTCTAAAGCTAATAAAAAATCCTAAAAAAATAATAAATATTTTTTCAAAAGTTAGAAAATTTAAAAAAAAAAAATAAGTTTTCCTAATAGTTCTTCTAAAAACAAGTTGCTATGTGTTTTATAAATAAAAATTTCATAATAAATTATTTCATATTTTCAAATCTATAAATTAAAACCAGAAAGGAACTAGGTAAAAATTGAACATGTTTAGATAGGGGCATTGTTTAAATCTTAATTATTCGTAAACACTCTGTTGCATTTAAATATTGTTTGAATTTTCTGTTTTAAAATTTTAGCATTAAAATTACTATAAGATAAATAGAGTTCCATTTTAAATTACTCTCATTCTGATTTTAACACAAACTATTATCAAAATATTAACAAATTAGTTCATCATTTTTGTATAATAAATATAAGTAGCTTACTTCATTTAAAGCTAAACTTCTTTTTTCTATTTTTGTTCTTAGACTTCTTCTACATTCTAATGTATTTTCTGTATGAAATTCGGATATCTCTTTTAATGCTTCCAATGCATCCTAAAAAATTGAAATAAAAATGAATTCTATGTAGATAAAAAATACCGACCCAAAAAATTATTTTCAATTTATACCTTTTCTTTTTCTAGATGTGTTTCTAATACACTATTCACTCTTTTAGATATCGCATTTTTTTCATCAGTCATCTTTGAAAAATAAAATAACAAAAATAATAATTATGACTAAAAAATAATTGTTATTACACGAAAAATGTTATTGAACCTTATATTTAATATAAGCAATGCACTGATAACATAACAAATATTATAAACATAAATTTTCTGAATTTGTGTTATCAATAAAAACATTTTTAAAATGTTAAGGCGTCTGGGTACCTACCGCTTTTTAGTCAAAAACAACCCGTTTTTGTTCCATCAGTACGACGAAACTACTGATGCGATAAGAATTCTGAAAACATATCTGAATTCAGCATCATGTCACTTAGGTATCGGTCAGGCCATTTTTTTGAATTTTTGATTTTTTTTTTACTCTTAAGTACAGTTTACAATTTTGAATAATTTAAATTTTTTCAAAATAAATTTTTGCGTTGAAGGAATCACAATTTCAAAAAAGTGGCCTGACCGATACCTAAGTGACATGATACTGAATTTAGATATGTTTTCAGAATTCTTATCGCATCAGTAGTTTCGTCGTAGTGTTGGAACAAAAACGGGTTGTTTTGTATGTTCAAACTAATGATTTTTAAACAGAAGCTGTTATTCTGACATGCTCGTGCGCGTATTTGCTTTATCCGCAGCAGCTATTTTATTGCCCATAGAGTTGCGTATGGCAATACCTACTGCCTAAAAATAGTTACAAATGTATACTTAATTTTATATATTGATCTGTATATATGATATTTGCTTTTATCTATTGACCGACAAAGCTATCATTGCATAATACAAAACAAATTTTTTTGATATATTCCTATATAAGTGTCGCTAAATAAATGGGGTCATAAAAAAATATTGCTACCAAAAAAAAATAATAAAAGAATCGGTTATGTATTAACATAATATATGTGACGTCAAAAAATATACCTGGTGAGGTACGTGTACATAAAAATAATTTTCATACACTTTTTTAGCTTCGATAAAAAAATGAGAAGTTATTAGTTTTACTATGATGTGTTTTATGCTTGCATCTATCCATATCTGTACCTACTGGATTGTTATTATTTAACGATACGCTAAAAAATAAAAAATATATCTTGTTGATGTATTCAGCATTACATTTTAATAATTTCTCTTTAAATTTGACACAATGACGTGTTTTTTTCTCAGTCACACATTATGTTATCAACCTAGATCTAACACTAAGTAACTTATGTGATGAGCTTTTTATTTCAACACATTTGAAATGTATACATACATAAATTGCTTGATCATCAAATAACAAGACAATGTAAATGTAAAATAAAGTAAAAAAAACAATATATAAAAAGTAGTTATTTAAATGTACGACCTCAAACATTTATTAATATATTGTACTTATAGGTATGGTATTTGATAAAATTGAAAAAACAATGAAGTGTGTAATAAAATGTGACCACTTTTAGAAAAGTTCTACATGGATTGTCTATTACCAGAGATAATTGACTCTCGTTTTGACAAAGGACTTCCCATAAGAACAGGCTTATAAAACTTAAATATCATACTGTGTAAATAATTTAATTTTGTAAATTGAATTCATATAATTCGAATTAAAGTTTTATTTATAATTTTATAACTTCAAAATAATCGATGTCGATGTCATATAATTTATTGTATTTTCTGTAAATATTTAGTTTTTCTTACTCATCAAAAATAAATAATTTAATTATTTTTATAATAAATTAAAATTTGTGAAATCATGACGCGTCTATAAGTAATAACGATGAGGCTGCTGCTAAACTATGGTTTTTATACTACACAAAATAAACTTGCGTCATTATTAAATTAATATAATCGTATTGTACCAAAAAGCAAGGCAGGTACCGGTTTTGTTATATACTATAAAACGACGAAAATACTCCAAATAATGGACACCTCACATTACTAATCATTTACTTCTCACACAACGACACTGCCTAACACGAATAATCGCAAAATTGCCTATATTCGACCCCTGAAAAAAGGTCGGTACCCAGACGCCTTAAATAAATAATTTTTAAAATAACCGATACCACCCATTGTCTTCTTACAAGTATAATTATTAATTGTACCTTAATATCTTATATTGTATTAATTACCTTATACTTAGTTAAAGGTCTACGATGTCACAAGATATGTAATAGGTATTTTTCGTCGGAGATAGAAGATTAAAATAATTTATTTAATTATTTATTCGTTCGAAATGTTATAAGAAAAAATTTCGCTTAAAAATAAAGTGATGATTAAAAAAAATATATTATTAAGCTATATATCATAAATGTTGGTTTAAAAAAATATTGACAGCGCTGGTGTAGAGAGGGGGTTATCTTCCTTATCGCCCTTTTTAAAGTCATCCTCAGCTCACTCCCCCAAGATATATTGCAAGTTTTTATTTTTTATATATTTCAAAAAATAATTTTAAGTGAACGACATTTAATGTCTCAGTTCTTGACCCAACCGTTTCGGGATCGATTCTCATATACCCTTGCAACTTTTGTTGCACCATTTCTAAAATCTACTCTTTAAAAATAATAAAAGTAGTAAAAGTTAATTAGATTAACAAGTGTAGAAACTTGACAATGATTAAAATTATTATCATAAAAAAAGTTTCGATTCAAAACAGTAGAGGATATGTATGATACACATCCTATTGACTTGTATAAGGGTAAAAAGTGTAGGTGGTATAACAGAAGGTTTTAGGATTAGAGTAGCAGTACACCTAAGTTCTACTTAAGCCCTTCCTTATTTTCTTTTGTGATGAGTTAACTATAGAAGTGCAAGAAGAGGTATCATGGTGAATGATGCTCGTTGGAGATATAGTGTTCATAAGAGAAAATATTGACAAAATTAATCAAAGGTTAGAGTTGTGAAGAAAAGCTCTTGAAGGAAAAGGATTACGAATTAGTAGGAGTGAGACAAAGTTAATAGAGTACGAGTTTAGTTGGGTTGTATTTATTGGTTACATATTAAAATACGCTATGTATTTATAATATAGTATATTTTATAATAATAAGTTAATTTTTAATTAATATTAAATTAATGAAAAAAAGGTAATATGTATTTTCTATTATTTAAAATCTGCCTAAATAATTTAAGTTGATTATAGCAGAATTATTTACTATGTAGGAGAAATATTATACCCTATTCAAATAATTTATAAAAAGTTACAAATCTATTTAGACAAATGCGTTATATTCTGCGTGAATTAAACTAAAAATTATCTCTAATTTTTCCTTTAATTCAATTAGATTTTCTGGTACATCATGAAAATTATATGACTCTTCATTTTCTTGTTTTTTGGGAAATTCATCTAATAATTTATTTATTATATCTTGTGGTAGTATGTGATTATATCAAAGACCAAAAACTGTAAATTCATATTGAAAATCATATTTTTTCAATTCTTCGTGTGTTAAAAAATAGCTTGCGCATTGCTGTATCAATCCTTTTAATCTAGCCAGTCTACCTGTTCCGTCATACTTTTCATTTATTAATTGCCAAGACGATCGTCTACCATTTTCTGTCATCAGATGGAAACATTACCAAATTAATATACAATTCATCGACAGCGCATATAACAGACGTGCATTTCTTAATACGCTTATGTAGTATACACTAATTTCTTAAAAAGAGTTTTAAATAAGTTATTGTGCAACAATTTATTATATTATTTTGAATTATGCAACTTTTACACAAAAATCGTACTTTTTTCTTTTAACTTTAATGTCCGTTTTCACCACAAAGACAAGTGAGTAATAAAGTATACAGGATGGCCCACCACTCACTGACAACTTAAATAACTTTTGATTCAGTTAATATTTTTAGCTGATTATTTTTTTAAAATAATAGTTATACGTTAGGACTATAGCTATATCTCAATAATTAATTTTTTACATTTTATTAAAAATATTAATTATTTTCAAATTTTAAATAAAATGTAAAAAAAAAAATCTGAGATAGCTATTTTGTAGAGTAGAATTTAAGAAAAATTTTAGTAAAAAAATATCTTATTAATATTGAGTAGTAAATATTCTGTAGCGTTTTGAAGTTTGTGAAAATTTGAATTTTCATGTATTATTTTACGGTATTAAACATTGAAATACGTATTGAGAAAAGGACAGAAGAAAACGCTATCTTTTCATGATTACTGTGTATACATATGATGATAATGTGTATACATTACAAACTTGGCATTAATACCATGATAAGAAATTAGATAAGGCAATTATTACTTATCACTCTCATTCAAAAGTATATTGAAAAGATAGCGTTTTCTTCTGTCCTTTTCTCAATACGTATTTCAATGTTTAATACCGTAAAATAATACATGAAAATTCAAATTTTCACAAACTTCAAAACGCTACAGAATATTTACTACTGAATATTAATAAGATATTTTTTTACTAAAATTTTTCTTAAATTCTACTCTACAAAATAGCTATCTTAGATTTTTTTTTTACATTTTATTTAAAATTTAAAAATAATTAATATTTTTAATAAAATGTAAAAAAATTAATTATTGAGATATAGCTATAGACCTAACGTATAACTATTATTTAAAAAAAAAATCAGCTAATAATATTAACTGGATCAAAAGTTATTTAAGTTATCAGTGAGTGGTGGGCCACCCTGTATATGGAAAAAAATTGTATTGATTCGTGTAATTTTCAAAAAGTTGTGGCGATATAAAATTAAAACTATAAAACATAAAATGGAGAATTATAACATAAAAATAGTAAATTTTTAACTACGGAACCATTTGCACATAGAAGATAAGTCGTGCAGACAAACGTTTTTTTTTTTAATTAAAGTATATTGATTAAGCTGTAATTTAAGATATACCTAAAAGTATCAATATTTCCGGATCATTTTCAAAAGTTAAGTCGAAAAAGAAAATAATTTTTTTGGAAAAGTTGACATTTCGATTCCCTTTCTGTGAGTAGGTAAAGTGTCAGATTTTCATAAAACTAAAAAATTCCAGATTTTTAATCTTTTTTCTGAAACCAGACTTCTGCGTGAAGAATTATATTGCAGTAAAAATTCAGAAAAACACTAACAAATAAAATAAATTTAGTTTATTAAAATATTAACAAGAGAAGGTGACGGAACTTTAAAGAAATCAACTTTCATGTGAGCATCAACTCCATTTTCTAAAGCTGCTATTAAAATTTTTTTATAAAATTATATAAGTCAATATCACGTCCGACGTTAATCCTAATAGAATCTGTGATCTACCCGTAAGAATGGAACGAAGGGCCTCATACAATCAGCGTTAGGCTTGTAGGATCCAGGTCTGGGACGGAATCTAGTATTTATTAATTTATTTTTATAAAAGTTCCGAAAAATATAACTATAATTTTTCATAAATAATGAAACATAAATAATATAATAGATTATTGTTTTTATTTTAAATTAATACGTTGCACAATCATTTGAAAAAAATTATTTTATAACAAAATAATATTGAAAATAAACCATTTATTTATAATATAGTTATTATAATATTTTATATCAATATGTTAACAAATTATTTTTTTAATTACTCAAAAATGGTATTATGAATTTTCTACTCTTTTTAAATCTGCTTAAATAATTTAAGCAGATTTAAAAATAATTATTGATATAAAGGTTTTTAGAAGATAAATTTATACTAGGTAAGATAAATATTATACCCTATTCAAAGATTTTATCAAAAGTTACAAACTAATTAGATAATTGTGTTATATTCTGCGTGAATTAAACTAAAAATTTTCTCTAATTTTTTCTTCATTTTATCTAGATGTTTTTCTTTATCATGAAATTTCTGTATATCATGAAAATTGTATGGCTCTTCATTTTCTTGTTGTTTGGGAAATCCATTTAATAATTTATTTATTATATCTTGTGGTAGTATGTGATTATCCCAAAGATCGGAATCTGTTAATTCATATTGAAAATCACATTTTTTCAATTCTTCGTGTGTTAAAAAATAGCTTGCGCATTGATGTATCAATCCTTTTAATCTAGCCAGTCTACCTGTTCCATCATGATTTGCATCTTTCAATTGGTCTAAGTGGGAACTTAAAAAATTAAGGTGATCCAATTTTAACATTGTTTTATTTATTTTATCAGAAACTTCTAATAACTGTCCCCAATATGATTTTGAATTATGTTGAATTATTAGAATTTCATAGGCATATACAGATAGCAAGATCACATACTTTAAAGATCGATCAAACATAATATTCTTTGCTTCTTCAATAGTCGATTGAAGAGTTTTTTTGTATGTTGTTGAATTATTAATTAAATCTTCAAGCGTTATATAAGATTTTTCAATAGAGTACAATTTAATAATATCATTTTTGACATAATTCCATGAAGACAATTTTTGAATACCTTCTAGTTGATCTTTTATTTTTTTATCATAAATTGTATCATTTATTAAATGTGTATTTCTGTTAAGATTACTCTGTAAAATATAAATTAAAAATTTAAATAAAATTGAACATTAATTATGTTTTTTTTAAATTTTTTTTACTAGNAATTAAAAATAAAATAACATTAATTATGTTTTTTTAAAATTTTTTTTACTATGTTTTATTATGAAAATATTATTGCTCAACAGTTACATAAGAATTAGTTATGCATTAATTATTTTGAATATAAATTTTTTTGGGTATATCATATAATATTTATGGCAATAGAATTTTAATTGAGTCATTTAGTTGCAAAAGGAATTATGTCCAAATATTGTTATTTGGGTTTTGTTTACCATACGGCGCCTGCTCGTTAATAATCAGAGAAACTTTATTGCTGAATAGATAGAGTAGTAGGTTATGAAATATTAACGTAGTTAACCGATTAATCTGTCTGTTACAGTAGAAATATAATAAATTAAAACTCGAATTGTAATAAACTAAAATATTTTTCAACTGTTACTTAATTAAAACTGATATAAATTAAAAAAAAACCCAGTAGTATCAGGTTAACCGCATAGTGAACTGCAATACAGATTGAAATTTTATAGTAATATTTGCCAATATTATAAAATGTTTAGATACAATTGTGCAAAAAGAAATTACTTAAAAAATGTATAGAACAAAATTAACAGATGTTTTATAAATTTTGATTCAAGTTATAAATTACTCAAATAAGAAAAATTTCTGAATAATTTTCTTTTATTAAATTTAAAGAAAATTTTAAAAACTTTAATTTATTAGGGATTTTAAATATATATATTCAATTAAAAATTGAGAAATAATTACTAACTCAAACAAACTAAAAAAAAGTTTTTTACATTTTTATATTTTCAGAAAAAATAAAACGTTCAACGAAACAATCATTCTGTATTTGTATATATATTATCATGCTTCAGGTTAAAGCTCATCTATATAGTCAAAATTAAGATTAAAATATAAATATTGTTTTCGTACCCATAAAAAAAATTGTTATACTTTTGCTACACTGCCTTTTAACCAAATCTATTATCTTTAAAATGTGTCGAAGGAAGAGATTCTCATTCTTATACCCCAATGATCAGTTTTATTGCTACTTACAACATTTATATAACACATATTTTTATCTCTATTAACAACGTTTTGACTTGTTATACCTGCTTTACCTTATTGATAAAGATGGACATAATATTTTCATTGGCAGTTATTATGGTTATGTATGATAATAATTATCATGTTATATCAATTAATTATTAATTAAAATAATTACTAATTGTGATAGTTAATTAATTTATCTTAATACTTATACATCATATGTCTATTATGGCACAAAAGTGTAAGTGATGACACAACTGTATTAGAGTTTTTTAATTTGTAAAGGTAAAATTTTTTTGTTTTTGTTATTTTAACCTATATTTTACATCTCTCATTTAATTAATCTTGATAAATGCTGCTTATGAATTTCAAAAACCTTACTACGAATTTTAATTTTTAGTTATGAAAATTAATTATCAAATAATTATTGAATAATTTATTAATAAACCAAAAAAAAAATCGTTCGATTATGTAAGACTCATCACAAGTTACTTTTCATATTTTGTATTCGTGTGATTAAAAAGATGTAAACTTTATACAAAATAAATAACAATTTAATATCTATGGCATATAATTTTATAATTTCTATTAAGTTATTTTAGGTGTTAATTAAAAAAAAAAATGTATTAAAAATATCATTAGTATTGATTTGTATTTACATTTGTATATATTGCGTGATGAGTCTGCATTTATTTGAAATTAAATTATATCTGTGAAAGGTTGAAACTTAAATTTAAATAAACATAAATATTATAAACATAATTATAAACTCACATTGATTTTAACTACTTTAAATTCAATACTGTTGTCTAGCATTTGTATAAATGATTCCAACCTTTTAATATTATTTCCTGTAAATAAAATAATTATATAATATGTTAATTTTCTCAATGATATTATAATGAATTTCTGTTTTCTTTTTATTAAAAGAATAAAACTTTTTAACAAGTATATACAGATTTTATTCAACATGAGATATACATACCGTCGTAATGGTACTTTTGTAATGCTGATTTTTTCTTATGGCATAATGAGATACAATCTTTTTTAAACGTCTTAAAATATAAATAACAGTAATTAAAAAAAAAAAAAACGGTAGCACAGTGGGGTCGCGGCATAGTGGAGACATTGCATAGTTGGGTTCAGTATAGATTTAATCTGACAGTGATTAAAATCACTATCATAAGAAACGCTTCGATGCAAATCTGTAGATAGTGTTTAATTTTAAAAAATTGATGGATAATTGCAAAAGCAA
The DNA here is from genome assembly GCF_025091365.1 of Daktulosphaira vitifoliae. Lineage (NCBI taxonomy): Eukaryota > Metazoa > Arthropoda > Insecta > Hemiptera > Phylloxeridae > Daktulosphaira > Daktulosphaira vitifoliae. The sequence continues at coordinate 22,880,006 of NW_026099576.1, forward strand.
CATCAACTTCTATTAAAATAAAATACAAAACCCATAATTATCATACAAAAATAGTATATTTTTCAATATGGTA
>NW_026099576.1:22881305-22936991 GCF_025091365.1 Daktulosphaira vitifoliae
CCAAAAAAGAAAAAAAAAAAAAAAAAAAAAAAAAAAAAAAAAAAACACATCATAGTAAAATTAATACCTTCTCCGCTTCGCATCGAAGCTAAAACACATTATAGTAAAATTAAAATAGATATTTTATTATATGGAAAACTCAAAATCATAATTGAATCTTTTTTTTAAATAATCTCCGTCATTTGAAAAAAACTTTAGGTAAATAAAATAAATTATTTTAAAATTAAAATTTTTGTTCTCTATTGGTTTTCTAATGAACCTAAATTAGGTCCTATTGAACCATCCTCAGCAGTTTTATCAAGGTAATATGTGCTTAAGTATGCTACTATTAAAAACTAATATCATTTTATTTCAGAGAAAAAATTACGTGTATCTCATTTATACTAGGCGATTTAATTAGTTATATCATCCAAAGTACTTCACAATATAGACCCAGTTCTTTGGGAATCCGGTGTTGTGTTGCACATCATAGCAAAGTTTGCACTTGCTTAGATTCGCATCAAAGCTAAATAAAGAATGCCGTTTTTCAAAAACCACTAAATATTGTCAAATTTAAAAAATAATTTTCGTGTGGATTATTAAGTAATCCTAAAAAAAATTGGTTGAAACCATAAAAATGGTAGCAATTTCCCGTCAGTGATTATTAAAAATATTTCATGAAAAACGTTTAAGAAAACTTTTTTCAGTTCAATAATACATTAAAAATAAGAGATCGACAACAATTATTAAATAGTGAATAATTTCTATATCGGTAGTGTTTTTCTGATTTTTAGGTTTTGTTATCTAATTATAGTGAACAATAAAATAATTGCTACAAACAAAATCGAATAATAATTTATAATTCGACCACAGACTTTATTTTGGTTTTTTTATGATTTATTTATTTTCACGTCACTTACGTAAATTACAATACATTAAATCTCAAATGTAGTGTTTTCCCTTTAAAATATTGAGTCATTTTTTTTATTAAAAATTTGTAATATCAATAAAAATTTAACCAGAACTGGTTACTATAATTGAATCAATATTGACATATGTCTGAGTTGATAATGTTTTTCTGTACTAATAAAATAGTACTGGTGGTTTCGTATAACCGAGTGTACTATATGTCATAAAGTTAATTAAAAAATAAATATATTACATCATGTGATTCTTTTATCATTAACCACTTAATTAAACAACAATAAATACATACTATTATGTATTTATTGCTGTTATAATATTGTCATTTATAATGCATATTATAAATGTATAATATTGAGGCTTTTACTTTTGATTTATTTTAGTTCCAAGTTTCAGTCAATTTACCTATTATAGAGTATTTTACATGTTCAACTCTTACCATTTAAATTATGACTGATGGTGAAGGCACTCCTCCTCTCACCAAGGTATACAAATTTTAATAAATGAAATTAATTATGAACAAAGAAAGTTGAAACCCTTATGAATTGACTAAAATATGGAACTAAAAGAAATCAAAAATAAAATTCTCAATATTATATTTGTATTCTGATTAATTAAGTGCTTAATTATAAAAGAATTACTTTGTAAATAATTTTTACGATTACGTGCTTTATATATCTAAAAAAATCATGTGCTTAAATATTAAAACACAATTGTAATAAAAGTAACATACAATTTGAAGTTCAATTTTTTTTCCATTTTTTCGACTGCTGTTATAATTCTTCTAAAAAATAATAAAATGTAAGTACCTTTTAAATTTTTACTGAAATTACTTACAATAAATATTTAGTGTTTTTAATTTTTATTATTATTATTACTGTTATGGATAGGCGCGAGCTCAATACATTGTCGTATAGAAAGGTTATAAATAAGAAAAAATATAACCACCCTCTCTTATTGATGCACCTTTATGATCAAAATACTTACATAATTCAAACAAATTTCTGCAAAAATTTCTTTTACATTTACAAAAGTCTGAAATAATATCAAAAATCTAAATATTCAGTTTGAATTTAATTCTGGGACCTTTCTAGAAAGGCGGGAACTTCAAATTCACAGTATTATATATATAAATGGTTTATAATAAAAATTCATAAATCCCACAAATGGGGTTTAAAGAATTTTATAACATGTATAAATAATAATATTTTATGACATAAGCTAAAAATTATGGCAAATTTTAGTAAGAAAGGTTGTTTTTGTACTACAAAAATGTCGATTTACATAAACCATTTAAATTTTAAAATTTGTTTTTTTCTATCCTAAAAAATTACCAAAATATTTTGTATTAGATTTTAGAGATAGTCTAAGATATAAATACTTATTTACAGGGTAATTGTTTTAATATTAGCCACTCGATTTCTCTTAAAATAATAATTCTGTTAAAAAATTATTTTGGGTATTTTTATTTTCATACATAGTTTTCTTAATTATTGTGTAGTTTTTAATTCATCCTTATACCTTATACAGTTGTATAATGGTGTAGTTTAGTGTTGGCTCGTGGATGCTTGTGGCGGAGGTACGACTTTAAATATAATACTGCTAATCATAGGTATAATAAATTGTCAAATTAAATATAATAAAACAAAACATAATACACATATTATTATTCTAAAGGTCGCAATAGAAAATAGAGATAAAAATAATTATAATAGCAATTATTCTATAAAAGTAACTGATAACAACAAGCGTATACGTAGTTAACTATAAAAATAAATTACCAATATAGTAATATAGTAATATTTTATCATTTGGACGATGCTGCCGGTTGTCCAAACACTGCTCGTGTGTGTATATGTACTCGCATATACTAAGGAAAACAACTTTATTGTTTGCACACTACAAATGTGATATTACTATTTTACTATTTAAAATTTTCATTTTTAATAAAAATGTAGAATTAAGTATAGACAATTAATTTTCTTCTTTTAATTAATTTTAGTAGGGGGTGCGATGGTCCCGTCGTCCAAGCAACGAGACGCCACTGGTTTAGTTATATTAACATAAGCAATTTTTTTGGCGTTAAAAACTAAATAGGATTGCGTCATATATTTATTTTAAAATATATTAAATTTTAGTATTAAAGATTATTTTTTAAAAATATTATTCTAATATCAACATTTAGAGTTTTTCAAATTTTATGGGGAAATTAACAGTTTGATTGTAAAATGAACGTCAATATCAACTTTGAACGACATGTGTAGTCGATTAAACTTTAGATATAGATTTTAAATGTTATATGTGCCTTTTATATATAGCACATAGTAGTTTTAATGGGTTTTCTGATTTTAATTTTAAAAAATAGGTGGATTATTCCAAAAGCTATATGATCTCTTATTTCCTTATTTATATTCTAATTACAAGTTTTATGATTTATAAGTATGATATATGAATAAATAAATAAATAATATTTATATTTATTAAATATATATGAAAGAAGAAGATATATCTTCTTTTTCCTCGCCATAATCCCAACTACTTGGGGTCGGCCACTCTTATCCTAATTTTCTACTTGACGTGATTTTCCACATCATCTACGCTCACATTAGATGTTCTCATATCGCAATATATATATATAAATATATATCAAGGGAAATGGTCCAATTAAAAAAAAAGTATGCCGGATCAAAGAACTATATAAATATTATTTCTCATAAAAAAATTGTTTTGATCTATACATTTTTTGAAAAGTTATAAAAATATAAAATTAAAAATGTAAAATATAATATCGAGAATTTTAACACAAAATTAGCATACGGTAGCCATTTTCACCATGAAGAAATAATAAAGTACAACATTTTTTTTTTCATAATAAAGTATATTACATTAGATTTATAGGTTATTTTATTGTTGATACAACAAAAAAAACATTAATCAAGAAGAAGTATACGTGGAAAATTGCGTGAGACACGGGTAAATATCAAATAGACTATATGTGGCCAAGTAGAGATTTAGAAACCAAGTAAAATACTACAGAAGCTATCGAAGAGCAGACATAGATCACTATCTATTGACCAAATAATTTATTGAAAAGTAACCAACAGTTCAAGAAAATAGTATCCTGGAAAAACAACTAATGATGGTATATCAAAAAATTAAAAGAAGAACAGGCAAATCGACAGAATACCTGAGACAGAGGCGCTGGTTCAGGCCGGCGCTTTAGGAAGTCTATATGTGTGTTAAATAATGAATGGGTTATATAATAAAATAATTTCGATAATGTTATTAAAATTTGTGCAAATATTATACTGGGTCATTTTTATTTCATACGACTTAAGCCAAAAACTGCTTTTGCCAAAAATAAAGATTTATGCAAAGTCTTTCGTCCATTTCTAAGTGGTGCGGCTCGGCTAACAGACCTGATTTTTAAGCCCCAATAATTAGGAAGGCCATGCAGTGTTGTTAGTTATAGAGAAGGCGCGTAGGCTTTAATTAATACCTAACGGTAGTTCCAGGGCGGTTCACAATAATACATGTCGTAATAAAAAACAAACAAAATCTTTTACTTAAAAATGACTTGTTTATCACTATCTCGTGTTTCCAATTATTAAAACCAATTACAATGTTTACATAAAATAATTTCTCACCATATTGAAATTCTCATATTGTTTGGAACTCTAAAAAAAAAATTGTGACAGGATGTTTTTATTTAAAATTGCAAAATGAAATATAACCTAAGTGTTATCAACATAAACATACTATAAACATAATTAAAATCTGCGTAAGCTATTATTTAATCATTGAATATAAATAATATTGATTTTTATTAAAAAGTAATGTTTAATTCATAAAATGTATAACACTGATATTAGCAATAATGAAACTTACATCAGCCGTTATATGAAAAATTTGATTTCCTGCCTAAATAAAAAAAAACACAATTGAAAATGCAATAAAAATTTGGTGTTTTTAACTGCAGTTAGCATGTAAAACAATTCATTTGAAAAATTAAGTACATATTAGGAAGAAAATTATGACTATCTTAATTGTAAGGAAGTGTTATATGTTTTTTAATGACTAGATAATACATAAAAATTAAATAAAAAGTATTTTAACCAAAATATTGAATCATATATAGTAGTTTCATAAAATTTATTTAAATTACATTGTCACTTATAAGTATATCTGCAAAAACATCTCTAATGTAAAAATGACACATAAAAATTAAAATAAAAGAATAAGTTTTGTAAAACATTTTTCAGGAATATTAAGATTTAATTAGAATAATTGACCGAATTTTATCTTTGAATATATTTTATTAATTTTCCATTACATTGTTGTATTTTTATAGGATTTTAAATAAATAAATTGTTAAAAACCATTAATAAAAAAAACAAATAGTAGAAATAAATGTGAATTTTTAAACAGTTTTTTTAAGACTTTTTACATATTTTATGACGAAAATATGTAATGTTATTACTCATGCATGAATTGTGAAAAATATTGGTATTTACTTTGTAAAAAATTGCTATTTAATTTAGTTCAGAAGACTAATATATATAAAACTTTATGCAAGGAATTTTCATAAAACACAATAAAAAATACTAAAATATTTATCTGTAAATTTACATTTTTATAATATGCCACATTGATATTTACTTGGTTTCTATACTTAGTATACAACTTAACAGAGATATTTACTATATTTTTGCTATTATTATTTGAGTCAACCATTCGGACGGAAAGTCACCGAGTCACATTTTGACATGAGGAATTTGTTTTATAATTTTCGTTTCTAGTAATTCTCGCCAAATCGATGTGATAAAATTTTGTATTACCTGCAACTTTTGAAGCCAAAAATGATTACAATTTTTTGACTAATTCTCTTGCTTACCCAAAAAGTTGTAATTTTTAAGGGAATTGTTATCATTATTTTGCACTGATAAAGTAAGACCTTCTCTATTGTGAAATAACGATGCAATAATCTTCTTATAGTTCACAGTGCCCCTTTTTAAACTGGTTTTTCGTTTGTTTAAATAAGCCGATGAGATATTGACGTATTTTTATAATTTTTTTATTATCTTGGGATATAATTTTCAGGATCTTTAGAAAACAATTACTGAATGATACCATTTGTTAACGGAAACTTATCATATACATATATTATAGATTTTTGACTGTTAAACTCAATGTATGAATCACCAAGTTTTATTTTATCAAGGGTGATTTTTTTGGGCATAAATTTGATCTAAATTAGGTAATTTAAACCATGAATTAATTGATCAATATTCTGAAGAGATATAGTTTTTCTCAGTGTGATATACACTTTTGGTATTATTCAAAAGTTCAGCGGTTTTAATGTGAATATCTGATTTAGTCTTTTTATATTTATTCTTTATACCCACTAAATTTTTAAGTGGTGTAATTACTGGTTTTAAATTTTGTCTTATATATTTTTCTGTGTTATAATCATTTTGTTTTAATTCCATACATTTTTGTCTAATGTATTTGCGGGCTTGTACTAATTCAGTAAGTACCCATAACTGTTCTCTGTCATGTTTAATGAATAGATGGATGCTTTGAATATAAAATGTAGACTATATAGTTATAAAAGTATCAAAATTTAACCTGAAACGCCCGTTGTTCTGTGAATCTGGACAACTTGATCGAATGTAAACATGTTCATCCCGTTTACACCCTCTATAATATCATTTAACATTCGATACTTTGGTTGATCACAAGTTTTTGAATAAAGATAATTATTTTCAAATTTTAATCAGTTTTCGCTTGTAAGTAAAGAAAATACCTCATTGGTTTTTCCTCCACCGAAGGGGACCTGAATAAGAACGAGTATTCTAATTACTATTAAAATTTTTTATTATGACGCTTTATTCTAATTGAGAAATATCAAGTATTCATTCCGATTACGAGGGATGATTTCCGTATCGTCATTTTTCGCCACTGCCTCCACGTTCTGCGAGTAGGTAATTTGAGCGCCTGCTGCTTTCCTTGGATGTAGTAGCCGTTTCTCAGATTCCCTCTCCAGAATCGTACCCTGATTTCCCGTTACCCAATACAACCATGATATTGATAGTAACTACTATCATAACATGAAACTAAAAAGTGAACTAAAATATAGTTTAAAATCGTGTTTTTTATTTTTTTGAAACTGTATTTATTTGTGTTAACAGGGATATTAACAATATTTTTGCTATTATTATTTGAGTCAACCATTCGGACGGCAAGTCACCGAGTCACGCCTTGACATGAGGAATTTTAAACATTTAGGGTCAGTTGTGCTAAAGAGTGGCGTTATGGACGAGGATGTAAGACACAGAATTAAGCTCGAGTGGTTGAAGTGAAGAGAAGCTTCTGGCGTCTTATGCGATAAAAGAATTTCAATGAGGCTGAAAGGTAAATTCTACAAGACTGTAATAAGGCCAGCTATGATGTATCATTCAGAGTGTTGGGTGGTTGATAAGAATGTAGAGCAGAGAATGAGTGTAGCAGAGATGAGAATGCTTAGATGGATGAGTGGAGTGACTAAAAAAGATAGAATAAGGATATAAGAGGGAGTATAGGTGTTGCGTCAATCGTGGATAAGATGAGAGAAAATAGACTTAGATGGTTTGATCATGTTATGAGGAAAGAAGAATCGAAAGCTGTAAGAACATTTATAGAAATGAATTTTGAAGGAATAAGAGGTAGAGGAAGACCAAAAAAGAGATGGACGGATGCTATTGAATACGATTTGAGGACAGCTGAAGTGAGCGTAGATGAAGTGGGAGATCGTGTCAAGTGGAAGTTTAGGATAAGGGTGGCCGACCCCAAATAGTTGGGATTAAGGCGAGGAAGAAGAAGACGATTTATTAGTGTTAAATTTCTTGATTTTATATTTTACATTTTTAACTTTATATTTCTATAACTTTTCGAAAAAAAAGGAAAGATCAATAAAATTTTTTTTCGAGAAAGAAAATTTAAATACCTCTTTCATTCGACATATTTATTTTTTAAATCGAATCATTTCCCTTTGTACAGGGGCGCTTCAAAACTAAAAAACCCAGCACAGGGGGGTCGCGGCATAGTGGTGACGTGGCATAGATGGATCAAGTATAATGATATCTGACAGTGATTAAAATCACTATCATAAAAAATGCTTCGATGCAAATCTTTAGATACTTTTTAATTTTAAAAAATTGGTGGACTATTCTAAAAGCTACATGATCTGCTAGTTCATTATTAATATCCTAATTAAGATAAAGTATGTAGAATGAAAAAGGGATTATTAAAAAATATTATTTCTCATAAAAAAATAATGTTGATCCATACACTTTTCAATATGTCATAGCATTATAAAGTTAAAAATGTAAAAAATAAAATCGAGAATTTTCACACAATATTAGCATTCAGTAGCTATTTTCACCGTAAAGACTAAATAAAGTCCGAAAATTTTTTTTCGCATAATAAAGTACATTACATTAGCTTTAATTTAAAATATATATAAAAGTGTCAGACTTTCCGGAACACTTTCAAAATTTAAGTTGAAAAAGTAAACTTTTTGTGAAAAAGTTGTCATTTTGAATCCCCCCCTGTAGGCAAGTAAAAAGTCAGATTTATAAAAAAATTATACCAAATGATAGGTAGACATCATGCATCTACAAAAAAAAAGAATTATATTGATCCATAGATTTTTCAAAAAGTTATAGCATTATATAGTTAAAAATATAAAAAAGAATTTTTTTACAAAAATTGTATTTTTTTTATTAAGTTTAATGTCTGTTTTCACCATGAAGATAAAATAAAGTCCGAAATTTTTTTTTACCATTATAAAGTATATTACATTAGCTTTAATTTAAGATATATATAAAAGTGTCAGACTTTCCGGAACACTTTCAAAATTTAAGTTGAAAAAGTCAATTTTTTGTGAAAAAGTTGTCATTTTGAATCCCCCCCTGTAGGCAGGTAAAAAGTCAGATTTATAAAAAAAATATACCAAATGATAGGTAAAGACATCATGCATCTACAAAAAAAAGAATTATATTGATCCATACATCTTTCGAGAAGTTATAGCATTATAAAGTTAAAAATATAAAAAAGAATTTTTTTACAAAAATTGTATTTTTTTTATTAAGTTTAATGTCTGTTTTCACCATGAAGATAAAATAAAGCCCGAAGTTTTTTTTTACCATTATAAAGAATATTACATTAGCATTAATTTAAGATATATATAAAAGTGTCAGACTTTCCGGAACACTTTCAAAATTTAAGTTGAAAAAGTTCTAATTTTTACATGCATTTTCTATATTTTAAGCCCCCCATATATAGGGAAATGGTTCGATTTACAAAAACAGTATGTCAAATAAAAGATATATATAAATACTACTCCCCGTAAAAAAATTGTACTGATCCATACATTTTTCAAAAAGTTATAGCATAATAAAGTTAAAAATGGATAATACAAAATCGAAAATTTTCACACAAAAATAGCATTCGGTAGCCATTTTCACCGTGAAGATAAGTTAAAGTCCATGAAATTTTTTTTTAATTTAAGGTTAAGGGTTAAATTTATAAAAAAATATACAAAATGAAAGGTAATGATATTATTCATCTTTATAAAAAAGAATTATATTAATACGTTCATTTTTGAAAAAGTTATGGCACTTTTAAGTAAAAAAAATTGAAAAAATTTTGAAAATTAGCGATTTTTAAATTTGTAATTTTTTTGGAGGTTTCCCCCATTTACGGGGAACGAGGGAATTTTTTTCAATTTTTAAGGGTAATGTCTTCGACTAGATACAATTTGTGATCTTTTGACGTATCGTTGAAAGAAATCCGTTCGGTGAGAGCTGAGAAAAAGTGATAACAGACACAAAAAAAAAAAAATTAACACATCTTAGTAAAACCAATACCTTCTCAGCTTCGCATCGAAGCAAAATACATATAGAAAGTAGAACTTTTTCAACTTAATTTTTGAAAGTGTTCCCGAATTACTGACATATATATATATCTTAAATTAAAGCTATGTAATAAATCTTATTATGGAAAAAAAGGAATCGTACTTTATTATTTCTTCACGGTGAAAACAGACATCAAAGTTAATAAATAAAAATACGATTTTTACAAAAAGTTCTCTTTGATATTTATGTTATAACTTTTTGAAAAATTTATGGATCATTATAATTTTTTTTTGAGATAAGTAGTATTTATATTCTTCTTTTATGCGACATCTTTTTTCTTTTAATCGGACCATTTCCCTTTATATATTTATATATTACACTTATATATCATAAAACTTAATCAGAATATAAATAAGGAAATAGGAAATAGAAATATTTTTAAANTTCACCGTGAAGATAAGTTAAAGTCCATGAAATTTTTTTTTAATTTAAGGTTAAGGGTTAAATTTATAAAAAAATATACAAAATGAAAGGTAATGATATTATTCATCTTTATAAAAAAGAATTATACTAATACGTTCATTTTTGAAAAAGTTATGGCACTTTTAAGTAAAGAAAATTGAAAAAATTTTGAAAATTAGCGATTTTTAAATTTGTATAATATTTCATAAATAATAAAACAAATCAAATAATAGATATTTTTTTAATTTTTAATTGATAATTTCATAACCATTTTTGAAATTAATTAAATTTCAACAAATATTGAAAATATAACATATACGAGGTACGTCCAGAAAGTAAAGATACAAAGCTTACCAAAAATATACTAAACCGTTTTATTAAAAAAAAATTACGTAGCATTAAAGGTATATATCTAATCATTTTTTGACATAATCGCCATTAAGTTCCAAACACTTTTGGTAACGTGGGATGAGTTTTTGTATACCGGCGTCGTATTCCGTTCGAGCCACCTCCTGTAGCCATGTGGTCGTGTAATGTTTGAGGTCCTCATCGTCGTCGAATCTTTTCCCTCCCAAAGCTTCCTTCAAATTGGTGAAGAGATANGCTTCCTTCAACTTGGTGAAGAGATAGTAATCGCTGGGGGCCAAGTCAGGACTGTGAGGTGGGTGGAACAAAATGTCCCAACCAAATTGCTGCAGTAATTCTTGTGTTTCTCGAGCAGTATGGGGGCGAGCGTTATCATGAAGAAGACACACTCCTTTTGTCAGCATTCCCCGTCTTTTGTTCTTTATGGCACTTCTTAATTTTTTAAGGGTTTCACAATATGCTTGTGCATTAATGGTAGTGCCACGGACCATGTAATCGACTAGGATAACTCCCTTCCTGTCCCAAAAAACGGATGCCATGACTTTCCGGTTTGAAAGAGTTGTTCGGAATTTTTTGGCACTGGGAGAATGTGTATGGCGCCACTGCATTGATTGTCTTTTGGTTTCTGGCGTCGTGTAAGAAATCCAAGTTTCATCTCCTGTCACTATACTGTCCAAAAATTCCTCTCCTTGTTCGTCATGACGTTCCAAAAACATTCTTCCTGCCTCAATCCTGTACTGTTTGTGTTCTTCTGTGAGCATTTTTGGGACCCAACGAGCACTCAGTTTCCTGTAATCAAGTCAATTCGAGATTACTTCATGCAGAACAGATCGAGAAACGCCTGGGCACTTCTCGAGAAGTTCGTCGAGAGTCAAACGACGATCTTCACGGATGAATTGTTCGACTTTTTGGATGAAATCGTCGGTCACCAAAGACGGCCGGCCGCTCCTCTCCTTATCATGCACACTCTTTCTTCCTTCTCAAAATTCTCGTACCCATTTGGTGACGTTTTGGCGATTCATAACATCTGGTCCATATGCTTTGACAAGTCGACGATGACTTTCAGTGGGAATGATTCCTTCTTGAGCGAGAAAATGGATCACACTTTTCACTTCACACTTTGAATATTCAGTAATAGAGGTGGCGGTAGCGCGCGATGACTCGCCCATTGTGAAAACCTCTCACGGACAAAAAACGTAACGTACTAAAACCGTACTGGTCTGAACTTGTTCGCGACATGTCACCGAAAGTTGCAATAGTGCCAATGCTCGAAAAAAAAATTCATTGTGGCCGTAGGGAGGCTTGTATCTTTACTTTCTGGACGTCACTCGTAGTTATCATAAAAAATATTTCATAACTAAATTTTTTCTTGAATTAATGAAAAAAATAATAGAATTTTTTTTTTTGTTTTTAAATCTGTATTAATTATCATGAAAGTTTTTATAAAATAAATTAAAAATAAATATTGGCATATTTTTAGCCTATACAATGAATATATCAAAAGTTACCAAATATTTTCGTATTCTATATTAATTAACTTGAAAATTATCTCCAATTTTGTTTTTAATTCATCTAGTGTATCTGGTATAACATTAAAATTGTACGAATTATGAAAATCTTTTAAAACATTACATAATGTATCATTTGATATCTGTGTATTCGATATTTCGAACTTTTCACAATTATGATCTTTCAATTGTTTGGACATATTTAAAACATGTGTGCATATGTTTGCCAAATGTATTAAAGTATTAATTTGGTAATTACTATACATTTCATTTATGAAGTTGATTATGTGACAACTTATTTTATTACTCGTTAACAATTTATTTATTGCTTCATCCAATTTTTTAAAATATATTATTAATTTCTTCCAAAATGGATTAGAATCAAAAGATTCATCAATGTTTAGTATCTTATAGGTATATACAGTTAGTAAAAGCACATATTTAGTAGTTCGATTAGCTATGATTTTATCTACCTCAAGTAGAAACTGTTCAACTCTTTTTTCAATCATTGTGAAATTATTTAATAAATCTTCAATCGTTGTATAGGAATTATCAAAAGAATTTAATTCAATAAGATCATCTTTAATATAATTCCATAAAGACGAACTTTGGATATTATCTAGTTTACATTTTATGTTATTATCATAAACCGTAGAATTCCTTTCAAGATTTCCATTCTGTTAAAAACAAATTAAAAATTTATATCAAATTTTATTTTAATTACCATCATAAATGAAAAACATTATTAATAACTTTTGTACCAGGAAATATTTTGCGTTCAATATAAAAAATATATAATAATAATTATATTAGTTAGTTTTTACATTATGTTTTCACTACGTTTGAAACGTATTATTTCAGATTTTCAAAAGAAAAATTTTGTAGCTGTTACTTATAAAAAAATTTGATAGATCGTACAACAACTTAAGAATAAGTACTTATTGAGTTGCATACATTTAAATGCACAGAGTGGGTATGTAGATTCTACATACCTCCACTACATACTATAATATATAGAAATATTGAATTAGATAAGATTCCAAATACATTCTAATATCATAAATATGTTAGATTGACTTACATAAATTCTAACTACTTTAAATATAATTTTATTGTGTAAGTTCCTTATATATAACTCCAAGTTGTTAATGTCTCTTTCTGTAAATAAAATAATTCATTATTTTAAAATTTTTGTATTATTAAATTATTTATAGTGCATAAAAGTATAATGCATAATTTCTAATTAAAAAATAAACTAATGTAACAAAAAAAAAAAAAATACCCAGCGCATTGAGAAATAGGCATAGTTGTGACAAGTATAGATATTATCTGACAGTGATTAAAATTACTATCATAAAAAACTCTTTTATACATATCTCTAAATTGTGTTTAATTTTTAGAAAGATAAGTTAAATTTTTCTAAAACTAACATGATTTCTATTTTTCCAGTTATATCCTGATTACAAGTTTTTTGTATTAATTATATTAAGTATAAAATTAATATTAAATATTAAATATAATTCAGTATTATATTATTTATATTATTATTAATAAATTATTAATCACAAAGAAACAAAATACGTTTTAATCCTTCTTAGCCAATTTTAATTTCAATTTTAAAATTGAATTTGTACTTAAAATTAAAATTAAAATTCCAATTTTAAATAATATTAGCAACAAGTGATAAATTTTTATTTCATTGAAATTATAATTTATCATAAGCCATTCGTAGCACAACATTTTATTTGGACCGTTCCTTTCCTTATATATACATATTGGATAGACATAAAATGTTAAAAAAATCCTTCCTGAATATATTTATAATTAATACATTAATCTTTATTATTTATAATTTTTGTAAATAGGGGGAGGAGTTATTTCCCTTTTACATGGACGAGAAAATTTTATTTTCAATTGAATAAATCTAATAATATATAAAAAAGTCGGTTTACCATTTGAAAATCAAAAGATGATACTAGTTTAAGGTATAAGAGATGGTAGTAGAAAATTAATTTTTCTGATAAAGCAGTTAAAAAAACAATCACTATAGTTAAAAAAAATGAAATAATGATTAACTCTTACATTTTCGATGTTATTTTAAGGGGCATGGTTAAGAAAACACTTTGTATATATTCTAAATATTTTGGTGGAAATCAATTGTTTAAGCAATAATATTTTATATTTATACAGAATGATATCACGTTTTGAGAAATCGTATAACTATATTATTAAGAATTTTAAGACAACGTAGATTTTTCTTTATAAATATATATAAAAAATTACTCTTTTTGTGCCACCGTTCTGACTTAAGACAAATCTAGCCATACTATTGTTAAACTACCTTGCGCATAACAAAAATGATAAGTTTTAATTCATCTAAAATATACATACCATTGTATGAAAAGTAGCACTGTTTGTATTCTTTTGTTACAACGATTTTTTTTTCCCCTAAGTTCTTAAAAGATATAAATTAGTTTTAATGAAATTAAAAAAAAAAAATTAATTTGGATAATTAACTTTTGAAAAAGTTGCAATTTTAGGTTTTTACTTTTGTTTGAACATTACAAAAATATACAAAATGATATAAAATTGAAATAAATTCATTTAATTTTTATTAGTTTTAGTATTTTTTTTATGTGTTTATTATTTACTTATTTAATTACTAATAAAATAGTTGATATTTTTAGGAAAAGTTACATACGATTCTTAGTTTGATTAAACTTGGAAACTTATTATCTTCATTGTCATCCTGAATTAAAAATACTTTTTTTATTTTTCCTTGTAAATGAAGTGTTTTAGATACGATCAAATAACACAATTACTCACATAATTTATATAAATTTCTGCAAAAATTTTTGTATTTTTTCTTTTTAGTTTAAATACCTTAAATATATTCAAAATAATGAGGTTAATCATTTTTGTAATTTTTGCCAAAAATTATACACTAATAAGGATATACACAAAGATTTGAATTATTAATACTGAAAGTTATCAGGTGAACTTGTTATTGAAAAAATATCATTAACCAAGAATTTCTTAATGCTAATTTCAAATTATTAACTATATAAATATAAGGTAATTAATTTGTCATTTACTACAAGATTTCTAGTAAAATAATAGATTTTAAAAAATATTCGTTATTTTGTTGAGTGGTATTATTTTTTTGTTTTGTAAGTAGTTAATATTTATAGATTCATTTCTTATCCCTTATAAAAGTATAAATTTGATTTTTTATAGTAACAACATACAAATTTAAATTTGGTAGCTTATATAAAAGAAAATTATCTAATTTGGAAATTGATTAAATTATTTAACTAGCTTATATAATATAATTTAAAAAATTAAGTTTGAGACCTTATCAGTTATGAAGTGTGCACCTTAAAAAATATTCTCCGCCTTCACCTAGTCCTACTTAACTAGAGGGTAGTAATGAAACTTAACTTTAACTAACCTAATTCAATGGAAGGAGGACGAAACCTAACATAAAAAAAACCCAGCACAATTGGAACGTGGCATAGTTGGGTCACGTATAGAGTGATTAAAATCACTGTCATAAAAAACGCTTCGATTCAAATCTTAGATAGTGTTTAATTTAAAAAAATTGGTGGATTATTCTTAAAGCAACATGATCTCCTATTTCCTTATTTATATCCTGATTACAAGTTTTATGATTTATAAAAGTAATATGTGAATAAATATTTATTATAGCAAATAAATATAATATGAAATTGATATTTAATAATTTAGTATCGTATTAATTTTGGAACACTTGCCCCAAGACGGATTCTATGACGTTAGTCATACTTTAGTTGAAATTTTGAAGGATAAAAATATAAACATACACTTCCACGGTTGGGTTTAAAAGATTACTAATGAGTATTAATAAAGCGCCATCCATTTATCAGTCTGTCATGTGCAAAATGATAGGAGGCCTTAATTATAAAAACAATGTCGGTTACCACCTCTATGGGTACGTAATTTTTGTCAAAACAATTGATAATTATTTAAATGTACTCAAACTTATATTAAGATGATTCCAATACTATAACCTGAAATTCAAACCGCATGACAATCCAATGATAATCGACGGCGGCGGTCATGTAGCAATATATTTCAATGCAAGTGTAAAAATATCAATATACTTAAATGATAGGGTCAGTGTTAATTCGTGGAATAAGCTTTTGTATGTACGTTCAAGGGTTAATGCGCAACTACACTGGAAAATTAATTTTAATTATTTCGCATAAAAATTGATTTATTACACAAAATGTATTAATTAATAGGCGTAGAGATGATCGAATGTTAGGAAAGTTGTGTTATTTTACGTTGGAAAACCCTCCCCTTGTAGTTGTATGTGGAGGAAGAGGAGAGGCGCGCGGAGCATACAATACTACTGATGATAATCAAAACCCAAAATTGATCAATGTCCATAATAGTTGCTATTTTTTACAATGTTTTGAAAAGTTGGAATACAGAAAAAGGGATTACGCTAATAAGACTAGACTCTAAACGATTGTATCGCTCTTATAAAAAAATTTTTTAGTTTTAAATAGTTTACTAAGGAATTTTGCTCGAATACCTTCTATACATCATAAAATCATTATAGATACTAGCTGTTAGAACACTAACTAGTTTTGATATATCATAAATAACTCAATTAAGTTTTAAATTATTACTTTATAATGTCTTGGTTTGTTTAAACAAGGCAAAAATTAAGAATTGCCAAATAATGGCAAACTGACAATGACTGTAGCCTTTACTCCACATTTACTTTTATGCCCTGTATATTTGTTATTATTTATTTTAATTTCAAGTAATATTCTTAAATTAATTTATTACCAATTCTAAAATACCGCATTTTACATAAGCCTACAATGAAAATTATAGGTTAAAATATTTGTATAGTTATAGAATCATTAACTATAATGAATTTGAAATAAAATTAATTAGTAGGGTAAAATAATGATTTACTTCTTTCTTTGTCCAGTGCTTCTTCACAACTAACTCGGCATACGGTTTCTGTAATATAACCACTGAATATAAATAATGTTGATCTTAATATTAATTAAAAAGCTTAATTTATGTAATTAAATTAAACTTAATGTAACAAAAGTTGGAGCTTACAAAACTGTCACCATCGGAATATTGATAAATTTTTACTTCCCCCTAAAAAACAAAAAAAAAATTTAAGACTATCATAAAAAATTTGCCATTTATATTTAAAAATACAAAAATAATAAATTTATAAAAATAAAATAAAATATTTGATTAAATTAGAAGACAGTTGCTAATGGATTTTTTGTCGGCCTGCAACAACAATGTGTTTTGTCACTTGTATTACAACTAGCTGTAGTAGTAACGGTCGCCACCACCTAGGCTAGATATCACACCTATTAGATATGATTACCGG
The DNA here is from genome assembly GCF_025091365.1 of Daktulosphaira vitifoliae. Taxonomy (NCBI): domain Eukaryota; kingdom Metazoa; phylum Arthropoda; class Insecta; order Hemiptera; family Phylloxeridae; genus Daktulosphaira; species Daktulosphaira vitifoliae. The sequence continues at coordinate 22,898,852 of NW_026099576.1, forward strand.
ACCATTGGTGGAATTTAATTTTAAGTTAATTAATAGTTTAATTTAAGTTAATATATCGCTATATGTTTAAATGATTATAATACCTATTTGCTTATTAACGACAACTATGATAATCGTAGTTGTAAGTGATTGATATATAAAACAAACTATAGCTCGTATCGTAGATTAATCTCGTAGACTAAGGGACAGGGATAAAATACACGCGAGTACTTAAGTTACTCGTGCAATAAAATAAATAATACAGTTAAAATTATTAAGGAAATTTAATTTAATTGTTAAAAAAAAGAAGATTAACATGAAAAAAAATACTAGTGTATCAAAAACTACGTCTACAAAGAAAGGAAACAAAAATAAAATCAAATATTTGAACAAAATCAAATAATATAACAAATATCACAGACGGAAAGCGGATCACATCCGTTAATGTTACTAGGAAATTAATAAAAAACGCCAGGGGCTGTATGTCACTCACTCCTTAGCGCTGTCTAGAAGAAAAAGGAAACACGTGCTCTCCACACATAAATAAAATTAAGTTAATATATCATAAATGAAATGAAATAAAGCTCATTACATTTATATAATTATTAAAAAAAGAAAAGGACACCCGGTCTCTGAAGGGACCCATCCTGATGGTCTGGATACTTCGCTGAAAAGACCTGGCTGTTTGCCGTTGGCGGCTCTACTCTACATCATTGAGCAAAAAAAAAGTGACACGAAGACGAAAAATATGTGCATACTAGCACGGTCAATGACAGATAAAGGATGAGGAGCCACACCGCTAAGTCACAATAATGACTTGTTGACACCGCGATGTTAGAAAAAGGTTCATTCGCACACTCTCTTGCTCAATAAAATACATAAATAGACGTCACAAAAAATTATAAACGGTCCACCTTAGAATTTGTGACGTTTCATAGTTCAAATTATGTTATTATCACTTTATTTGTGTGAAAAATGTTGCATTAAATGAGAAATAAATTCGATCAAATTGTTTAGAAAATATATAATTAAATATTACAATTGATTATTTTTTAAAAAAATATATATGTATATGTAAAAATATTTGATTTACTGGGCTAATAAAAATCGTCGCAGCAAAAACATTTTCTAATAAATATTCACTTGTGAATACTAAAACAAAAGAAATTATTTTATAAAACATGTCTTAGAAAACAAAAACTGTATATAGTAAAAGTGTAACGACAATTTTTTTTATATATTTAGTTCAGTTCAAATTATAATGTGTTATATAGAAATATAAAGTAAATCTAATATGAAAATAACATAAAAACGAAGAAAAACAATTGAGATTGATGCGTAATACGGTTATATGCTGTTATTATTTAAATAATAATATAAATAGATATTTTTATTATTTACCAACAAATAGTGCACAAAGTCTTAATCGACTTGTGTCCTTATAGCATTGAAATAATAACTTATAAAATTATTCTTTTTATAGTGCAATAAAGATACAATTTTTGTTCTTTAAATAATTATTTAAGTTACAAGTATAGATTTTTATAATCATGGATGTACTGGTCCTCTGTGCTATAACAGAGTGGATCGATGATCATTGTATTGGCAGAGTACTGAGATAGTGTCGATTATTAACAATTTAATTTTTTTTTCAATATTTGATTGATTTAAAAAAATATATTTGTTTTTAAATTGCTCATATCAAATAGTTACACAAACATATTTACAATGAATCCATAAACGGATAATTGGTAAAATGTTAAGAGAGCTTAGAATAATTTTAGTAAACAGAATGTTTTATTAAAATAATAATTTTGTATACTGACACATTTAACCCTCAGGAAGTATGATTGTGTTGTATGATCCACGCGCGACAAACGTACCCATACACAAAGGTACTAGTATTTAAAACTAGAAAGAAATCACTTTACTGATAATCTATCCGGCAAGGATAACAGAGGAACATACATACAGGGTTAAGTTAAAAAAACCCAGCACACTGGGGTCGCGGCACAGTGGTGACGTGGCATAGTTGGGTCCAGTATAGATGATATCTGACAGTGATTAAAATCACTATCATAAAAAACGCTTCGATGCAAATCTGTAGATAGTGTTTAATTATAAAAAAAAAATTTGTCAAAAAAGTAGATTAAGTGAGAGCTGAGAAAATAAATGATAGCTACAAAAAAAAAACCACATAGTAAAACAATATTTATAATGAATTTCTTCTCACGAGAGGAGTATAAACTAATGGGATCCTTGATATTTATTGAAGTTATTGAATATAAATGATATAAAAATCAAATGAGTGAAACATTTTTTCTAACTCAAAAAGAATTAAGAGAAAATTCAGTGCCACAGGCGTGAAAGACCCAAGTGTTACCGTCTCAGAAACCGTACGTCGCTTTCGTCACTCAATAAAAATGGAAATTTAACTAGTTCAAATTTTAAAGTTATTTTTCTCGACTTCAAAGAAACAAAAAAATTTAAATATGTTTAACTTTATATACCATGTCAATTAGATTGATGTAATATTTATGAAAATCAGTGTAATCTTCTTATAATAGAATAAAACAAAATACAAATCCAAGAATTTCAACACGAAAATAGCATATTTTTGAATACGGTAGCTATTTTCACCATGAAGACAAAATAAAGTCCGAAATTTTTTTTTTTAATGTTAAAGTATTTTACATAAGCTTTAATTTAAGATATATATAAAATTGTCAGTATTTCCGGAATACTTTCAAAAATTAATTTGAAAAAGTTCTACTTTTTATATGCATTTTTATGTTTTGAACCCCCCCTGTATTTAGGGAAATGGTCCGATTTAAAAAAAAAGTCTGTTAAATGAAAGAAATATATAAATATTATTTCTTATAAAAAAAATTGTATTGATCCATTCATTTTTCAAAAAGTTTTAACATTTTAAAGTTAAAAATGTAAAATATAAAATCAATAATTTTAACACAAAAATAGCATATGGTAGCCATTTTTACCATGAAGAAATAAAGTCCGAATTTTTTTTTTTCATAATAAAGTATATTACATTAGCTTTAATTTAAGATATATATAAAAGTGTCAGTATTCCGGAACATTTTCAAAAGTTAAGTTGAAAAAGTTGTCATTTTGAATCCCTTCCTGTGGGCAAGTAAAAGGTTAAGATAATCAAATGATAAGAAAAGATATTATGCATCTATAAAATAAAAATTATACTGATTAGTTCATTTATGAAAAGGTATAGCAGTTTTAAGTAAAAAAAGATGAGTAATTTGTTTATGATTCAGTGTACTATTGTTTATTGTTCTACGAATTTTTAAAACATATGTTATGTGTATATTGTTTAACAAATAAATATTAATATATTATTTGCAAGCATAATACATATACAATATAAACAAAACCCAGCACAGGGGGGTCGCGGCACAGTGGTGACGTGGCATAGTTATCAAGTATAATGATATCTGACAGTGATTAAAATCACTATAAAAAAAAAACTCTTCGATGCAAATCTTTAGATAGTGTTTAATTTTAAAAAATTGGTGGATTATTCCAAAAGCTACATAATTTGCTAGTTTCTTATTAATATCCTGATTAAGATAAAGTATGTCAAATGAAAAAGGAATTATTAAAAAATAGTATTTTTCATAGAAAAATTATGTTGATCCATACATTTTTCAAAAAGTTATAGTATAATAAAGTTAAAAATGTAAAATACATAATCGAAAATTTTCACACAAAATTAGCATTTGATAGCCATTTTCACCGTGAAGATAAAATAAAGTCTGAAATTTTTTTTTTGCATAATAAAGTAAATTACTTTAGCTTTAATTTAAGATATATATAAAAGTGACAGACTTTCCGGAACACTTTCAAAAGTCAAGTTGAAAGAATTGTCATTTTAATTCCCCCCCTGTGGGTAGGTATAGGGTCAGATATAAAAACAAAATATACCAAATGATAGGTAAAGACATCATGCATCTATAAAAAAAAAGAATTATATTGATCCATACATCTTTCAAAAAGTTATAGCATTATAAAGTTAAAAATATAAAAAAGAATTTTTTTACAAAAATCGTATTTTTTTTATTAATAATAATGTTCTGTTTTCATCATTAAGATAAAATAAAGTCTAACATTTTTTTTTACTATAATAAAGAATATTACATTAGCTTTAATTTAAGATATGTATAAAAGTGTCAGACTTTCCGGAACACTTTCAAAAGTTTAGTTGAAAAAGTTCTACTTTCTATATGCATTTTTTAGATTTGAACCCCCCTCGTATATAGGGAAATGATCCGATTTAAAAAAATAGTATGTTGAATGAAAGATGTATATAAATACTACTTCTCATGAAAAAATTGTGTTGATCCACGCATTTTTCAAATAGTTATAGCATAATAAAATTAAAAATGTAAAATGCAAAATCGAAAATTTTCACACAAAAATAGCATTTGGTAGCCATTTTCATCGTGAAGATAAAATAAAGTCCATTACATTAACTTTAATTTAATATATATATAAAAGTGTCAGACTTTCCGGAACATTTTCAAAAGTCAAGTTGAAAAAATTAATTTTTTGTGAAACAGTTGTCATTTTAAATCCCCCCCTGTGGGCAAGTTTTTCTCCTGCTCTATGGGACATGAGTATATTCTATTTGTAGACAGTGTGGTTATCCATTCATTACAATTCTATGCGATAGGAGGGAAAATAATAATATTTGAGTAATAATTCAAGGTGAGGTATAAATTAATTGACTTTAATGGCACCACTTTGGATTTCGCGCAAATTAACTTTGATGTGCGCTGTCCGTATTTCTTGGTGCATCTCATGTGTGAATTTATATAACATTCATTTTATTTTGACGAATTATTTAATGTGCATAATTTTTGCAATCCATTTCTGTATTCTAACCATTTGTTTTTAATTTGGGTAACTGATCATTCCATTCTATTTTCAAAAACCATAATTTCTGTAAAAATAATTTCACTTGCAGGCTCTACAAATCCAAATTGGTCAAAAAAACTTGCTATCTCAGACAAAATTTTTCTTTTCTAGAAATGTATCATTAAAACATGGAATTCGTCTAAATTGCATTATTTAGAAAATTCCTATTAAAAAATAATGTATTAATAAATATCGCTTTTAAATGTAATATTAATTTCGTATTCTATTCTATTTCATTCAAATTATTAATTATAGCAAAATAGTATAATTACTAACACATGTACTAAATATCACTGACAGAGGACACTAACGTGCTGAGCAAAATAAACGTAGACAAGTTTTATGGTTCACTGAATGACGTCGAGACGTTTACTGAAAGGAGAAACAATAATGATAATACAGTACGCAAATATTTAACAACAAAGGCCGAATAAATAATTAGGCAACAAAGAAAAACACAGTAATCGATGTATACGTCTTACGGTGAGGCAAGAAAAATAGTTCAGACGAAACGACGATTGTATGGCGGTGTTACGATGAGGAATTCAATGTATATGCGGTGAGTCGTCGTCGGCCGCACGGTACTTGCTGGACTTTGTACCATGGCGTATGGCACGCTGTTTAGTCAATCACACTACCATATACACGAAGTTGAGCGACGGCTGATAAAAGAGGCGCGGGCCGCGTATTCTGTGTATCGCGAAGGACTGAGATTTGCTTGCTGGTAAACTTTTTGTCAATATTCTTTTACGTGGAATTCGTGTCGGTTTAATTAAATGCTTTGCCCCTACGACTTGGTTTCTTTTTTTCTCATATTACCCTAAATGGTGAACATTATTTTTAGATGATTAAAAATATTTATCCAGCAATAAGTCTTATTTATTTTTACCTAAAAATTCTTACAAAAAATTAATACTTAATTATTTTTAATAGTTTCAAATATTTTTGTATCCTTCATTCATGATCAGCCTTAAATGTGATGCAGTTTTACGGACATGTCCTGCCATTTTGGTAACCAATACACTTATAAGACATCAAGTGGTGTATTGTAGTAATATTTATTGTGTATTAATGAGATTAACTGTGTCCGCGCCAGCCAAAGAATTATAATAAGAAACGTTGGACCACCACAGTCTTGTAGATTATATTTTGAATANATTTTTTAGTTTTTTTAAATTAATAATATTTTTAATATAGTTTTAATTTTACTTAGATAAACATATTCTTATAATTTTGTTTTGAGAAGTTCAGAGTGAGTTTTAAAAATATCCATATCGACTATAGGGAATTTTTCGAAAATATTATTTGTAAAAACCTAATATAATATGCAAAGAGTTTGAGAAGTATAAAAAAATAATAAATCATAATAGACGCAGGCCCCATTGTATAGAATCCTTTTAAGTGTATATTTTATAAACGACGTTTATTTTCGAAGTATAAAAGCCCATATTGATGATTAACATCTAATATACATATAAATCTCTATAATCGAATCAATTCAGACAACAACGAAAGGAAATAAAAGTAAGCGTAAATGATTATTTGCATGTTTTACTCCTTAAATTTTCACGTAATAAACAAAAATAGAATGAGGTAATATTTGTTGAGTCGTTTAAATTATTAAGGCTAGAATATATAAAAGTCTCATACCGAGACCCCTATAAATCAATCCAACCCACTCACTATTCTATTTTCCCCATTTTATATATTATTTTGTTTAATTTTTGGTTATTACAGTAATATACAATTCATTTTTTTTTATAAAAATTCCAAAAAATAGAACTATAACCTTTCATAGATAAAAAAAACATAAATAAAATAATAGATTATTGTTTTTATTTTAAGTTGATAGGTTGTACAATTATTTGGGAGCATTAATTTTACCTCGAAAATACACCAAATATTTATCATATATAATATTTCATATCAATTTGTTAATAAATTAATTTCTTTAAAAAATGATTTATTTTATAAATTATCTAAATTAATTATTTAATTAAAAAAATATTAGTGTGTTTTTTCTATTCTTTTTTTTATTCTGCTTAAATTATTATAAAAGTTTTTAGTGGAAAAATAAACATATACGAATATCAGTATACTCTACGTATTGTACTTATCAAACATTATTATATTCTATTTTCAGAATTAAATTATATTCTGCGTGAATTAAGCTAAAAATAATCTCTAACTTTTCCATTATTTCATCTAGTGATTTTGGTATAAGATGAAAATCGTACGACTTGACATCTCCGTGAGGTTCGGGAAATCCATTAAATAATATATTAATTACATCTTGTGGTAATATATGTGTATTTGAATCATTGGATTTTGAATCTTTAGACACTTCAAAATTATATTCTGTCAATTCTTCGGGTGTAAAGAAATGGCTTGCGAATTCCTTTATCAGTACTTTTAATTTATACATTCTTCTCTTTTCATCATGTTTTTCACGATTCAAATACTCCAAATAGCTACTTAACTCATCGTAATCCATGAAAGTAAATTGAGCTATTCTTAATTTTTCACAAACTTTTAAAAATGTTTCCCAATAATATTGTGGGAAAAAATTAATTAATTGAGCCTCATAGGCATATGTAACTAGCAAAAGCGCATATTTTGTAGTTCGATCATAGATAATTTTTTCTACCGCGTGTTTAATTACAAATTGAAGAGTTTTTCCGTATGTTATTGAATTGTTAATAAAATCTTCAAGTGTTGTATAAGAATTTTCATTAGATTCCAATTTAACGAGATCCTTTTTGACATAATTCCATAAAGACGAGTTTTGGATATTTCCTAGTTGAACTTTTATTTTTTCATCATAAATCGAATCATTTACCAAACTTGTATCATTAGCAATATAACTCTTCTGTAAAAAATAAATTTAAAATTTATATCTAACTGTACATTTTGAAAATATATATTTTAGGGTCTGTCATAAAATATTTACGGCAGCAATTTGATTAATCTTTTTATTTTTTTTTTTGTACGAATTAGCTTATAACTAGAAAGTAAAAATTAAATAAAAAAAAAAAACATGTAGATGTCTCATTTTAGACTAAAAACAAATATTACTTGATTTTACGAGTTTTTTATAAGGAACAATGTCACCCTATACGCGACCTATCACTAATTGGGCCAGAGAAACTTTGGTGCTGAATAGATAGACTAGTAGGTCATGAAATATTAATTTATTTAATGATTAATCTGTTTGTTACAATAGAAGTATCTTCTTTTTCCACGCCTTAATCCCTACTACTTGAAGTCGGCCACAGGATTCCTCATACTTTTTGACAAAATTTTACGCCGACTGTCGACTTGACACAATCTCATTAGTCGCCTCTTACGACTGGCAGAGGGGCCGTGGAAGTATTCTTATCCACGGGATCATACAAATACAATTTTCTCAGCTTTGCATTGAAGCATACAAATATTTACTACTGTACACTATGAAATGTCTTGTTAAAAAATAACAAAATTTGTATTTAATGACAATATAGAAAAAATATTAGACAATATAATTTAATTATTCCAAAAAATGTTTTCTTTATACTTATAACGAAAATTCTAACAGAAAAATCGAACAAGAACAATTAAATTTATTATACATTAAACGTTTTTCTATGTAAGTATATGTGATTTTCTTATACTTTTTGTAAAAATTAAAACTAATAAATAAATTAATAATCAAAATTCAGATTAAAATATAATGTTTTGTACATTTCATAAATACACTGTAAAAAATGATTCAAAAGTTCCACATGTCAGTATGATATTTTTAATATACACGTTCATTTTACACACAAGTAGTGTACTCATGACATAAATTATCAAAAATTAATACACAAATTTGACATTATTATCAAAGGCTTCAGTCCGTTTTCAAAACGTTTGTATCGTAATGATTCAAAAATTATAACTAACAAAAAATAATTGTAATCATAAAACGTAAAAAATATTTGTAACAATTAACAAATAATGTGTTATAACCACAATTAAAAAAGATAGCAAACTTTTAGCTTCGATGCGAAGCTGAGAAGGTAGTAATTTTACCATGATGTGTTTTTTTATATTTTTTTATGTCTGTTGCCATTTTTTCTCAGCTCTCACTGGACCGATTTCTTTCAACAATACGTCAAAAGATCAAAAATCGTATCTAGTTGAAGACATTACTCTTAGAAATTGAAACATTTTACCACGTTCCCCGCAAATGGGGGAAATATCCAAATTTAAAAATCGGTAAATTTTGTCATTTTTTTCACTTTTTTATCTTAAAACTTCCATAACTTTTTCAAAAATAGACAAATCAACATAATTTTTTTTGTACTAAAACCTTAGATATTTCCCTTTCATTTGGTATCATTTTTTTTGAAAATCTAACACTCAACCTGCTCATTGGGGGGGATTTTAAAATAGCAACTATTTTACAAAAACTAACTTTTTCAACTTAATTTTTGAAAATTTTCCGTAAATACTGCGTCCTTTAACCATATATCAAATTAAAGCTTATTTTATGTACTATAAAATTAAAAAAAAAAAAAATTTGTCCCGACAACCTATCTTCTATGCGCAAATGGCAACCGTATTCAAAAATATGCTATTTTTCTATTAAAATTCTAGGTTTTGTATTTTATTTTATTTTAAAATATCATATTAGGAGAATATATTGACTTTCATGGATATTATATAATTTAATTGACATAGAATGAAGTTCATAACACATAAGGAATTAAACTTATTAAATTTTTTTTACTATTTTAAAATCGAAAAAGTAATTTTTAAATTTAAGTTAGCTTAAATAGCCAATTTTTTCATTACACGAAAGCAACGAACGAGTCGGGAGCACTTGTGTTTTACATGCCTAGGACACGAGGTTCAAATTCGTTTGTGGCCAATAAAATTTTGCATTTTTTTTGAGTTAGAATAAAATTTTCAAATCATTTGATATTTATCTCATTTACATTCAATAACTTCAATAAATATAAAGGATCCTATCACTATAGTCTCACCTCGTGAGAAGAAATTTATATTCATGTTAATATTATTTTACTATGTGGTTCTTTTTGTGGCTACAATTTATTTTGCCAAACCTCATTACACCTACTTTTTTCAACGATACGTCAAATGATTACAGTTCGTATTTAGTTTAAGTTATTACTCTTAAAAATCGAAAAACTATTCCTTATTTAAATAAAAAGTAGCTTAACCAGCTTTTTCCATACCACCAATTAAAATCATTAATTTCTAATATTCTTAAAGTATTCATTGTCGAATTTGATTTAATATGATAAAAGTATTCAACTACAAAAGTAAATAATTTTACTTTGTAATTTATTAATTTTTTAACTCTATTCATGTGTGCTACTACCAGTCTATAATATTCCAAATTATTTTGTAACATGTTGCTATAAAAATCATAAATTAAAAAAAAACTGGTTTTTAGTTTCACCTGAATTTAACAATAGATTTTTACAATTATAATCAAATTTTATAGTACACTCAATTAAGTAAATCTTTTTAAAAACATTTTTTTTTTTTTGGTTCTTTTAGTTAAAATGAATCATTTAAATTAATTAAGTTATGAATATTTCCATTGTAGAATCTTTTTAAACACCAAAAATTAATTAGATATGATTACTATGGTTTTTATTTAAGTGATCTATTACGATAATAATGTAAAAAAAAGTCGAACTATTCTGATAAATGTACTGTAAATAGTAGTTACAAAATTTGCTGACTGCATATTAATCTTAACAATTTCATTTTTTTCTATTTAATCATGTCAAGTTCAAACTTTCAAGTTGAGCTAAAAGTTATGGAGTCTAAGAATTACTAATCTGGTTATAATTAAGGAAATAGAAGTTGTTGTTGCTTTTGTAATTATCCACCAATTTCTTAGAATTAAACACTATCTATAGATTTGCATCGAAGTGTTTCTTATGATAGTGATTTTAATCACTGTCAGATTAAATCTATACTGGACCCAACTATGCAACGTCCCCACTGTGCCGCGATTCCACTGTGCTGGGTTTTTTTAAATTAATGTTTTTATAACATAGTTTTTTTAAATTTCTTCCTGAGAATACAAAAATTCAAAATAAACGAAATAAAACAAAACGAAAATATTGATGATTTGTTATAACTTGCAAAGTACAATAAATTTAGGGAAAATATAATTACAAGTTAGTTACTGTTTCTCGACGTAAAAACAATGTGAAGGATTTTCTAACATGCGATAGATGATAGATTAATTCCTAATAAGATAAACAATATCAATAATGTTATCGCAAACGGAAATCATTATAAATCCATAACGTTTTAATTGTCTAAAATGTAAAATGCAATAATGTTGTTAACCTTTTAATTGTTATAACGTTAAATAAAATAAATAATTTTGATTCAAGTCGTGATTTTATTACTATTTATCAAAATTTTCCCTTAAATTTTACGTGTTAAAAACTTCCAAATATATGTGAAAATTCGGACATTTTTATAAAGAGTGTAATTTTTTTAGAGTGCTTTAAGCATAAACATTTAATAATGGGACAACATAACGTTTTGATGCAATTAATTTGTTCATTATATATTTTATTTTTATAATTTTCACGTCCAAATATATTAAAAAATACATTAAATTACACGTAGTGCACTTTATTATTTAAAAAATAAACTTTGGAAATATAACTTTTCGAATTCGGCCTGTTAGTAAATCTGTGAATTATTAATATAGAGCTATTATATGGTAATGATCAAAACTTATTGAAGCAGTCTAGTTAATGTATTAAAAAAATATTACGAAAAATTCCAAATGAATACACATTCAAAAAATTAAAATCATCAAATTTCAGACTTAAATATATCTAATGTTTTTGCATCCATTGCCATTTACAACAAAAACATCACGTCCAATTTTTTTATGAGCGGTTTATGTATAAAAAAATTTGTTCTACTTTTCCACACTGCTTCTTAACCAAGTCTATTACTATTGTAATGTGACACGGGCGAGAGATTCTCATCCTTACACGTTTCTAATCAGTAGTATTGCTACATTAAAAACTCATTTTAGATAAAGTACAAAACTTATTTCTAATAAAAACGTGCTTTACATGGTATTCCGGTTTTATACCCGTCTTCATTATTTTTTTTAATAATATCGAATATGAATATTAAAAAGGTTTAGAAAATAATGGTTTTATAAACATAAAAATTAACGATCCAACAGTTATTAAATGATATATTAATAAACTAAAAAATTCCTTTTATTCGTGTAGGAATTTTTATACCATTTTTTGTTTTATTTACTTAACATATTTTTAATTATATATATATATATATAAATTAACCATTCAATATCTATGAGATATAATTTCGCAATGAATAATTTAAGGTATTTTAGGTGTCAATTTTAAATACATTTTATTGAAAAAAAATCATTAATTTTGATTCGTATGTATTCGTTGATGAGTTCTGCATTTATTTTAAATTAAATTTTATTTGTGAAAGTTTGTAATTTAAAGTCAAGTATACGTAATTATCATAAACTTATTAATAAACTCACATGCATTTTAAGTACTTTGAATTCAATATTGTCGTCTAACTCTTCTATAAATGATTCCAAATTTTTAGCACCATTTTCTGTAAATAATATGTTTTCATAATTTGTTAATTTTCTCAAAGGTATTAAAATGAATTTCTGTGTTGTTTTGATAATACAGTTATATGTTTTAACAAGTGACACACGAATTTTATTTAACATGATCTATACATACTGTCGTATGGGAAATAATGTAATTCAGTTTTGTGCTGTAATACGATACAATCTTCTTCAAACGTCTTAAAATATAAATAACAGTAATTAAAAAATATATATATATTTTATGATATGGATAACTCAAAATCATAATTGAATCTTTTTTTTAGTTTTGATGCGAAGCTGAGAAGGTATTAATTTTACTATGTTGTGTTTTTTTATGTCTGTCGTCACTTTTTCTCAGCTCTCACTGGACTGATTTCTTTCAACGATACGTCAAAAGTTCACAAATCGTATTTAGGTGAAGACCTTGCCTTTAGAAATTGAAAAAATTGTCCTCGTTCCCCGTAAATGGATAAAAACCCCCAAAAATAAACAATTTAAGATTGGTAAATTTTGACATTTTTTTCTTAGAACTACCATAACTTTTTTAAAAACGAACAAATCAAAATAATATATTTTTATATTGAAACCTTAGGTATTTCCATTTTATTTGATATAATTTTTTTTTAATCTAACCCTTTGTCTGCCCACAGGAGGATATTCAAAATAGCAACTTCTGCACAAAAGTTTAACTTTTTAAACATAAGTTCTGAAAATGTTCCGGAAATACTCCGAGTTTCAAACATATGTTAAAATAAGCTTTATTAAATTTATCTTTCACGTAAAAATGTCAGCTGTCGTTTAAAACATGCTATTTTTGTGTTAAAAATTTTCGATTTTCGATATCATGTTTTCAACTTTAAATTCCTATAAGTTATTGAAAAATGTATGAATCAACACACATTTTTATTTCAAAAAACTTTATATAAAATCCTTTTATCCGACATACTTTTTTTTTAAACTACTTGTTAAAAGTAGAACTTTTTTAAATTAAATTTTGAAAAAATCCTATCCACATTGGTATTTTTATTGTTATTTATTGTTATATTTAATTTTTATTGTTATGCTATTGAAAATTCATTCTATATTCATTCATACAGTCCATCTTATTCCTTTTCCTCGACATAACTTGACTTGAGACAATATAAAACAACGAACGTTAACGAACCCGCATGAGTATCAACGGGCACTGCGTTCATTCATTCTGTGTTTTACATTCTGAAATCTTTGCTCCACCCTTTTTAAAAGTTTTATTTAAATATACCTGATTTTTGTTTTTAAACATGATAAAGTTAACATTTAATCCAATTAAAAATTTCTATGAAGTTGCAAAACTTTTTTTGATTGGGAAATTTGAATTTTTATCACACTTTTATCATGGAAATCTATTTTTTAGTTCAAATATACTTGTATACTTGAATTTTCTATGAATAATATTGATAGACAACAGATATCAAATTCCGAATAATTTCGATGTCAGTAGTTTTTTTTTGGTAAAAATTCGATATCGATATTAAATTTTGATAATGTTACATTTTCGATATGGATTTAAATGGGCTAAAAAAATTTCAATTTAATTTAATTTTTATGTGGACCAGGTATATCTGTTTCAATGTTGCGTTTATTCTAAACCATCTATATCGAACATTATCATTATGTGAAAGCTTGAATTTATTGACTATTAATCCGAGATTGTTACTAACAGTGATCTATAAATTGGCATCTATAAAAAATACTGTTTCTGCAATACATAGGTATAGTATTCGTCGCTCATAAAGTTTGTTAACCTTATTGCTTATTCACGTATGTTTTTAGTTTATGAACTTGGATAACAACGTGTGGTTGGGTTGGGTTTAATTGTTTTTTTATTGCCAATAACCATTTATTATACAATTTTAATTATTATTTTTATTTATCTACATTGCTGTTGTACTATACGATATATCATAATGTTTTTTGTAAAATTAATATTTTCTATAATGTGATTCTTTCATCATTAACCACTTAATTAGCCAACAATAAAAACATACTACATAAATATATGATATTCAGAAATTTACTTTTAGCTCCGTGTTTTAGTCAATTTACCAACGATAAAGTATTTTTAATGTTTATCCCTTATACTTTATAAGAGTGTTAACTTTCTTTTTACAATAATTTAAAGTAATGAATGGAGGTGAAATCCTCCTTCCACCAAGACATACATATTTTAATAAATAAAAATAAATGATGAATAATAAAGTTGATACCCTTATAAATTATAAAGGATGAACGCAAAAAATTCTTTTGACTTAAACACATTACTAAGAGAGTTTAAAAGTAAAATTATCAATATTATATTTATTTTTTGGTTAATTAAGTGGTCAATTATAAAAAAATTACTTTGTAAATATTTTTTACGATTACGTGCTTTATATATGTAAAAAATCATGTGATTAAATATACACTCATATAATAAAAGTAACATACAAAATTAAGAATTTTTTCTTTTCCTTCATCAAAACATCTAAAAAAAATTTTCTAAAAAATAATAAAATGAAAGTGTTTTTTTTTATTTTTTACTAAAAATACATACAATAAATATTTAGAGTACTTTATCTATTACTATTATTATTATATAAAAATATTAGCTCAAGAATTTTTCATACAGAAATTTTACAAGTAAAAAATATATTGCCACCCTCTCCCCAATAAAACAAAAATGTACTTAAACAAGTAAATTTTACATTTTTTTGGAAGGGCTGATCTCTAAACTTTTTTATTGAGCACATTTATGATCAAGACTTACACGATTCGTACAAATTTCTGCAAAAATTTTGTTCACATTTACAAAAGTCTGAAATAAAATTTATAAATTTAATTATTAAGTTTGGTTATAAACAGAAATGATAATCTGGGTAGCAGTGTTGGGTATTTTTTATCTAGATAAAAATATTATTATCTTTTATCTTAGCTAGAAGACTGTATGAATAGTAATTTAAACGTAATCTTTGCGTCGGTCCTGACTGTAATACGTATAGGACTAAATATTGGGTACTGTCCGATTTTATCAATTACTATATAATTGCTATTTTTGCGGTTGACTCATTGAAACACTAATCATTTTGGTACTAAGAAGCGCAACGTCAGATTATTCATTTTCATGTAAAAAAAAACAATTTAAATAAAATTCAAATGAAAATATAGTGGACTATACTTTGTTTTCTTTTGCTATTAGCCAATGCAATAATACTAATAATTTATAGCTCAATTTATGTTAGTAATTTAAACATTGTAGTAAAATATAGTATAAAAATGTCACACAAATTATTCTTAACAGCTAAGATTTATACAATCATAAAAACGTTTAGTCTGACCTAGCGCTCCTTAGTGCCACAATGATAATTCTCCAGTGCGTCAACCGCATAAATTGTAAATATAATAATAAACGATACAAAGCAGTGACCAATCTTCAATTCATGAGGTGTTATAGTTAAGCCCGACGCAAAAAACTATAGACACTATGATTCATTTGTTGAAGGAAGGAAGACTAATACACACAGCGGCAGAGTTAAATCATTGATTGATAGCCACCATACAACTCTGGACACACGAGGTGACTAAATCCCACCTATCTTTGATAACTGTCCATACTCGAGGCATTATTGATATTCATCAATTGATGATCACAATAAATTCTATATTAATATATAAAAGTCACTTTATTTTTCTATCATTTATATCTTTCTTTTAATTTACTTCACTCAACTTTATTCATTTCACTTACTGAACCAACAAAGATGAGATTTTAACTCTGCGAGTGGTCGTCCAAGTAATTGAGACATACACACTAAAACGTTATATATTTATGGAATATTTATTTATTATGGAACATTTATGGAATTATTGTAGAATATTTATTAAATACGATGATACGTTTTAGAACTTTATATTGAATTTCTAAAAATTTCATAAAATATATTCAAAATTGGTGGTATTTTAATCAAACTTTATATAATTATAGAGGAATACGGGAAAATGGTATGCACTTAAAGGAAAACTCATGCTAAAAGCAGTAATTTATTTGTAAATTTTTATTTAATTATTAACTTCCTAGTATACTTTTTGGAAACTAACAGATTTAGTTAAAGTATTTTTTTATTATTGTCACATGATCCGCCCCCTTTTTTGCGTTTCAAAAATTACATACAGTCTCTCAACACAGAATGGAGAACAATATTAAATTATTTCTTTACATTTTTACTATTATAATATTTTTATAAATAATTTGCACATTTTCTATGACGTTATGTTTGATTTATTTAAGCGTACTTGTTTCTACAAACTATATGGCAATATTACACTAAATAAGTTTCTAAAAAAAAATTGTTTGTTATAAATTTTACAGCGCATTATTCTAATCAAGTATACATTTACATTTAGGATAAAAATATTATCTAGAAATATTTATTAAAATCATCACTTTTAGCTTCGATGCGAAGCTGAGAAGCTATTGGTTTTACTAAGATGTGTTCTTTTTTTTTTTTATGTGTCTGTTACCACTTTTCTCAGCTCTCACCAAACCGATTTCTTTCAACGATACGTCAAAAGATCACAAACCGTATCTAGTCAAAGACATTACCCTCAAAAATTGAAAAAAATTCCCTCGTTCCCCGTAAATGGGGGAAACATCCAAAAATTTACAAATTTAAAAATCTTTAATTTTCAACATTTTTTCAATTTTTTTTACTTAAAATTGCTATAGCTTTTTTAAAATAACCAAATCAATATAAATTTTTTGATATAGATGCATAATATTATTACCATTCATTTTGTACATTTTTTTCATAAATTTAACCCTTAACCTGCCCACAAGGGGGGATTTAAAATGACAACTTTTTCACAAAAAATTAACTTTTTCAACTTAACTTTTGAAAATGTTCCGGAAGGTCTGACACTTTTATATATATCTTAAATTAAAGCTAATGTAATATACTTTAATAAAAAAAAAAAAAATTGACCTCTGGACTTGTCTTTGTTGTGAAAAAAAATATGTTTTTAAATAAAAAAAGTTTAAAAAATAATAAAATATAAAAAATAATCGTAATAAAAAAAAAACCGAGCACAGGTGGGTCGCGGCACAGTGGTGACGTGGCATAGTTGGATCAAATATTATGATATCTGACAATAGCTAAAATCACTATCAAAAAAACGCTTCGAAGCAAATCCGTAGTTAGTGTTTAACTTTAGAGTCCGTNCCGTAGATAGTGTTTAACTTTAGAGTCCGTTGCCCATTCCTTATTAACTAAGGGAAGTAGATTTTTGAAGGATAAAAAAATAAGATATACTAGTCTGTTGAAGACAGAAAACGCAAAAAAATAGTAACTTTTTTAAAAATAAACATATCAATATAATTTTTTTTTTATAGATGTCATTACCTATCATTTGGTATATTTTTTTTATAAATCTGACTTTTTACCTGCCTACAGGGGGGGATTCAAAATGACAAATTTTTTACAAAAAATTGACTTTTTCAACTTAAATTTTGAGAGTGTTCCGGAAAGTCTGACACTTTTATATATATATTAAATTAAAACTAATGTAATCTACTTTATTATGTAAAAAAAAAATTTCGGACTTTATTCTGTCTTCACGGTGAAAATGGCTACCAAACGCTATTATTGTATGAAAATTATCGACTTTATTTTTTACATTTTTAACTTTATAATGCTATAACTTATTGAAAACTGTATTGATCAATATAATTTTTTTATGGGAAATACTATTTTTTAATAATCACTTTTTCATTCGACATACTTTATCTTAATTAGGATATTAATAATGAACTAGCAGATCATGTAGCTTTTGGAATAATCCACAATTTTTTAAAATTAAACACTATCTAAAGATTTGCATCGAAGCGTTTTTTTTTATAGTGATTTTAATCACTGTCAGATGTCATTATACTTGATCCATCTATGCCACGTCACCACTGTGCCGCGACCCCCCTGTGCTGGATTTTTTTGAGAAAATTTGGTTTGTTTTGGGTTGGGGTCGAGTGATATGTAGAGGCTTGGAAGAATATTTTGTTTGGTCTGCACAATTTCGTATGTGAGGCATTCTGTAATGATATGTTTTATCGTAAGGAACATTTTAATCATATTTGTTTTTTCGATTTGAGTCAAAAATTGCTACTTTACGTTGCCTTGGGTTGGGTTTGGTTAGGCTTACTTAACAATGAATTGCACATTATAATCCCGTGTTGCCCTATTTTTAAAACCGATTACTTTGTCTACATAAAATAATTTCTCACCATATTAAGATTTCCATATTCTTCAAAACCCTATAATAAAAAAAAAATGTTGACAGAATGTTTTAATTAAAATAGCAAAATGAAACATAACCTAAATGTTACCAAAGCACTATAAACACAATTTAGTATCTGCGTAAGTTATTATATAATCATTGAACATAAATAATATTGATTTTAATTAAAAAAAAAAAAAGTTTAATTCATAAAATGTTTTGGTACTAATTTTAATAATGATTGAAACTTACATCCTCTTTTACATAAAAATTTGGTATTCCTACCTAAATGAAAAAAGACATATTTGAAAGTGCAATAAAAATTTGGTATTTACAACTGCATTAAGTATGAAAATTTATTCATTTTAATAATGATGTATATGGGAAGAAGAGAATAATATGACTCTCTTAATTTTAAGAAAGTGTTATGTATTTTTTATTACCAGATAATACTTAAAAGTTAAATAAAATGTATCTTAACTAAATTATTGAATTAAATATAGTTTAATAAACTTTATATAAATTACTATGTCACTGAAAAGTATATTTCCTAAAATATCTTCAAAAAAAAAACACATAAAAATTAAAACAAAATAATAAGTTTTGTAGAACATTTTTCATGAATATTAAGATTTTAACAGTATAATTGACAGTACCTTTGTATATATTTTATTAATTTACTATAAAATTTTTGCCTTTTTATAATCATTAATAGTAAATAAAGTGTAAATTTTTTTTAATTGTACCTATATGCTCTTTATTTTTACATATTCGATGACAAATTATTAAAATAATGTTATTATTCAAGTATGAAATGTGAAAAATATTGCTATTTACTTTGCTAAAAATGACTATTTAATTAAGTTTAAAGACTATCTAATATACAATAAAATATGAAATGAATTTTAATAAAACGCAATAAAAATATTTTAACATTTTTCAAGGTTACAAAAGATTAAAATTAAAATTTTTGCAACAACTCATAATGTAACTTCATGGCACCTAGAAAAACTTAGATTGTGGGTCGTCTACCTATTCAGCAAGACATCAAGTTGGACTAAAATAAGACTTTAAAAAAAATATATTTTAAGTTATCAGATTATATTATAAGTCATTATTAAATTAGAAAAAAGTCATGAATTAAAGAAATAATTACACTAATAAACCATGTTAAACGAATTATTAAGTGTAGAAAATTGTTGATTCATAAATAAAATAAAGTTATATCTAAAGATCGTTGATTCATAAACTATCATAAAAGACGACGCTTCGATGCAAATCCGTAGATAGTGTTTAACTTTAGAGTCCGCTGCCCATTCCTTATTAACTAAGGGAAGTAGATTTTTGAAGGATAAAAAAATAAGATATACTAGTCTGTTGAAGACAGAAAACGCAAAAAAATAGTTTGTTATTAGGTTAAATTAAAAAGGACTTTATTAAATAGATAAAAAAATTAAGTTAACACGAGGAAAATAACCTCGTCTACAAATTAAATTAACAAAAGAGAAAGGAAAAAAATCAAATAATAATAACAAAATTGTTACACCTACACTTTTATATGAGAAATACGATGAACGACTAGCGTTAAACATGGTATACTACCACTATTCTAGCCTCACACTGATGAACTATTTGTTTGTAGTTTGGTCATGACTTGCAAGGCATTGGGACACCATTGTGTTAAAGAAACGTACCACTATTCATATCACATCGCCAGTAGAATATTGAAAACCATATAAATGATTAATTAACAAATAAAACGGGTAGGGGCGGTCTTGGAACGTGCCCCTCGCCGTTGGGAATCTAAAATTTACCAAAAATACCTGAACATGATAAAATAAAAAAAAAACACGTGCATATGGCACGACGCACTAAAAACATAAACAAAATTGGCTCAAGACATTATTAAAAAAATTATACATTACCAGGCCCGAAGGACTCAGAAACTGGAAGCTGGTTCGGCCGACTCCACAAATACAAAAAAATAATTACATAGTAGATGCAGCAGACACTTGTGATATATAATAATTAAAAATAATTACATCGCACACAACTAAAATAAACTACCGCTATGGATGGGAAATAATTCGACCGGTTCCCTGACTATGGTTATTCCCCAACAAAACGTCTGATGACATCCGACTAGCCTTTGGAGTAGAGGTCAACAAATTTACCACACTGTGCCAGAAATTATTACGAACAATTCGAATCAGAATATATAATAAGGCGACAATGTAGGTGGTGAGCAGTGCAAATGACGTCAAGATAGGAAAGGAGCGGATTGAGTGTACACGCAAATGCCGTTCATGAACCGGTCCGAAATAATACACAGCTGACAATCTCGCACGCGCTCAAACAAACCACAAAACCTCATCGTGATTATTTTAATGATAAACACCGTCGCAGCACGCATTCGACTCAACCAAAATAATTCAGGTTACATACATACAAATATATATNTGATGACATCCGGCTAGCCTTTGGAGTAGAGGTCAACAAATTTACCACACTGTGCCAGAAATTATTACGAACAATTCGAATCAGAATATGTCATAAGGCGACAATGTAGGTGGTGAGCAGTGCAAATGACGTCAAGATAGGAAAGGAGCAGATTGAGTGTACACGCAAATGCCGTTCATGAACCGGTCCGAAATAATACACAGCTGACAATCTCGCACGCGCGCAAACAAACCACAAAACCTCATCGTGATTATTTTAATGATAAACGCCGTCGCAGCACGCATTCGGCTCAACCAAAATAATTCAGGGTACATACATACATATATATATATATATGTACATATATACCATAAAATGAAGAGGTATATCTTCGTCACGTTACATATAGAAGAAAAGCACGGCGATTAATGTGTAATGAGATTTCCAAAATAACGGGTCAACATTTGTTATTGAANAGGAAAGGAGCAGATTGAGTGTACACGCAAATGCCGTTCATGAACCGGTCCGAAATAATACACAGCTGACAATCTCGCACGCGCGCAAACAAACCACAAAACCTCATCGTGATTATTTTAATGATAAACGCCGTCGCAGCACGCATTCGGCTCAACCAAAATAATTCAGGGTACATACATACATATATATATATATATGTACATATATACCATAAAATGAAGAGGTATATCTTCGTCACGTTACATATAGAAGAAAAGCACGGCGATTAATGTGTAATGAGATTTCCAAAATAACGGGTCAAAATTTGTTATCGACCAGTCATTTTAGGTGAAACTAGGCACGGAATATGTCTAAATATCAGATTACTATAGAATATTATAGGATATAACAATATGATATGATATGATGATTAAAAATTTTTTTATTTTATTGATATGATTTTTCTGCGTTAGTACAAAAACAAATCTACATCCTTATTATTAGTGGAAATATTTCAATTTCAAAATGCATACTTAAATACATTATTTTAATTAAAAAAACAACTGGTGCAGTGAANATATATATATGTACATATATACCATAAAATGAAGAGGTATATCTTCGTCACGTTACATATAGAAGAAAAGCACGGCGATTAATGTGTAATGAGATTTCCAAAATAACGGGTCAAAATTTGTTATCGACCAGTCATTTTAGGTGAAACTAGGCACGGAATATGTCTAAATATCAGATTACTATAGAATATTATAGGATATAACAATATGATATGATATGATGATTAAAAATTTTTTTATTTTATTGATATGATTTTTCTGCGTTAGTACAAAAACAAATCTACATCCTTATTATTAGTGGAGATATTTCAATTTCAAAATGCATACTTAAATAAATTATTTTAATTAAAAAAACAACTGGTGCAGTGAGAGCTAAGAAAAAATAGTGACAAACAAAAAATAAATAAATAAACACAACATGGCAAAATTAATACCTCCTTAGCTTCGCGTCGAAGCTACTAGATTCCATTTTAATAATGTTTTATAGAAACTTATACAATTTAAAGTCAAAATAAATATTAAAAAAAAAAAATTAAAGGGACTGGTTCCCTAACCATCTATCTGTTTGAACGAAACGCCCGGTAATACTAGTGTTTGTTGTTTTTGTCTTTAATCAGACAGGAGAAAAAATTAGGCAAGTAGACTGTTTGAATGGATAAAATGAATTTGAAGGATATAAACAATTAACTGTATTGAAAACATGAACCAAAAAGTATTATATATGTATATATATATCAATGTGGGTAGAGGGACGCTTAAAATTAATGTCACAACGGCGTTAAAATAATAAAATTAAAAAATTAAAACAATATGTACAACAACTGCANTAAAAAATTAAAACAAAACAATATGTACAACAACTGCATATCTACAACGATGACGATGACTGGTAGATGTAACTGGAAAACGAGGAAGTCATTCGTATGACGCATAAACTAGACAAAACGTACTGTCGCAAACAGTACTAAAATGTATGAATATTTAGTACTTTAAAATAAGGTTACCGTAAGGGCGATAAACACTAACCCACAAAATGTGCGGCTATCGTAAGGGCGACATATTAGCGTTGTTAACAACTTCATGTTCGTAAGCTCCATAGAGCCATGTAGGAAAACGAGTCAAGATGGTGACGACAACGCAGACACACAAACAAGAACCGACGTAACTCGGTGTCATACAACGATCGCACATGTAGTCGAAAAACGTAACGTCCGGATGAAGTGCTGAGAGACGGCCGAGACGCTCGTCTACCATTTTCTGTTATCGGATGGAAGCGTTACCAAATTAATATATAATTAATTGGCAGCATATATAACAGATGTGCATATCTTAATACGTTTATGCAGTATACACTAATTTCTTAAAAAGAGTTTTAAATAAGTTATTGTACAACAATTTATTATATTATTTTGAATTTTGAAACTTTTACACAAAAATCGTAATTTTTTCTTTTAACTTTAATGTCCATTTTCACCACAAAGACAAGTTAGTAATAAAGTATATATGAAAAAAAAATTCTATTGATTCATGCATTTTTCAAAAAGTTGTGGCGATTTAAAATTAAAACTATAAAACATAAAATCGAGAATTATAACAAAACAATAGCATATTTTTAACTACGGTAGCCATTTGCACATAGAAGATAAGTCGTGCAGACAAACGTTTTTTTTTTTTGAATTAAAGTATATTGATTAAGCTGTAATTTAAGATATACATAAAAGTGTCAATATTTCCGTATCATTTTCAAAAGTTGAGTTGATAAAGATAATATTTTTGGAAAAGTTGACATTTCGATTCCTTTTCTGTGATTAGGTAAAATGTCAGTTTTTCATAAATCTAAAAAAATTCAGATTTTTAATTTTTTTTCTGAAACCAGACTCTTGTGTCAGGAATTATATTGCAGTAAAAATTCATAAACGGATTAACAAATAAAATAAATTTAGTTTATTAAAATATTAACAAGAGAAGGTGACGGAACTTTAATGAAATCAACTCCATCTTCTAAAGCTACTATTAAAAAATTGTTATAAAATTATAAAAGTCAATATGAGTCAATATCACGTCCGACGTTAATCTTAATAGAATCTGTGATCTACACGTAAGAATGGAACGAAGGGCCTCATACAACTAGCGTTAGGCTTGTAGGATCCCAGTTCTGGGACGGAATCTAGTATTTATTAATTTATTTTTATAAAAGTTCCGAAAAATATAACTATAATTTTTCATAAATAATGAAACATAAATAATATAATAGATTATTGTTTTTATTTTAAATTAATACGTTGCACAATCATTTGAAAAAAATTATTTTATAACAAAATAATATTGAAAATAAACCATGTATTTATAATATAGTATACAGGGTGATTTTTTTATCATAACCCACTCAATTACTTGCAGAATAATAATAATTTAAACATTTTTTTTTTTTATTATCTTTAGTTACACATTATTCTTGAATTTTTAACTATATAATACTTTTTAAGTTCATCCCTTATGCCTTGTAAGGGGGTCAACTTTGTTTTTTTAAATGGTAACACATATTATTAATTTAATAAAATGTTTGAGTTTTTAATTTAATAGTAAATGGCATTTGAATTTTTAATATAACTTAATTCGTTTATTAGATATAATCATTTAAAGTTTCAAATTTTTGAGTTAATATATAGGTATAATACACAAGGGATTACAAATACAGGTAGCTAATTGATTTTTTATGACATCGATATTAGCAGGTACACAGCATTGTTATTATCAATGATAGTAAGGCACATTGTTATGAGTTTATAAATACACTAACTGACAATACAGAAAGTATATCAATTGATAATAAACAATCCGTGACTGAGACAGCAATGTCATAAAAATCCAATTAACTACCTGTATTTACAATCCCATGTGTATTATACATGTATATTATTTCAAAAATTTGAAACTTTAAATGTTTATATCTAATAAACGAATTAAGTTATATTAAAAATTCAAATGTCATTTACTATTAAATTAAAAACTCAAACATTTTATTAAATTAATAATATGTGTTACCATTTAAAAAAACAAAGTTGACCCCCTTACAAGGCATAAGGGATGAACTTAAAAAGTATTATATAGTTAAAAATTCAAGAATAATGTGTAACTAAAGATAATAAAAAAAAAAAATGTTTAAATTACTATTATTCTGCAAGTAATTGAGTGGGTTATGATAAAAAACTCACCCTGTATTTTATATCAATATGTTAACAAATTATTTTTTTAATTACTCAAAAATGGTATTATAAAATTTTCTACTCTTTTTAAATCTGCTTAAATTATTTAAGCAGAATTAAAAATAATTATTATTATAAAGGTTTTTAGACGATAAATTTATACTAGGTAAGATAAATATTATACCCTATTCAAAGATTTTATCAAAAGTTACAAATCTATTTAGATAATTGTGTTATATTCTGCGTGAATTAAACTGAAAATTATCTCTAATTTTTTCTTTATTTCATTTAGATCTTTTTCTACATCACGAAATTTCTGTGTATCATGAAATTTCTGTATATCATGAAAATTGTATGGCTCTATATTTTCTTGTTGTTTGGGAAATCCTTTTAATAATTTATTAAGTATGCCTTGTGGTAGTACTTGATTATGCCAAAGATCATGTTCTGTATATTTATATATAAAACCGTATTTTTCCAGTTCTTCAGGTGTTAAGAGGAACCTCACATATTTGTTTACCATTCTTTTAAATAGAGCAATTTTATTTTCTCCGTCACGCACTTCGTTTTTAAATTGATACAAGTCGTAACTTAAACTGTTATAGCAATCCAATTTATACATTGCCGAACTTATTTTATCAGAAACTTCTAATAACTGTTGNTTGCCGAACTTATTTGATTAGAAACTTCTAATAACTGTTGCCAATATGATGTTGTATCATATTCAATAAATAGAGCTTCATAGGCATATGCAGATAGCAAAATCACATATCTAATAGATCGATGATACATAATTTTTATTGCTTCATCAAGAGTCGATTGAAGACTTCTTTTGTATGTCGTTGAATTATTAATTAAATCTTCAAGCGTTGTATAGGATTTGTCAATTGAGTTCAATATAATAAGATCATTTTTGACATAATTCCATAAAGACAAATGTTGAATATTTTGTAGTTGAAGTAATATTTCTTTATCATAAATCGTATCATTTATTAAAGGTGTAACATCATTATTATTAATTTTCTGTAAAAAATTTATTTAAAATTTATACCAAACTGTAATTTATTAACATTAAATTAAAAGATATTTTATAGGGTCTACAATGAAATATTTACGATAGTAAAAGATAAGATAATACTTCCAGTTGTAAATGGAAATATGATCAATAAAATTTGTTTTTATAAATTTGCTTTTTTTTGCGAATTAACTAGATAGAATAAATTATTTAATAAAATACTAGATTTTACGAGTTTTTATATGAGGAACAATGTCATCAGTTCTGTTAACCTATCACGCCGCCTACTACTAGTTGGATCAGAGTAACTTTANGTCTGTTCATCTAACACGCCGCATACTACTAGTTGGGTCAGAGTAACTTTGGTGTTGAATAGATAGACTAGTGTAGTTATGATATATGAATGTAATTAAAAAGATTATCTATCTCTAGAGGTATTATAAATTGAAACTCAAATTGTATTAAACTATAATATTTTTCAACTATTACTTTAATAAACTAAAATATATTTAAAAAAAAACTCAGTTATACCTAGACCTCCACTAATGTAGTTATCCTGCTAATTGTCACTTATAATAATATTTATCACTATTATAAAATGTTTTGATACGATTTTGCATAAAGATAATACAAAAAAAAATATAAAGAAAAAGTTTAACGGAAATTTTATAAACTTTATTTATTTCACGAATTAATCCAAGAAGAATAGTCACCCAAAAATTTGTTCTACTTTCTCTACACTGCATTTTAATTAAGTCTATTACTCTTATAACGTGATGAAGAAGAAGGAGGTTACTCATCCTTATACCCTAATGATCGGCTATGTCAATACACTAAAAACTTATTAAATAAAACACGAAAAATATTGTAATTTCTATTAAAACCGTATTTGATACGTTATATCCGTTTTACCTTATTGATAAAGATGGGCATTATATTTCCATTGGATTTGTCATAGCTATACACGACAATAATTTCCAATTTATTTTATTTTAGGTGTTGACTTTTATAAACATTTCAAAGGAAAAAAAACTCATTTATATCCGTCAATTTTATATTTATATGCAGTTAGTGATGAATTTTGCATTTACTTAAAATTAAATTTGATTTGTGGAATGATGAAATTTAAAGTAAAATGTATGAAAGTATCATAAACTTATTGATAAACTCACATAAATTTTAACTACTTTGAATTTAATATTTTTGTGAATATCTTGAATAAATTTCTCCAGCCTTTTAATACCATCTTCTGTAAATAAAATGATTTCATAATTTGTTAATTTTCTCAATGATATTACAATGAATTTCTGTGTTGTTTTGATAATACAGTATTATGATTTAACAGGTAACATACGGATTTTATTCACATGATCTATACATACCGTTGTAATGGTATTTATGTAATGCTGATTTGTTGTTATGGCATAATACGATATAATCTTCTTCGAACGTCTTAAAATATAAATAACAGTAATTAAAAAAAAAAAAAGAGATATTTTATGTTATGAAAAACTCAAAATCATAATTTTTTTTTTTAAACAACCTCTGTCATTAAAAAAATAATTTAATTTAAAATATGTGTTTCTGCTGGTTTTCTAAAGAAATTTTTAAGTAATTCTAAAACAAAAATTGGTTAAGATTATATATAAGCTGGCGATTTCCCGTTAGTATTTATTTAAAATAACTCATAAAAAACTTTTTACGTTTTACATTCTGATATCTTTGCTACTCCCTTCAGTAATTTTTGTTTTAAAAATTTACATTTACTATTTATTGAATCACAAACTTTTTTTGTAAAATTAAGGTTTTGAAATTTCAATTTTTATATATTTTTATATGTAGTTTTCATTTTGTCTAAGACCATGTAAAAGATAACCAAGTCGACTATATGTTACAATACTTTTTATAATAGTATAAAAGTTAAGAAAATTTTCTATAGTGTGATTACTTTTATTTCCGTGTTTTAGTCAATTATTCAATCATAGAATATTTTTCACGTTAATCTCATTCATTTTATAAAGATGTTAATTTTATTTTTCCAACAAAAATTAAAGTAATGACTAGAAGTGATTAATGAGTGCTGGTATTTTTTTCATTTTTAGAACGCACTCCTCTATTCACAAAGGAGTATCAATTTTAATATATAAACATAAATTTTAAATAAATAAAGTTGATACCCTTATAAATTATAAGAGTTGAACACGAAAAATTTGATTGATAAATTGACTAAAGTATAGAACTAAATGAAATCAAAAATAAAATTCTCAATACTATATATAATTTTTGATAAAATAAGTATTTAGTAATAAAATAATTACCTATAAATAATTTTTTATAACTACATGTTTTAAATATGTAAAAAAAAATATGTGTTTAAATATACAGCAATTATAATAAAAGTAACATACGATGTCAACCATTATTGGTGTTCCATATTTTTCTCTGTTATAATAACCTTTCTAAAAAATTAATAAAACGAAGATACTCTTTTAATTCTATACTAAAAATACATATAATAAATATTTAGAATATTTTATTTATTATTTTTATTGTGATAGATAACTGTGAGCACAAAACTATTCCGAGTAGAAAGTGACAAATAAGAAAAAATATTAACACCCTCTCCCAACAAAATAAAAATGTCCCTATTACAAGTAAATTTTATGTTTTTTGGGAGATGACGATGTCTACCCTCTCTCACTGAGAATAATTTAATCAAAGTACTTACATAATGTAAATAGATTTCTGCAACAATTTTTTCCTCATTTATAAACCTCTGAAATGATATCGAAAAATCTAATTATTCAGTTTAAATTTAATTCTCGGACGATAAAATCGGAAACATAAAAATAAGTGCTATGTATACAAATGGCTTATGACATAAGCTCACATAATTGGGTTTTTAAGATTTTTATATTTTGTATAGAAAGGTAATTTCTGTCGTAAGCAAAAATTATAGGTAAGTTTTAGCAGGAATGATTGATTTTGTGCTACAAAAATGTCAATTCGCATAAAGTTATGCTAAAAAAAATAAAAACTACAGTTTTTAAATCCATAAAAATTTCCTATCAGCCATAAAAAATTTATAATTATAGATTTAAAACAAAAAAATAATGGTTTTAAGTTCAGTTTTTATTATTGTAAAATGACCGCCAAATCAACTTTGAAGGACATGTGTAGTTGATTAAATTGTAGATATAATGTCAAAATTTTCATGTACGATTCAATTATAGCCCATTGAAATTTTAAACGGGCTTTTTTGAAAACAATTTTTTTTTTAATAAGCAAATAATTACGTAATTACTTGAATTTTACAATTTACAAATAGTATAAAAATATATTTAACGATTTACGACGCTAGCTTAAAGGAGCACCTCAAGTCCTTCAAACCAAGTTATGAGTCTGTCTATATTGAAGCATTTGGCTTTTATTTTAAGGCTCATAACCGATTCAACGATTGAAAGATCATCCATTTATACACTCTAACATCTACTTCACTATGTACCCAACTCCAAATGTGGACCTTAGAGGATACTCTAGTACCTTCCTCTCTTGACTCACGCACCGAAAGAACGTGAGTAATCTTGACAGTGGTCACACGATGACTAGCCTTGCGATTACCATGGAAGAATTCAGTCAAAATAGCTGTGGCAAGCATTATATGTATAAGACGATAGATCATTTCACCGTGTCTCTGGTTTACACATTTCGAGTCTTATTAGGAATTGTATCTCTGTGAGAACATGTATGCCAAAGCGTCTAGTGCTATCTCTGATAGTGTCCAATAAGAAAGTTGTTGATAAAATAATTAATTAGTTGCAGTTATACTAATGTTATACATGGTTATCTAATTTATGTTTTTGTAAATTTATAAGTGAAGGGGATTAGAAATTAAGTTAAATTGTATATATTAAGAATTGAGTTGAATATTTTTTATATATTTTTAATTTTAAAAATTTATATTGTAATATAGAAAAATTAATAAGTAAATTAAAAAAAATACTCAATCGACTTTTAATTTACTTTTCTATTTCATTATAAAACTTACATTACAGCACTTGTGTCTACACTACATACTTAAATGCGGGTGTGATTTTGTTTAGGGTCATTAAAAATGAATGAGTTAATATAATAAAACAAATTTCATCATTTTAACAAATTTTGTGCGGCTTAATCCAAAAACTGCTATTTTACATAATTATGAGTTACGAATCAGTACTCCGTGTTCTATATTATTAAAACTGGTTACAATATAAGCTTAAAATAAATCCTCACCATATTAATAGGTCCAAAATGTACAGAACCCTAAAATAAATTAAAAAATTGTATGACAGAATGTTTTTACTCAAAATTGCAAAATGATACCAATTATAAATAGTATCAATATATGATAACCACAATTATGTATCTGCGTATTCTTTAAGATTACCATTGAATGGTAATAATAGTAAATTTAATTAAAAAAAAAAAAAGTTAATTCCTAGAATGTATTGATTCTACTATAAGTAATGATTGATACTTACAGTATGCGTTCTATAAATATTTCTTACTTTATCCTATATGAAAAAAGCATATTAGAAAATTTTCTATAAAATTTATAGTCACAGTAAGTATGAAAGTTCATTATTTATATAATAAAGTGCATATTAAGAACTTCCTTAATTACAAAAAAAAAAATATGTTTTATACTACAAAATATCACATAAAAGTTAAATAAAAAGAATTTTAACTAAATTTAATTTAATTTATTAAACTTTATTTAAATTACTTCAAAATTAATAAAAATATTTGCAAAAACACCTCCAAAATAAAAACAACAAACAAAAGATAAAACAAAACAATACGTTTTGGAAAACATTTTGGTAGAATATTAATATTTAACTAGTATAATTAACCAACTTTTATCTTTTAACATATTTTATTAAATTTTGCATTTTTATAGGCTATTAAGTGAATAAAATTATTAAAAACTATAAATAAAAAAACACACATTAAATAAAGTCTAAATTATTTTAAATTGTACCATTGTGGTTTTTTTTTTACATATTCAATGACAAAAATATATAAAAGATGTAATTAATCATCTATGAAGTGTGAAAAATGTTGCTATTTACTTTGATAAAAATTATTATTTATTTAAGTTTAAATGACTATCTAATATACTATCTAATAAACACAGTACAATTTTATTTTATTTTATTATAAAAAATACTTTATGAAATTAATTTAATAAAACACAATAAAAAATTTTTTAATTTTTATAATATATTAAATAGATATTGATAGGTTCTTATAATTGGTTTACAGATTATCAGGGAATTTTATTAATATTTTTACCATTATTTTTAACTCGACTATTTAGACGAAAATTCGTTGAGTTAGGTCTATTTGATAGTTCTTTTCAATAGGTAAAATTAAATAATATTAAAAAATCAGAATTTTTGTGGTAAAAAATTGGCAATTGTGGTGTTACCAAATTATCATATGTTCATCAACAGCGCAATTATCAGATGTGTGTCCAATAGTAATTTCGTAGGTGACTGAGCACTATCACAGATAATAAGGATAATATAGTCTGACTTTATTTTCATAGAGTCTGACTGACAATCAATAAGGTAAAACCTATTTGGGATGGTTACGCTTAAAGTGCCAACAACACCAAACAACGTAAAAAGACTCTGATTTTAACCAAGTTGAATCTATAAATGTCAAAATTTTAATCAAATTTTAGAAAAGTAAAAAAATATTTCAAAATTACATCAACTTAATAAATGACATTGTAAAATAAATTTCCTGAGTTTTATAACTGATGTAACTATTTTATAAAATCTGAGATCCTAATGAATTGTTAATAGGGTATACTAGAGACATACATTTTCTTTTGGTATGTGTTTTTGTGAAAATTTGATGGAAAACCTAAATACAGGAAGGGTTTGAAATACATATTACATATATTTATTAATATGAAATCTTAATATGATATTTCGTACTAAAAATTGTTGATGAAAATAACATTGGTGAAATTTGAATAAAAATTTTGGATGGCCTAAATTAATTTCTAAAAAATATTTCTATATAATAATGTATTTATATGATTTTGATACTTTTTGGAGAAACTAAAACAGATTTTAAGTGGCTCACTCCCTCAAGTCCCTACCGATTGCGCCTAAAAAGAATAAAAAAGTTCCACACGTAAAGCCTTTTTATGTTTAGTAAATAATCTACGCTATTATTAAGAGTCCGTGAGATGTGACACAATATTAGGGGTGTTTAATAATTATATTAAAACAAAAACGTCTTTCTTTTAATATTTAAATAAAAATTTAATCTATTCTAATAACTAACAATGAATTTATAGTTAACTAAAAAAATAATGTAGTGAGCAAAACTATTATAATAAAAAACCTCAAAAAAAAAAAAACGGCAGCGCGTTCGGGGTAGGTAACTCCCAGGTGATCTCATTTACACAATCTCCAATGTTTCTGCAGTGCTGATCAGCTGACCTGTCTTATCTATCGACAGCCGCACAAGACTAACAACTCTCAACAGAGACGTGTGTGCCGATGGACATCTGAAAATTACGACCGTATAAATTCATCGTAGATGAATAGTGTGATGTTTACGGGCCGTGTCAGGTAGGTAGAATTTTGAGGTAAGACGCAATTTTTACTTTCAACAACAGCTATATTTAATAAAACATTATTTTTTATTCCCAAATATTTTTTAGAATAACTATTTTATTTCACAAATTTAGTGATTACGTATTATCTAAAAATATAATAAAAATACAAATTTTTCAAGTAATTTATAATAAATTTAATTATTTTTCGAATTTCACTTTAGCAAAACTGTTTAATTCTGTCGCAATTTTTCTTGATTTAAATGTTTTAGTGCTAATATTTTTTGTATTGAAGAGACACTTATTTTATTTCCTACCTAAGCTCATATAATTTTACACAGTTAGAGTAATGGTTAAAAATTGTAATCAGAGCTTGCGGAAAGGCACAGCTATTTGCCTAAAACCACGCACTTTAAATAGTCTCATGATCCTAAATGAAATATAAAATTAATAAAAATA
Organism: Daktulosphaira vitifoliae; assembly: GCF_025091365.1. Lineage (NCBI taxonomy): Eukaryota > Metazoa > Arthropoda > Insecta > Hemiptera > Phylloxeridae > Daktulosphaira > Daktulosphaira vitifoliae. Next base: position 22,932,465 of record NW_026099576.1, read on the forward strand.
AATAAATAAAGACCTCGCATATACGTTTTTGTATTTAGTCGTGCAATATCTAGCGACTGGCACTTATTTCATCTGTAATTCAAATCATATAATTGAAATGATTGAACTCTCATTAATATTAAGGCCATTTTTTTGCAATATCTTATATTATTTAAATTTATTTTCGATTCTCGAGAGTCAAACAAATTAGCTAAGCAGACAAGTCTGAGAAATTAAAATATTTTAATAATTAATTCTAATAAAAATTAGATGGTGGAAAAAACTAATATAATGTTAGTTATGTCGTTAAAATTTGTATTTATTTCTATGTATACCAAAATATATTATTTATGACTTATTTGTTTTTAGCGTATTACATATTTTAGGTAGTGTATCTTTTTTTAAGTTAGTATTGTCTAAATGATAAATGATATAAAAAAAATTATACGGTAGTATTTTTGGGTAGCTATACGAAATTAAATAATTGTTTATCATATTAATGCGGATTAACGAACATTATAACCTAATGTATTGAGATAAACTTTGAACCAATCCCTCACTCATTGGCGTAATATTAAATATAGCACTCCATGACTAAAAAAATAAACACAAATATAACTAAACATTGCTTATAAGTACTTCGGGTAGAATTATTTTAGGATATTTATTCACTTGTCAACGTATTTTTAAGATTTAACATTGGTATTATATTATTATGAATTCAAAGGGTACGATTAGAATAAACAATAGTAACATAATATTCTAATATTCAAGTTGTCCTATCATCATGATCCTGTTTTTTTTTAATACTGTGTCATNATCCTGTTTTTTTTTAATACTGCGTCATCATAATCCTGCATATGCACTGTTTAAAATCTTAATATTATCTTCAAATATTATAAGGCTAATAAGTAAGTGGAACTTTAAGTACATAAGTAAAACACAAGATGTTATTTACAGTATGAAATTGTAAAATGTTAATTAAACAGGACTAATAAATTCTCGTCCGGAGTTTGCGTAAAAATACTCGGTGGCATTGATAAATTTTTCATTTTACTATATTTTTGATCATATTGCGTGTAACACAATTATGAAATAATAATGTATGTAACTTAAGATCAAGTTATTTAATTAAATATAATCGTTCCCTGTTATTTGTTAAAAAAACAATACGAACTCTATAAATAGATCATACTTCACAGGATAAATAAATAAATTAACTTAAATTTATATACTCCTGTGGATAATTTTATAATAAAAAAACGCAATTCTTAGGATTTTTAAAGAAAAACGGCATTCCAGTGAAATAGTTTCGAAATCATTAACCAATGCATAAAAATAAAAATTCCTATTAAATTTGATCATACGCGAAATATAAATGTTAGTTGGTTCATTTTGGAAGCAATTCATCATATTTTCTTGTAAAAAAAATATTATTTCTATTAAATAAAAATTGATAAATTGAAATTTTAAGAGTTTAAAAATATTATAAATAATAACTAGGGCAGAAAAAATTTGAATAGATATACTTCTGATTTAAGGTTTAAAATCAAACTAATCCTAATTTTTCCGAAAATCAATGTTATATTAATAACCCTATTAAATTGGATCTANTTCTGATTTAAGGTTTAAAATCAAACTAATCCTAATTTTTCCGTAAATCAATGTTATATTAATAACCCTATTAAATTGGATCTAAATAAAGTGTGTCAATAAAATAATCTCTAATTTAACATAAATTATTACTTAGGTAATAGAAATGTACATCTATAATAAGGGGCGAATTTCAAAATTTGACGAACGGACCAATAAAATTATTGCCCCAGTTTAAACTATTGCCACACAGTGTAAAGAAAAATAAATGTCAAAATTGCTAAACATTTTTTTTAATGACTTAATAATGCTAACGATGAATGTGAAATATTAAAATTCGCATCGGGTAATTCCAAACACAATTTAAATATTTTGATAGTGATTAAATAGTCAATAAAATAAAAATTAATGTTTTTTGATGTAATAATTGATTAACAATTTTTACAATAATAATCAATTATAAATAAAATTAACTTATACCAATCCATCATCAGCGCCAAATACATTCTAACTGTTAGATAAGCATTGTTTTTGATATATGTGTATCAGCTAATACATTTATTAAAGATCTTTGATGGTGTTGGATTATTTTTATTTATTATTCAATGATTAGCCAAATTAATCAATTATAATTTTTTTAAGTTAAACTTAATAATTTAGTTTTGATTTCCAATTAAGTCAACTTTTATGTTAAGTTATAAGTTAAAAACAAATAAATAGTTAAAACAATTTTTTTATATATAAATATCAAGATAACGTATAAAAAATATATTTTATTTTTATACTTTATCTATAAAATTATATGGTAACTTATGAAAAGTAATTGATGTTGTTTACAGGGTGATTGTCAAACTATGACATACGTAATATCATTAAACATATAAAACATAATATAGTCTTTCTTTTCAGAAGCTTATGTAAGTTGGTTGTTGTAAGTAAGGAAACGGGTTTCTGTAGTTCTCATTTTTTGTAACAACTGAAATGTTTCCTAACGTACTGAACACTCTGTAAAATCTTACAATCTATATATTTATTTTAAATAATTCAGTCTTATACCATTTCCTTACGCATTAAAATTATATCAACTTAGATAATTTTATCATTTAAAAGATTGGTTAAAAGTATATTTTTCCATTTAAAAATCTTATAATGATATAGTATTAAGAGAACCGTGGGTGGTAAGACTAAATTTTTTTTTGCATTTTTATAAATTGCAGATTACTACAATTACTTAAGAGAAAAAAATTATGTTTTATTTTTTTTTTTTTGTAATGATATTGCATGAGTCATATTTATACAATTGTCTTGTAGTTATAGAAACTTAAAAATACAATAATTCAAACAGATACTTCGTATTTTTCGCAAAACAAAGTATGACGTCAATTAGTTTGATAAATTACTATAAATCTTATTGTTTTGTCATTTTATACATTTTTTTCTTTCATATCATCAAACTAAAAATTGATTTTTTCAATAAACAAAAATACAGTACAGATTTCACCCGAAGAGATAAAAAAAATAAGAATAAAAAATGTTCCTCGTTCCCCGTAAATGGGGTAAACCTCTAAAAAAATTACAAATTTAAAAATCGCTAATTTTCGAAATTTTTTAAAATTTTTTTACTTAAAACTGCCATAACTTTTTTAAAAATTACCAAATCATTATAATTTTTTTTTAGAGATGCTTGATGTTTTTACCCATTATTTGGTATATTTTTTTATAAATCCCCCCTGCTTACAGAAGAGGATTCAAAAGTCAACTTTTCACAAAAAATTTACTTTTTCAATTTAACTTTTGAAAGAGTTCCGGAAAGCCTGACACTTTTATATATAACTTGAATTAAAGCTAATGCAATGTGCTTTAATATTATTAAAAATGTCGTACTTTATTTTATCTTCATGGTGAAAATGGCTATCAAATGATATTTTTGTGTGAAAATTCTCGATTTTGTATTTTACATTTTTAACTTTATTATGATATAACTTTTTGAAAAATGTATGGATGAATACAATTTTTATGGAAAAATAATTTTTATATCCCTCATTCATTCTACATACTTATTTCAATCAAGATATAAATAAGAAAATAGCAGATCATGTAGCTTTTGGAATAATGCACCTATTTTTTTAAATTAAATACTATCTACAGATTTGCATCGAAGAGAGTTCTATGATAGTGTATTTAATTACCATCATATATCATTATACTTGATCCAACTATGTCACGTCACCATTATGCCACGACTCCCCTGTGCTGGTTTTTTTTATATTGTTTGTACTCCGTAAACGCAAATTGAGAGAGCTTAACCCCTCCAATTTTCAGTTTATCCACTCCTAAATTTCAGAAAAACCACACATGATTGTATTAAAAAAAAATTTTCAAGGAGGAAATTAAACATAGTCCCTTCCAAAAATTTAATTTAAATTGCGCCTATGCTATTCTTTTGCCCAAAATACGTCATAATAATTATAGAAAAAATGTAAATTTTTACAAATATTAAAATGCTCTAGAAATTTTATTACATTGCACAGATTTTACTATCAATTATTTTCTTACAACATACACCATAAAATAGTTATTTTCAATTTTTTTTATTTTGATTAACTATTTTCAATAAAAGTATGTTTACTTATGTGTAGCTAAATTGCCTAACCAAAGCGCCGTATTATCGTTTCAATAAGATTATGACATAGAATTTGTGTGAAATAGCCTGAATTAATTAGTTTTAGTAGTACTTGTTTTAGTTTGATAAACTTGTGATTAAATCAGATGTAATCAGCTTTAATGGTTAGTAATTATTAGTTTATAATCAATTGTGTTCTTACGTTAATGTTGAATGAGTTCTTAAAACGATAACCAAATAGCCAAGTTTAGCGGGATATTCAGTAATGAGACACGGTGGTGATTCGTTTACACACACTCCAAATACGCGCACTAACTTGGGGTCGATAAGGT
>NW_026099576.1:22939763-22941050 GCF_025091365.1 Daktulosphaira vitifoliae
AATATTAATAAGATATTTTTTTACTAAAATTTTTCTTAAATTCTACTCTACAAAATAGCTATCTTAGATTTTTTTTTTACATTTTATTTAAAATTTAAAAATAATTAATATTTTTAATAAAATGTAAAAAAATTAATTATTGAGATATAGGTATAAACCTAACGTATAACTATTATTTAAAAAAAAAATCAACTAAAAATATTAACTGGATCAAAAGTTATTTAAGTTGTCAGTGAGTGGTGGGCCACCCTGTATATTAAGGTAATAAATTAATTATTGATATTTTATACATTATAATATCATTAGTACTGCATTATTAAATTTTTCATGAATACAATAATTACTGTTATTTATATTTTAAGACGTTTGAAAATAATAAGATAATTTTAAATCACGAAACTGGACAAATTATTGTTTCATACGACAGTATGTATAGATAACGTTGAATAAAATCCATATGATACTTGTTAAAAATTTTTACTGTATTATTAAAACAAAACAGAAATTTATAGTTATATCTTTGAGAAAATTAACACATTATGAAATTATTTTATTTACAGAAGGTAGTATTAAAATTTTGGAGAAATTTATTCAAAATATAGACGAGAATATTGAATTCAAAGTAGTTAAAATCAATGTGAGTATATTAAAATGTATATGATATTTACGTGCATTTGGATTTCAACCTTTCTCATATAAAATTAGCACCGTGGTGTGTAACAAATAATAACCTACACGAAGATTTAAACATCAAAACTGTCAAAGAACTTACTATTTTACACTATACTAGATTTTACTCAAAACTTAAAACAAATTCAAACCTTTCTTTCAAAAAAATCGATCTTTAAAGTTTATGATCTTGCTATCTGTATATGCCTATGAAATTCTAATTATTCAACGTAATTCAAAATCTTATTGGGGACAGTTATTAGAAGTTTCTAATAAAATAAATGAAGTAATGATTAAATTGGATCACAAGAATAATGCAAGTTTCTACTTGGACCTATTGATAAATGCAAATTATGATGGAATNGATAAATGCAAAGTATGATGGAACAGATAGACTGGCTAAATTAAAAGGAGTGGCAAAAAAATACACATTATATTTTATAGAATTCAGAGAATAGAATAAATATAGCTTTCAATATACATATACAGATTCCGATCTTTGGGATAATAACATACTACCACAAGATTTAATAAATTAATTATTAAAAGGATTTCCCAAACAACAAGAAAATGAAAAACCATACAATTTTCATAGAATAACTAAAAATCTAGAGCAAT
>NW_026099576.1:22941150-22957421 GCF_025091365.1 Daktulosphaira vitifoliae
AATTTTCCCTCGTTCCCCGCAAATAGGTGAAATATCCAAAAAAATTACAAATTTAAAAATCGGTAAATTTTGTCATTTTTTCACTTTTTTTTCTTAAAACTGCCATATTTTTTTCAAATATTAACAAATCAAAATAATATTTTTTTTTATTGAAACTTTAGGTAATTTTCTTTCGTTTTTTGTTTTTTGAAAATCTAACACTTATTCTGATCACAATAGGGATTTAAAATAGCAACTTTTATACAAAAACTAACTTTTTCAACTTAATTTTTTAAAATGTTCTGGAAATACTGTATCCTTTAAATATATATCAAATTAAAGCTTATGTCATGTACTATAGAATTTTAAAAAAATTTGTCTTGACGACCTATCTTCTATGCGCAAATGGCTACCGTATTCAAACAAATGCTATTTTTTTTATTAAAATTCTGGGTTTTGTACTTTATTTTATTTTAAAATATCCTATTAGGGGAATACACTGACTTTCATGAATATTATATAATTTAATTGACATAGAATAAAGTTCATAAAGTCGAAAAAGTAATTTTTAAATTTGAGTTAGCTTAAATAGCCAATTTTATCATGCGACAAAAACAGCGAACAGTTGTCGAATGGGTAACAACTGTTTCTTTCACGCTTAGGGTACGAGGTTCAAATCCGCCTGTGGCTTTTAATATTTTGAATTTATTCTGAGTTAGAATAAAATTTTCAAATCATTTGATATTTATCTCATTTAGATTCAATAACTTCAATAAATATAAAGAATCTTATCACTATCGTCTCTACCCTCATGAGAAGAAATTTATATTCATGTTAATATTATTTTACTATGTGGTTCTTTTTGTGGCTACGATTTATTTTGCCAAACCTCATTACACCTACATTTTTCAACGATACGTCAAATGATTACAATTCGCATTTAGTTTAAGTTATTACTCTTAAAAATCGAAAAAATTTTCCTTATTCAAAAATAAGTAGCTAAACCAGATTTTTCCATACAAACAATTAAAATCATTAATTTCTAATATTCTTAAAGTATTTATTGTTGTTATGAAACTACAATCTTTAAAAACTGTTGGATTTTAATTCTAATATAAAAAGAAAGGAAATACAATAAAACTCAATATTTTGGACTTTATATTAGTTTTTTTATAATTTTACATTACAATATAAACAAATACTGTCTCTTTTACAGAAAAAACATATACTACAAGACAAATTAATACTTAATCTAAGTTTTATCTCAATTACTTAACCAAATATAATAAGTAGTTAAAAACAGCAAACAATAGTATATATATATTTTTTTTTATACATTAAAATTGTAAAAGAACCGACCTGTATTCGTCTTGCCTTGCAATCAATATGTTCCATGAATTGTAAAACATTGGTTGGCCGTTAGTGTCTATGATTTTGTTACATCCGTTACTGACCAAAAACAAGTAACAAAACAAAAATCAATAAAAAACACACTTACATCAGCCCGCGCCGATGGTGGTGCAAACGCAACTGGTCCATAACGGACACGCAGGATGTTGTCGGTGTTGACAACAGCGCCACCGAGACCGGTGGTGCGTGCCTTGGCCCTCAACACAAAATCATGACGGAACAATTGTCGAATTAGATTTGATATGATAAAAGTATTCAACTACAAAAGTAAATAATTTTACTTTGTATATTTAGTAATTCTTTAAATCTATTTGTGTGTGTTACTACCAGTCTATAATATTCCATATTTTTATAATATGTTGCTATATAAATCATAAATTTAAAAAAAAAATGATTTTTAGTTTTACCTGAATTTATTGATGGCTTTTTACAATTATAATCAAATTTTATCATTAAAATTAATTAAGTTCTGAATATTTCCATTGTAGAATCTTTTTAAACACCAAAAGTTAATTAGAAATGATTACGATGATTTTTATTTAAGTGATCTATTACAATAAAAATGTAAACAAAATCGAACTTTTCTGATAAATGTACTGTAAATAGTAATTATAAAATTTTCTAAATGCATTAATCTTAATCACTAATCTGATATTAATCTTAAAAATTTCATTTTTTCTATTTAATATTGTCAATTTCAAACTTGCAAGTTGAACTATAAGTTATGGTAACAAAGTCATTTTTTTATTATTAAAACTTTCACTTTAAAGGACAAAAAGAAGTTGGTTCAAAATGATTACTTTTAACATTAAAATCAAAATCAATAATAATTTGAAAACAATTAATTTTAAAAATTGTATAATATATAATTAAAAGAATTAATAATCTGGGTATAATTAAAGAATTGAAGTTGATGTTGCTTCTGTAATTATCCATCAATTTCTTAGAATTAAACACTATCTATAGATTTGCATNATTTCTTAGAATCAAACACTATCTACAGATTTGCATCGAAGCGTTTCTTATGATAGTAATTTTAATCACTGTTAGATTAAATCTAAACTGGACCCAACTATGCAACGTCCCCACTGTGCTAGGTTTTTTATTAATATGTGTAGATATTAGTAAAGTAAAATTTAAACACAATAATATGTACAGATTTGCATATACTGCTTAACGACCATAATGGGCTACCATTTTAAAATTAATTTAAGACGATTTTATAAGTATTCTGATATTGAACGATGTATAGATTAAATTATGATTTTTTCTCGGAAACTATTTTCAAATATTTTTATGTATACCAACTTGAAAAAGTTTATTTAAGACAATTATTTAAAAATATAACTGCTAAGAATTAAGGTATAAGTCATTATAAAACTTTTGTTTAAATAAGTAGACATTTTACTTTTAAATATACAAATAATGGGGCTATTCTTTAATTACTTAAATATGAACATTTAAACATCTTTTGACTACATTTTTCTATTGTATATTATATAATTCTAATAAAAAATTTTTAAAAATGATGATTGAAACTACATGGTGCCTTTATTTGATGTTAAACCTTTTATATTATACTCATAAAGTTTCATGTGTTACCATGCAAAATATTCTTCTCAATTTTGTTTACTCTCGGGCAAGTGTACTACTTCATGGAGTCAGTATTAAATTTGATGGAGAGAATTTTATGTCCTATGATTCCTTAATACAAGAGGCAATTAATTTTTTAAACGCCCATAATGTTGAAGATGAGACATCTGAAGCTCATAAGTTCCTTGTACAATTTCAACATAATTTGCCAGATATTGTTTACTGTAAGTATTCTGAAAGAATATCCGTTATTACTTCTTATATATTTTACCTAATGGTAGAATCTAAGAGACATTAAGATGAAAAGTTAATAAAATCACTTAACAATTTTATTAAAAATTTGGTAGAATTGGTAGTTTCTATAGAAAAAGGAGTTAACGACGTTAGACTACTTAGTTCTAAACGAAATAACTTTCAACAAATCTCGAAATCATTCACAAAGATACCATTTCGTGCAGGTCCAATAGAAAAGGTTGGCATACAGAAATACCTTGATGATGTATTATCTATATTAATCAAAAAAGCAAATAATTATATGAAAACACATTGTAGATATGCAAACGAAAATAATACTTCGAAATATCTCGATGATTTTTTTTTAAAGAGACCTTATGTAGAAGAAACTAAGTACGATTTTTTAGCGATATATACTGAAGGTTACTTTACTGAAACTAATACTTTAATTACTCATTTGAATGGAATTTTTCAAAACTATTTTTTTTATAATAATCAATAAATGTAAGAGGTATTTTTTTTTGTTCTAAATTAATTAAATAATATTAAAAATAATTTAAAAATAAATTATTTCCTATTATATAAAATAATAATTATATCAATGAGTTAAAAAATAAAATGTTCAAAAATTGTTTTTTTTTGTTATTTTATATTTTACTGTTTATGTACTGTTACGTCGCTATTTAGGGGTTTAGCCTAAATGCCCGTCGACAGTATTCTAAGGGACCAACGGGGGATAGCTGGCTAGGCTATATCTACCTTAGGTACTGAAGTTTCCTATTTAATTTATATTCCCTTAGAGGAACTACCAAGGGTCGCACTACAATATATATATATAACACTTTAGGTTAACAACGATATAAATAAATATTTATTAAACAATTGAAATATTAAATGGATAATACAACCTGCTGGACACCTAGAGATGTTATAATCCAACAGGGAGCTGACGGCGACACACACACACACTATAATATACGGAGTAGCAAGTTAAGTTAATTATTAGACAAATAGTGATCGCGAAGATGGTAAAAGGTCAACTGTCGATAGGGATATCTTATTATGGCACATTGGCCGTGAATTGCAAAAAGTGTTTATGTGTGCAGTCCGCCCTCCTGTTAGTATTGCTGTATGTCACTGTGTTAATTATATATATATGTCTATTAAACGGTACAAAGATGTTATGGGAGACAGAGATATGGGCACATGCAAATGTGATCGTATCAGAACAAAGACATTAAACCACAAAAGATTAGCTACCCAATAAGTATAGAGTTGCAACACACTTAGTCATATAGTAAATATTTACCATTAACTGAGAAAATTAGAGTTTATTCGGGTTTATTATATATAAAAATATTTTTATTTTTTTTTGTTTGAGGTTTAACATGTNAGTTTATTCGGGTTTATTATATATAAAAATATATTTTTTTTTTTTTTGTTTGAGGTTTAACATATCAATTGACATTTATTTCCACGATAAAATAAAACATTATTATTTAATGAACAAATTAAATTAAATTAAAAGATTCACCAAAACAAAATTCACTTTAAAATCTCTAAGTGTCATTTAGTTTTAAAGAAAAATATTCTAAAACCAAATAAATTTAAAAAAAACTAGGTCCCAGAAAGTAAGAATCTTGAGTAGAGTGTCGCAGATTTTGTGTATTTTAAAATCGCCGAAAGAACTGATTTTAATAGGAAAAAATGGGTTTTTATAGTAGTCGAGGGTCGTGTAGCGATCCCTAGTGTGTTCTTAGAAACTGTAGATCTTAATTATTAGTTAAATGTGATTGGCTGGACCTAATTGAGAACCCACACATAGGCGTTACTTTGAATCTGTACGATAATCAGATTTAATTGTCTAGTTTATTGATTATTTTAAGTTTTAAATAAGGGAACCCTGTTTTGGTGATCTTGTGAATTCATAATATATGACTACATGTAAAAAAGATAACAAAATATAATATTTTAATATTACAAGTGATAATACAACCAGGGATTCGGAACGGAACAAAAATATTGTTCCGGAACGTGAAATTTCGTTCCGTTCGGACCATTTGTTCCGGAACGGAACTATTAGTAAAATTCGTTCCGACTATTTGCTCCGGAACGGAACTATTAGTAAAATTTGTTCTGGTAAGTTGAAACATTGGATATAATTGAAATTGTTGGGGAATTAATTATTTAAATTTAAATTATTTTTATTGTTTATTAAAAAATCAGCTACTAAAAGGACGGATAATTCGTCTAGATGCCCTCGAATAGAATGTATGCTGTCAACTCTTAATCGTGACAAGTTTACTTTCTAATGTTCCAAAAAAATCAACTTCCTGCAAATTTCTGATTAGTAGATATTTTTATTGTATTTGTATTGTTATTTACGTGTAAAAATCATAGAGTAACTCTATGGTAAAAATGACACGGTTAAATTAAAATTTAAGTTCCATCACTCGTCAATAATAATATTGTTTTTATAAATTCAGAAAAGCGACTGCTAAAATAAATCTAGTTATAGCAATGCAATACATTAAAATAATTGAATAGGCTGAATATAACGCTCTCCAGTTAAGTCTCTTAAGTACAAAGATCTGAATCCATATGAGGCTCGCCTCTATATAAAAGATAAAAATTTAATAGTAGATTAATTTAAAAAAATATAATAATAATTTAAATGTGATTAATAAATATCAGAGGGGTGAAAATAAATAGAAACATTCCAAAGCATTTTTGCGAAACAATTTGTAGCTAGCATTCCGTTCCGGAGCAAATAGCCTGAAAGATTTTTACTAATAGTTCCGTTCCGGAGCAAATGGCCCGAACGATTTTTAGGAAGAGTTCCGTTCCGGACCAAATGGCCTGAACGATTTTTACTAATAGTGACGTTCCGGAACAAATATTGGAACGGAACAAAATTTGCTCCGTTCCGAATCCCTGAATATAATATTACAAATTGAAGATTTAAAATTATTTTTTATTTCAAAAAAATCATGAAAATACAACATTTAGTTATCATATACAGTTTATCGTGTCTAAATATTAATATTTTTTTTTTTAATAATGAAAAAAGTAAATCTAAATAAATTATTGTAAACATTTTTAGAAGATAAATATAAACTAGGATTTATATAGCCTATACAATGACATGATTAAAAGTCTATTTCAAGAATATTTGTATATTCTGCGTCAATTAACCTGAAAATTATCTTTAATTTTTTTTTTAATTCATCTATTGTATCTGGTATAAGATTAAAATTGTACTCCTCGTAAAATTCTTTTAATAAATAATTCAGTACTTGTTCTTCTAATATGTGTGTATTCGATTTTTCGGACTTGGAAATTTTTGCCTTTTCAAAATTATGTTCAATAATTTTATCTGACGGATATAAAGTAAGTGTGCATACCTCTATCAAATATTTTAAAATGTGGACTTCTATGCCAAAACTTTGCTCAGTTTTTAATTGTTCTATGAGTCTTGTTGTTGAACTGTGCTTAGTCAATTTTATTTTTGCTACATTCAATTTCGTAAAATATTCTATTAATTCGTTCCAAAATGGATCTGATTTAAAAAACCCATCANTTTGTAAAATATTCTATTAATTCGTTCCAAAATGGATCTGATTTAAAAAACTCATCAATTTCTAGTATCTTATAAGTATATACGGCTAGTAAAAGCACATATCTTATAGTTCGATTAATCGTTATTGTTATTGTCTCATGAAGAATTTCTTCAACAGTTATTTTAAGTATTGTTGAGTTATTGATGATATCTTTCAGTGTTGTAAAGACAAGTTGGTTATTATAATTCTTCATTTTAACAAGATCCTCTTTGACATAATCCCATAAAGACGAATTTTGGACATTTTCTAGTTGAGTTTTTAATTTTTTGTCATAAATCGTAGAATTTAATGAATGATAATTACTTTCAGGATTGCTGTTCTGTTAACAATAGAATTCAAATTTACATCAATTTGTAATTTAATTATTATCATAAATTAAAAACATATGAAAGATGCCCTACATGTTCTTTAATAACTATTGAACCACCGAATATTTACGTTAGATTATAAAAAAATATTTTTACAATTTTGGACTATGTTTTAAACATGTTTAATATTTACATAATTAATGATAAAAATAAAAATGTTTAATCTTTCTAAATTTCAAAAGAACCATTTTGTGGCTCTTTTCTGATAACAAATTTGACTAGATCTTAACAACTTCAGTATAAACACTTATTGAGTTGCATGCATTTTAATATATAGAGTTGGTATGTAGTGTAGGTGAACATACACCAGTACGAGTTAAAAACTAGCTATTTTAAAATAAAAAAAATAAAGGAATAAAAAATAATAATTATTTTTTCTTATTAGAGAGAAATAATAAAAATATTTGTTTAATGTAATTTAAATTGCAAAAATTATTAAAAAAAAAAATTAATGCAAAGTATTTGCAGGTTCAAAAATATTGTAAATGTCTAAAAATGATGGGACACTGTAAGGTGGTGTATCATAAAACAATGACGGCAGCAAACTTTATACATGAATTAAAGAATAATTTGCCTTAAAAAAAAAGAAGTATTATAAAATCAATCACGATTTGTATTAAATTGCAATATTTGTTTACTGTAACTAGAAGAAGGATTAATATATTAAATTTAAAAACCAGTCATGATACAGTCGTTATCTCTAGCAAAAGGGATACCTACTTAGTTGGTAGACTCAATATATAGAAATATTGAATAGGAAGATATTTTAGATACATTCTAATATCGTAAATATGTTTGAATGACTTACAAAAATTCTAACTATATTAAATATTATTTTATGGTGTAATCTCCTCATGTGTGACTCCAAATTATGAATTCCTTCTTCTATAAATAAAATAATTCATTATTTTATAGATGTTTGCAATATTAAATTATTTACATACTAATAATACATAAAGGATATATATAAATATTACTTTATAATTCAAAGGATAAATTATGTAGAAAATTAAAAAACCAGCACAGTAGGGAACTGCCATAGTTGGGACAAAATTGATGATATCTCTCATTGATTAAAATCACCGCCATGAAAACGGTTTGATACAAATTTGTAGACTGTGTTAATTTTTAGAAAAAATTTTTGGATGTTTTNATTGAATAGGAAGATATTTTAGATACATTCTAATATCGTAAATATGTTTGAATGACTTACAAAAATTCTAACTATATTAAATATTATTTTATGGTGTAATCTCCTCATGTGTGACTCCAAATTATGAATTCCTTCTTCTATAAATAAAATAATTCATTATTTTATAGATGTTTGCAATATTAAATTATTTACATACTAATAATACATAAAGGATATATCTAAATATTACTTTATAATTCAAAGGATAAATTATGTAGAAAATTAAAAAACCAGCATAGTAGGGAACTGCCATAGTTGGGACAAAATTGATGATATCTCACATTGATTAAAATCACCGCCATGAAAACGGTTTGATACAAATTTGTAGACTGTGTTAATTTTTAGAAAACATTTTTGGATGTTTTTTAAAAACAACATTAACACCTATTTCTTTTATTATATCCTTATTGCAAGTTTTATAATTTATAAGTATTGTTAGGGCGCGGACAGATAATGCTGCGCTCTATGTGCAACGGTGGGACCTGTGGGCAGCCATGCTCACGCCCTCCTATCTTTGAGGTTAAAATTTTTTGTTCTGTTGTTATAGTGGTTGATAAAAATTAAAAAATTAATGTATTCACTCTGCCTTTTTCAATTTCTCTTGATTCTATTCAATTATTTTTTTTTGTGTTAGTTTATAATTTGTTCAAGCCGTCTAGGCAAATTGTGTAAATTTTTATAAGCCGTCCAGGCTAATTGTTTATAATTGTGTTTAAGCCGCCTAGGCAACTTTTGTATAACCTTTTACAAGCCGTCAAGGCAATTTTTGTATAATCTTTTACAAGCCGTCAAGGCAATTTTTGCATAATTTTTTGCAAGCCATCAAGATCAATAATTGTTACTGTACAATCAAATAGTTAAGCATAGAATAAAAAATATAATTAGGTAAGACATCGCTATATAAGTTTATTTGTTTCTATTATTATTATTATTGTTTATTTAAGACTTACAATTATTATACTGTTCAATAATTAAAACAGACTCATTATTTATATTAATTTTCTTCTCTCTCTACATATTCAAACAATTACAGTCCACTATAAAAAAAAAAAATAAAGGGGAAAGGTGTCGCGTAAGCGTATTATTGTTATCTGCCCGCGCCCTAACAAGTATAATACATGAAAAAATTCTTATTTTAGTAATTATATTTAATATGAAATTGATGTTCAATAATTAAGACGTATGAGGACATAATAATTATGGCGAGACGGATGTCCGTCGTAGAAGGGACGACTTGCAGACACGATCGAATTGGTCACACGCGACCACTGTGAATGGTGGAATGACACAGTGTAAACAACTGTCACTCTCCACCCAACAACTTTACTAACAACAACAAATCTACCCAAGCAGATATTTTTGTCAAGCACTAGTATTGACAACGGACGAACCGATCATTTTCTCTCCGTATTAGCGTAGTTAAGCTTCCGTTTTGTCCGAATACTGATCTGTATTGTTATTCAGTACTCAATTTCCATTGCTGGTTGAGCACTAGCGTAACACTAGTTATGCAAAATTTCCAGTGCTGATCTGTCAATACGGTAGAACGATATCGTCCCAGACATATTCCAATATTAGTCCAGAACTGGTAGCCGTTACTGAGTTAGAATTTCCAGAATTGGTGCAATACTGTGACTGTTGTTAATTTCTGATTGGGGTGTACAGAGATATCTTAGAAAATATTACAGTTAATTTTATTTTTTTACAATAATATATTTTTTTGTCGAGCTCTTTACTCGAAAAAATAATTTTCTAATACCATCACTTATATCCTAAACTACGTCTAAAATTTGATTCTCAATTGACATCGTTTATTTATGTCGTCAGATTTTATTAATTGAAAAAATATTTTTCTGTTAAAAAAAACTTTTTTATATTATTTGAAATCAGCTAGTTACAGTTGTTCAAACTTTAGAAGAAATCAGAAAAAAAGTATACTTATTTTTAAAAATACTTCATCTTTATAGGTCGTTATTTGATAAGCACATAATATCGTAATAGGGTGTACAGTTTGTCGTATACAGAGTGTTCAGTGAACAAGGAAACAGGTCAATTGTTACAAACAATGAGAACAATTGACCGGTCTCCTTACTTTATAAATACTCTGCATATGAAACGATACACTTTATGATAATAATGCCGTTTTTTAAAAATTATTACTCTTTTTTTCTAATTTTTGTAAAATTTTTGTAAAATTNCTAATACCATCACTTATATCCTAAACTACGTCTAAAATTTGATTCTCAATTGACATCGTTTATTTATGTCGTCAGATTTTATTAATTGAAAAAATATTTTTCTGTTAAAAAAAACTTTTTTATATTATTTGAAATCAGCTAGTTACAGTTGTTCAAACTTTAGAAGAAATCAGAAAAAAAGTATACTTATTTTTAAAAATACTTCATCTTTATAGGTCGTTATTTGATAAGCACATAATATCGTAATAGGGTGTACAGTTTGTCGTATACAGAGTGTTCAGTGAACAAGGAAACAGGTCAATTGTTACAAACAATGAGAACAATTGACCGGTCTCCTTACTTTATAAATACTCTGCATATGAAACGATACACTTTATGATAATGATGCCGTTTTTTAAAAATTATTACTCTTTTTTTCTAATTTTTGTTAAACTTTTGTTAACACCTGTAGCTAGTTAAAAATCTAATAATACTAAAAAAAAAAATTTCAACTGAATGAATCTGATAATAGGATTGCTATTTGAAAATCAAAAGTTGATACTAGTTTAGGGTATAAGGGATGGTAACAGAAAATAAATTCTTCGTATTAAGCAACTCAAAAAAGAATCATTAATGTTAAAATAAAAATAATGATTAGCTTTAACATTTTCGAAAATATTTCGCGGGGCATAGTTAAGTCATCACTCGGTATATATTCTCAATATTTTTATTATTTTGACGGGAATTAATTAGATAAGGAATAACGTATTATATTTACACAGAATGTTTTGACAAATCCTGTTACAATATTTTTAAGGACTTTTAAGATAATGTGAATTTTTCTATATTCATATATGTAGAAAAATAACTTGTTTTAAGTCACCGTTCTTTTTTGAGACATACCTAGCCATGCTACTGTTAAACTAATTAGCGTATTACAAATATGATACGTTTTAATTCAGCATTAAATGTACATACCATCGTATGAAAAGTAATTCAATTCTTTTTTTTTTGTCACAACGATGTCTTTTTCCCGAAAATTCTTGAAAAAAATATATTAGTTTTAATGGTATAAAAAAAAAAAATTTAATTTATGTAGGACAACTAAGAATTTTTAATAAATAATTAAATTCTGTAATGTTCGAGAAAATGGGAATAAGTTTAAAATTGCAACTTTTGTACAAATGAAATTGAAATTTACATTAGAAATATAATTTTGTTTTAAACATAAAAATATTATTATTTTTTAATTGAAAAATGTGATTGAATGAAATTTAAATAGAAACTGCGAGTTTCAAATTCATTTTATAAAAGATCGGAACAGTACAAAAATATTTTATGAAATTAAAATAAATTCATTTAAATTTTAATAGTTATAGTATAGTTTCTTATGTCTACAAAGTTTATTTGATGCTTATTTAATTAATAATAAAATAGTCGATATTTTTACCAAAAGTTACGTACAATATTTAGTTGTATTGAATTTGAATTAGTAATATTATCCTGAAATGAAAATTTTAAAGTAATATTTTTATTTTTTAATTAAATAAATGGAGAGTTTTAAAAGCGATCAGACAAAACAGTTACTCACATAGTTCAAATAAATTTCTGCATAAATTGCTGTAGGTTCAATTATCTTAAATAAATAAAAAAATAATGTAAAACTCATTTATGTAATTTTTACCAGAAATACTTTACTAATAAGATTACAAAAATTATAATTATTAATATTGAAAACTATCTGGTAAACTTGTCATTTAGAAAATATTGTAAAATAAGAATTTGTTCAATTAAAAGTTCCTATTTTACAATGATTTAATGTAGTGGGTGTTTGAGTGTTCCTTTAACTGAAATTTAAAAGGAGAACACTTCTTGCGTGTCCTGAGTATATATATATAGGAAATGCCGAAAGATGTTTTAGTTATATTATTATTTCTAGGCAAAACATATTACATAAAACATAAAATAATCTTAAATTAACGTTAGTATAACTTAGACATATATACACATATATACTTAATATATACCTTCACAAATTACAAATAAAACATACAATTAATGTGACCTATATGTCAACGGATGACAGCGACCTTGATTGGGACTAGATTGTAAATTATACAAGACGTGGTACAGAATTCGTTTCACAGCGTCGAAATGAAGTTAACTCGTCCAAACGGTGGCGTATTTTGGCGTGTGCGAAACTATGAGCGATTACACCTTTGCGATGATTCAAAAGAACACAATAGCAAAATAAAAAACAAGGAACGATAATATACCGTTCAGTATCAACGATACTCGTTTGATTGCTAATGAAATAATGACTCGTTTTAACGAGTCGCGTAAAACTCGTCCAGTTATCTTTACAGTGGCCAGTCATATATTGATAAGAGGTCATATCAAAGACACCATATGACTGTGTACGCAACAGTGTAATTGATTTATAATTGACCACTAGATTTCTCATAAAATAATACAATTGAAATAATTTTCCGTTATGATGTTGAGTAGTATTTATTTTTCGATCTGTAAGTAGTTAAATATATAACATTTTCAAATGTTAAATTGTATCAGTTATCTTTTCATGGAAAAGTTGTTATTTTCAATCACTCCCAGGTCAGATTACAGTGACTTACATACTAAAATAACATCAGTTTCCAATAAAATTAATATAATTTTAGAATAAATCTTATCAGAATATTGTTCATAATGATGAGACAAAATTAACGTGTGTCATCGTGTACTCTGTGAGATGAAAGAAAAACTGACACGATTGGCGAGTGTACATAAATTTAACGATTTATCATAAAACAATAAGACCGCCATAGAGCAAACCCAACGGTAGGGCGACTTCTAATCAAAAATTTAAAATTACAGCGACTAATGGCGGTTACAAGAAAATATTTAGAACGATAAATTCATTGATCAGCTGTCAATTAAAAGAGCGAGAAGTGTGAGAATATAGTAATTAAGATGAGACGGATATCCGTCGTGAAAGAGACGATGTGTGCACTTAATCAAACCGGTCACATACAAGTGCCTTTGGTCGAATTTTGCACAAATCCCTTCTATAAATCATAAAATTATTATTGATTATAGACACTCGTTATTGGAATACTAACTAGTTTTTGATGCATCATAAATAATGTAATAAAGTTTTAAATGTTTATTTTATTTTTTAATAAAGTCTAGTTTTTTTTTTACAGGGCAAAACGTAAAATATAACAAATAATGGAGAACTGTTAAAGACTGAGCTTTATTCTAAATCTGTTTTTATCCTCTGTAAATTTTTTTATTATTAATTTTAATTTCAAGTTATATTCTTAAATTTATTTCTTACCAATTCTAAAATACCACATTTTACAGAAATCTGTAATGAAAATTATACGTTATAATAAAAATATTATACTATTTGTACTAAAATAGTTATAGAATCATTAATCAATATGAGTTTGAAACAAAATTAATTAGTAAAATAAAATAATGATTTACTTCTTCTCTTGTACAACTTTGAGCCTTCTTTATATTCGCATTATTACTCTGTAAAATAACAATTGAGTATTAATAATATTAATCTTAAGTTTAATCAAAAGAAAGCCTAATTTAGGTACTTAAATTAAACTGAATCTAATAAAAGTTGTAACTTACAAAAGTCCATCGAGAAAATGATTCATTTTTTATTGTTACATCTTCCTAAATAATAAAGATATATATTTTATGACTAATATATAAATTTGTCATAAACAGTTTAAAAGACAAGAAAAGTTATGAATTTATAAAAATAAAATAAAATGATTAATTAAATTAGAAAAACAATTCCAGCTATTTTATTATCTTTGTAAAAATAAACCATAAAACAAAATATAATTCGTCAAAATAGATTAATTAAATATGACAGTTAATTATTATTAAAAAAATATATATGTATAAATATATGATTTACTGGACTAATAAAAATCGTCGCGGCAAAAACATTTTCTAAAAAAAATTCAAATGTGAAAACTACAAAAAGAGTTATTATTTTATAAAGCATGTTTTAAAAAATAAAAATTATAGATAGTACATGCACTACGACAATTTTGTTTTTATATTTCATTCAGTTCAAATTATGTTGTATTATAAGGAATATAAGATTAATTTAATAAAAAAAAAACATCAAAATAAAAAAAACAAAACTGAAAATGACGCATAATAGTTTAAATAAACGAAATAAAATTTTTTTTTTATATTTACCAACGAATAGCGAACAATATTGTGATAGAATACTACTCAATACGCACCTGTTTATATTTAATTCTATTTTTATCGAATGACATTTTAAATTCCTTCTTTTGAATCACAAATTTTCTAATATTAGAGTTTTTTTTTATAAATTATAATAAACAATTTTTTAACTACTCGATATTATGGTATACAAAATTCTATAAATAAATGAGAGGAAAAATATTCTACACGTATGTGAAAAGTTTACTTGAAATAATAGTTGTCTTAAAAATATATATAAAATAATTATCATAGATAACTAAGCGTATAACATTAGGCTATTAGTTTCAGTAAACACATTAGCAAATACATATAATTTTCATGATAGTCACAACTTAGTAAATCAAATAAATGTATTAAAAAACATTTATGACGCACGTCTAAATTACAATTTTAAACGCTAATAAATTATATTTTTTTGTTTTTAAATATTAAAAATTTTTATTTTTCAAATTTATAAGAAAATTTATTGATGTAATGTTATCATAAAAATCATTTTAAATAACAATTAGCGATTTTAAATATTAACGTAAAACGTTTAACAATTTTTCGATTTTTGAAATTTCAAGTCCTGGTCATGAGGAAATCGATTAATTTTAAATACCAAAGCTCGAAAAACATTTCGATGACTCAATAATTATTCTTAACTGATCAAATATAATATTAAATTATAGAGATCCATTCTGGTACACGGATCTAAAATACTATGTGGAAGGTTTACATAAACGATTATGCCAACTGATAAACCAATAATATATAATACTAAATGATCCGTAATATTTTCAAAAATAATTGTGCTACAATAATAATTGTCCTTTAATCATTAATGAATATTTGTTGTAACACAATACAAAAAAACAAAAATTTTTATATTCATTCCTTATGTTTGAATTTGATATCAAATTTTAATTTTAAAAGAAAGTACCCTCAAAAATTTTAAAAATTTCCCTCGTTTCCGTAAACATGGGAAATCTCCAAAAAAATTACAAGTTTAAATGTCGCTCATTTTCAATTTTTTTATTTTAAACTGCCATAACTTTTTATAAAATAATCAAATCAATATAATTTTTTACTATAGATACATGAGGTTTTACCTATTATTTGATATATTTTTTTTATAAATCTTACCCTTTACCCACCCACAGAAGAGGATTCAAAATTATAACTTTTTCACAAAAAATTAACTTTTTAAAGAATTACGGAAATACTGACACTGTTATATATATATCTTAAATTAAAATTAATGTATTATATTTAATTACGGAAAAAAAAAATCGGGCTTTATTTTGTCTTCACAGTAAAAATAGCTACCACATTAAAAAAAATGCTATTTTTGTGTTAAAATTCTCGATATTTTACATTTTTAAATTTATATTTCCATAACTTTTTGAAAATTGTATGGATCGATAAAATTTTTTTACGAGAAATTGTCGTAAAC
>NW_026099576.1:22957557-22959013 GCF_025091365.1 Daktulosphaira vitifoliae
AAGTATAATGATATCTGACAGTGATTAAAATCACTATCAAAAAAAAACGCTTCGATGCAAATCTTTAGATAGTGTTTAATTTTAAAAAATTGGTGGATTATTCCAAAAGCTTCATAAACTGCTAGTTCCTTATTAATATCCTGATTAAGATAAAGTATGTCGAATGAAAAAGGGATTATTAAAAAATAGAATTTCCCATAAAAAAATTATATTGATCAANAAAATAGTATTTCCCATAAAAAAATTATATTGATCAAAACACTTTTCAATAAGTTATAGCATTATAAAGTTAAAAATGTAAAAAATAAAATTGAGAATTTTCACTCAATAATAGCATTTGGTAGCCATTTTCATCGTGAAGACAAAATAAAGTCCAAAATTTGTTTTTTACATAATAAAGTATATTACATTAGCTTTAATTTAAGATATATATAAAAGTGTCAGACTTTCCGGAACACTTTCAAAATTTAAGTTGAAAAAGTCAATTTTTTGTGAAAAAGTTGTCATTTTGAATCCCCCCCTGTAGGCAGGTAAAAAGTCAGATTTATAAAAAAAATATACCAAATGATAGGTAAAGACATCATGCATCTACAAAAAAAAGAATTATATTGATCCATACATCTTTCGAGAAGTTATAGCATTATAAAGTTAAAAATATAAAAAAGAATTTTTTTACAAAAATCGTATTTTTTTTATTAAGTTTAATGTCTGTTTTCACCATGAAGATAAAATAAAGTCCGAAATTTTTTTTTACCATTATAAAGTATATTACATTAGCTTTAATTTAAGATATATATAAAAGTGTCAGACCTTCCGGAACACTTTCAAAAGTTACGTTGAAAAAGTTCTACTTTCTATATGCATTTTTATGTTTTGAATCCCCCCTGTATTTAGGGAAATGGTCCGATTTAAAAAAACAGTATGTCGAATGAAAGATCTATATAAATACTACTTCTCATAAAAAAATTGTAATGATTCATTCATTTTTCAAAAAGTTATAGCATAATAAAGTTAAAAATTGAAAATACAAAATCGAAAATTTTCACACAAAAATAGCTATCGGTAGCCATTTTTACCATGAAGATAAGATAAAGTCAGAAATTTTTTTTTTCATGATAAAGCATACTACATTAGCTTTAATTTAAGATATATATATAAAAGTGTCAGATCTTCCAGAACATTTTCAAAATTTAAGTTAAAAAAATTAATTTTTTGTGAAAAAGTTGTCATTTTAAATCCCCCCTTGTGGGCAGGTTATGGGTTAAATTTATGAAAAAAATATACCAAATGAAAGGTAATGATATTATGCATCTATATACAAAAGAATTATATCAATATGTTCATTTTTGAAAAAGTTATGGCACTTTTAAGTAAAAAACAATTGAAAAATATCGAAAATTAGCGATTTTTAAATTTGTAATTTTTTTGGAGGTTTCCCCCTTTTACGGGGAACGAG
>NW_026099576.1:22959178-22977391 GCF_025091365.1 Daktulosphaira vitifoliae
AAAAAAAAAAAAAAAAAAAACATATCTTAGTAAAACCAATACCTTCTCAGCTTCGCATCGAAGCTAAAAATGGGTGGATTATTTCAAAAGCTACATGATCACCTATTTTCTTATTTATATTCTGATTAAGATAAAATGTATGTCGAATGAAAAAAGGATTATTAAACAATATTATTTCTCATAAAAAAATTGTGTTGATTCATACACTTTTCAATAAGATATAGCATTATAAAGTTAAAAATATAAAAAATAAAATCGAGAATTTTCACAAGAAAATAGAAGTCGGTAGCCATTTTCATCACAAAGACAAGTCCAGAGGTCAATTTTTTTTTTCGTAATAAAGTATATTACAATATCTTTAATTTATGATATATATAAAAGTGTTAGACTTTCCGGAACATATTCAAAAGTCAAGTTGAAAAAGTAAATTTTAAATTATAATAACTTATTATAAATAAGTTTAATTTTAAAAAAATTTGTGTATTTTCCAAAAGCTATATGATCTGATAGTTCTTTATTAATATCCTGATTAAGATAAAGTATGGCGAATGAAAAAAGGATTATTAAACAATATTATTTCTCATAAAAAAATTGTGTTGATCCAAACATTTTTTAATAAGTTATAGTATTAAAAAGTTATAATGTAATAAATAAAATCGAGAATTTTCATACAAAAATGTCATTTGGTAGCCATTTTCACCATTAAGACAAGTCCAGAGGTCAAGTTTTTTTTTTAAATTAAAGTATATTACATTAGTTTTAATTTAAGATATATATAAAAGTGTCAGACCTTCCGGAACATTTTCAAAAGTTAAGTTGAAAAAGTTAATTTTTTGTGAAAAAGTTGTCATTTTAAATCCCCCCCTGTGGGTAGGTTAAGTGTCAGATTTACAAAAAAAATATACCAAATGATAAGTAAAGACATCAAGCATCTATATAAAAAAAAATTATATTGATATGTTCATTTTTGAAAAAGTTAGAGCATTATTAAGTTAAAAATATAAAAAAAAATTATTTTACAAAAATCGTAATTTTTTATTAACTTTGATGTCAACTTTCACCACGAAGACAAGTCCAGAGGTCAAATTTTTTTTTTTCAAATTAAAGTATATTACATTAGCTTTAATTTAAGATATATATAAAAGTGTCAGACCTTCCGGAACATTTTCAAAAGTTAAGTTGAAAAAGTTAATTTTTTGTGAAAAAGTTGTCATTTTAAATCCCCCCCTGTGGGCAGGTTAAGTGTCAGATTTACAAAAAAAATATACCAAATGATAGGTAAAGACATCAAGCATCTATATAAAAAAAAATTATATTGATATGTTCATTTTTGAAAAAGTTACGGCAGTTTTTAGTAAAAAAAATTGAAAAAATTTCGAAAATTAGCGATTTTTAAATTTGTAATTTTTTTGGAGGTTTCCCCCATTTACGGGGAACGAGGGAAATTTTTTCAATTTTGAAGGGTAATGTCTTCGACTAGATACGATTTGTGATCTTTTGACGTATCGTTGAAAGAAATCCGTTCGGTGAGAGCTGAAAAAAAGTGGTAACAGACACAAAAAAAAAAAAACATCATAGTAAAACCAATACCTTCTCAGCTTCGCATCGAAGCTAATAAGGGGGTTAATGAGAAAGGGTATTGAAAATAAAGAACTATCCTTTTTCTCGGGCTGTGTTGTTCGAGGGTCTATGTTTAATAGCATTAATTTGCAAGCTGAGTTGGAATGTTGTTACCTGAGGTTTAACTATCCTTTAGACATGCAGACTAGTGATAAAAAAGAACGCAAAGCCAAACAGTTGTTGATGAAAAAATAGTATAATTAATGTAACTTTACATATATTTATATAAAAAATTGTAATAATAACGCGAAGTTTACCGAGAGATATTATTCTTAATAAACACAACTTTAAAATGTATTATTTTTTATATACTTAATAAATTTAGACTCTACATGGCGCAAAAAAAATCGACTTTAAAAATTTTTATCAGACACCTCCTAGATTTATTAAGTATTTATAAAAAAACATGTTTTGAAAATTTGAGATCGATAAAAAAATTTTTGCAGGTCGATCAAAACGTTTTTCGTATTTTTACCAAAAATACCCCTTATTTATTAAAATTCTAAATTTTGGTCAATTATAATCATCTATATATGTAAAATGTAGTATTTTTAACGTAGAAAACGGTTTTATAATTTTTTAATTTCTAAGACCTATATTGATTACGTAATTTACCTAAACGTCTAAGTATATGGTACTTTTCGGATCGATCTGAAAGGGCCCAAAATTTTTTTTTAAGTTTTAAAAAATTGATAGTTAAATTAATTGTTATGTTTATTATATGGTGTAAAAATTTTTTTTACTAATAATAAAATTTAATACTTTATTATGATGTTTTATTAAGTCATATAATTAACTTTATATTAAAAATATAATTCTTGTACTAAATGGATTTTATAGAATAATTTTTTCCACAATTTTTATTACAAATGTTTAGAACACTAAAATAACAAACAGATATAAATAATTGTATTTATTCATTTTTTTTTTTGTTAATCAAAGATGGTTTTTTTGCATCGGGAAAGTCACTTCTGTGTTTTTTAACAACTTGAAGGATGTTTTGTCTTTGTTCCTCATCTGTTGTTAAGGAGTTATTAAAATTTGTCATCATAGCTACTCCTCTCTCTGCTGGATCATTCTCAACGTATAAGGATTTGACTTTATTATAGCCATGAATGAAACTTTCATTTTCTAGCCAAGTTTCTGGGTCATAATTTATAAAATTATAGTCAATGCTAAATGCTGAAAAAAATTGTTTTGTATTTTCTGTTACAAATTGATGAATACCGATGTTTTCTTGAATTGAGTTCATTGAAATTCGATTTTTGTAATTAGCTTCAGCTTTATTATTTAAGGATTTTACCATTTTGTTTTTCTGTATTTGTTAAATCGTTGTCAAAAAAAGCTAGTCCAACAAGTGTTTCACTGAGGTACCATAAATGACCAAAAAAATCTTTTACACCTACGTCACTTATAATCTTATTAATTTTACTGTAATCTTTAAGTTGAGTTAATAAATTAAGATCATTTTGAGGAGCAATAGCTGCACAACAACATGTAAACCAAAAATGTATATATATTTTTAAAATAAATAAATTAAATTCTTGTATACCTTTAAGTTCATCAGGTGTCAATTAAAATTGGTCTCGAAACATATAAATTTTTAAGCAATATATTATTTTAGCCATCCATCTAGCTCGATGAAGAGCTCCAGGAGATCTAAAACTAATTATTCCCGAGTGTTTCCTTCCAACACACAATAAACATAACTCCAATAATTCTTTGTAATCATCACGTGAATGATTAATTTTAAGTTGCTTTTCACAAAATTCAATAATATTTTGTACATTTGATTTTATTTTTTTAAACAATTCATCATCTGTAATCATAGTACTATATGAATTTTTATTAATATATATATATCCGATTACTTGAAAACCGTTTAAATAAAACTATATCTGGTCCAGTGGACGGTGGCATAAGCTTAACAAAAACTCGACTAATGATTATTTCGTGTATGTGATGCCTGCATGCAAAATTCAGTAATTTCTTATCTAATTTACTCTCTATCAAAGTGCATGCACCGTTTAATTATCCTGTATTAGAAGCTGTAGTGTCAAAACACATCATAGTGGTGCGATCAACTAAATTCCAGTCTAATAATAATTTTACAACGGCATTTGCTACTGATTGTCCAGTTGTCTTAAGTAACTATGGTACACCAAGAAGCTTTGTATTTCCGTCAACAGACACTATTACAGCTAATCTATCGACAACATATTTTTTATCAGATGGTAACATTTTCCCATCCGAATGTAATCCCAATGTAACCATTAATGTACAATGAGGTTTAAATAAATTTAATATTTCTTCTGATATAATTTTTCTATCACTAATGCGAGCTCTTCTTATTGTGTCTTTGCTAATTGACACGTCTTTTATTTCTGTATCTGAATTTGTTAAAATCGCTGCTAAAATATATGTGGCATTTCGGTTAGATACGTTAGTTCTATCAAGCGCCGATGTTAGGTGTGGTGTCATAATTTTTAAACGTGTTTTACTTGTTGTTGGTTTTTCAATATCGCATTCAAATTCTGAGTGACTTGTATTATGTGAGCTATCGTCGGTACTTGATAGACTTTCTAATTTTTTTCCTGTGCGACGTTCAAGTTCTTTAAACTCAATAACTTTTTTATTATTTGAACGAGTATTTTTGGGTATAACTTTTTTGAAATTTGGAATTACGGTCCTAGAGCAATCCATTTCACGCTGAGTAACAAGGAAGTCTTTCTCTTCTTTTGACAAATCGGAATTTAATGCATTAGCAAGGCTAATATCGAATAAGTAGTTTAATGACTCTACAAATGCGGCTTCGTCATTATTTTGAGTAGTACTAATTCTATTTTTATTTTTATTTACATTCATCCATTTAGTATGGAGTTTTTTTATTCGTGTAACTATGTGACAAGTATGCTTTATTAAAATATTTGTTTTTGACCATATTTCAATCAAATGTGTCGCACACATTGAAGCACTAACTGATATTGTCTTTTTGTTAACATTAGGAAAATATAGAAAATAGCCAAGAACTTCACGTTTTGATGGAAGTCGATTACCAACGATCTTCTTAATTGGGGTTATAATAAACGGATAATTTTTTGATTTAGCACCGTCCATAATAACTAAAATGAAGTTATTTAAACTTTAGCCGTTATTAATTAATTAAGTAGGTTAAATNAAAAAAAATTGAAAAAATATCGAAAATTAGCGATTTTTAAATTTGTAATTTTTTTGGAGGTTTCCCCCATTTACGGGGAACGAGGGAAATTTTTTCAATTTTTGAGGGTAATTTCTTCAACTAGATACGATTTGTGATCTTTTGACGTATCGTTGAAAGAAATCCTTTCGGTGAGACCTGAAAAAAAGTGGTAACAGACACAAAAAAAAAAAAACATCATAGTAAAACCAATACCTTCTCAGCTTCGCATCGAAGCTAATAAGGGGGTTAATGAGAAAGGGTATTGAAAATAAAGAACTATCCTTTTTCTCGGGCTGTGTTGTTCGAGGGTCTATGTTTAATAGCATTAATTTGCAAGCTGAGTTGGAATGTTGTTACCTGAGGTTTAACTATCCTTTAGACATGCAGACTAGTGATAAAAAAGAACGCAAAGCCAAACAGTTGTTGATGAAAAAATAGTATAATTAATGTAACTTTACATATATTTATATAAAAAATTGTAATAATAACGCGAAGTTTACCGAGAGATATTATTCTTAATAAACACAACTTTAAAATGTATTATTTTTTATATACTTAATAAATTTAGACTCTACATGGCGCAAAAAAAATCGACTTTAAAAATTTTTATCAGACACCTCCTAGATTTATTAAGTATTTATAAAAAAACATGTTTTGAAAATTTGAGATCGATAAAAAAATTTTTGCAGGTCGATCAAAACGTTTTTCGTATTTTTACCAAAAATACCCCTTATTTATTAAAATTCTAAATTTTGGTCAATTATAATCATCTATATATGTAAAATGTAGTATTTTTAACGTAGAAAACGGTTTTATAATTTTTTAATTTCTAAGACCTATATTGATTACGTAATTTACCTAAACGTCTAAGTATATGGTACTTTTCGGATCGATCTGAAAGGGCCCAAAATTTTTTTTTAAGTTTTAAAAAATTGATAGTTAAATTAATTGTTATGTTTATTATATGGTGTA
Source organism: Daktulosphaira vitifoliae (assembly GCF_025091365.1). Lineage (NCBI taxonomy): Eukaryota > Metazoa > Arthropoda > Insecta > Hemiptera > Phylloxeridae > Daktulosphaira > Daktulosphaira vitifoliae. Next base: position 22,964,970 of record NW_026099576.1, read on the forward strand.
AAAATTTTTTTTACTAATAATAAAATTTAATACTTTATTATGATGTTTTATTAAGTCATATAATTAACTTTATATTAAAAATATAATTCTTGTACTAAATGGATTTTATAGAATAATTTTTTCCACAATTTTTATTACAAATGTTTAGAACACTAAAATAACAAACAGATATAAATAATTGTATTTATTCATTTTTTTTTTTGTTAATCAAAGATGGTTTTTTTGCATCGGGAAAGTCACTTCTGTGTTTTTTAACAACTTGAAGGATGTTTTGTCTTTGTTCCTCATCTGTTGTTAAGGAGTTATTAAAATTTGTCATCATAGCTACTCCTCTCTCTGCTGGATCATTCTCAACGTATAAGGATTTGACTTTATTATAGCCATGAATGAAACTTTCATTTTCTAGCCAAGTTTCTGGGTCATAATTTATAAAATTATAGTCAATGCTAAATGCTGAAAAAAATTGTTTTGTATTTTCTGTTACAAATTGATGAATACCGATGTTTTCTTGAATTGAGTTCATTGAAATTCGATTTTTGTAATTAGCTTCAGCTTTATTATTTAAGGATTTTACCATTTTGTTTTTCTGTATTTGTTAAATCGTTGTCAAAAAAAGCTAGTCCAACAAGTGTTTCACTGAGGTACCATAAATGACCAAAAAAATCTTTTACACCTACGTCACTTATAATCTTATTAATTTTACTGTAATCTTTAAGTTGAGTTAATAAATTAAGATCATTTTGAGGAGCAATAGCTGCACAACAACATGTAAACCAAAAATGTATATATATTTTTAAAATAAATAAATTAAATTCTTGTATACCTTTAAGTTCATCAGGTGTCAATTAAAATTGGTCTCGAAACATATAAATTTTTAAGCAATATATTATTTTAGCCATCCATCTAGCTCGATGAAGAGCTCCAGGAGATCTAAAACTAATTATTCCCGAGTGTTTCCTTCCAACACACAATAAACATAACTCCAATAATTCTTTGTAATCATCACGTGAATGATTAATTTTAAGTTGCTTTTCACAAAATTCAATAATATTTTGTACATTTGATTTTATTTTTTTAAACAATTCATCATCTGTAATCATAGTACTATATGAATTTTTATTAATATATATATATCCGATTACTTGAAAACCGTTTAAATAAAACTATATCTGGTCCAGTGGACGGTGGCATAAGCTTAACAAAAACTCGACTAATGATTATTTCGTGTATGTGATGCCTGCATGCAAAATTCAGTAATTTCTTATCTAATTTACTCTCTATCAAAGTGCATGCACCGTTTAATTATCCTGTATTAGAAGCTGTAGTGTCAAAACACATCATAGTGGTGCGATCAACTAAATTCCAGTCTAATAATAATTTTACAACGGCATTTGCTACTGATTGTCCAGTTGTCTTAAGTAACTATGGTACACCAAGAAGCTTTGTATTTCCGTCAACAGACACTATTACAGCTAATCTATCGACAACATATTTTTTATCAGATGGTAACATTTTCCCATCCGAATGTAATCCCAATGTAACCATTAATGTACAATGAGGTTTAAATAAATTTAATATTTCTTCTGATATAATTTTTCTATCACTAATGCGAGCTCTTCTTATTGTGTCTTTGCTAATTGACACGTCTTTTATTTCTGTATCTGAATTTGTTAAAATCGCTGCTAAAATATATGTGGCATTTCGGTTAGATACGTTAGTTCTATCAAGCGCCGATGTTAGGTGTGGTGTCATAATTTTTAAACGTGTTTTACTTGTTGTTGGTTTTTCAATATCGCATTCAAATTCTGAGTGACTTGTATTATGTGAGCTATCGTCGGTACTTGATAGACTTTCTAATTTTTTTCCTGTGCGACGTTCAAGTTCTTTAAACTCAATAACTTTTTTATTATTTGAACGAGTATTTTTGGGTATAACTTTTTTGAAATTTGGAATTACGGTCCTAGAGCAATCCATTTCACGCTGAGTAACAAGGAAGTCTTTCTCTTCTTTTGACAAATCGGAATTTAATGCATTAGCAAGGCTAATATCGAATAAGTAGTTTAATGACTCTACAAATGCGGCTTCGTCATTATTTTGAGTAGTACTAATTCTATTTTTATTTTTATTTACATTCATCCATTTAGTATGGAGTTTTTTTATTCGTGTAACTATGTGACAAGTATGCTTTATTAAAATATTTGTTTTTGACCATATTTCAATCAAATGTGTCGCACACATTGAAGCACTAACTGATATTGTCTTTTTGTTAACATTAGGAAAATATAGAAAATAGCCAAGAACTTCACGTTTTGATGGAAGTCGATTACCAACGATCTTCTTAATTGGGGTTATAATAAACGGATAATTTTTTGATTTAGCACCGTCCATAATAACTAAAATGAAGTTATTTAAACTTTAGCCGTTATTAATTAATTAAGTAGGTTAAATTTACTATTAAATACTTACAACTTATAAATTATTGCACTATATATTTTTATGAAATAATAAAATTAAACTTTAAATTAGTTACTGTTACTTTCTCGTAGGCTAAACAATTTTTATATTTGTGAATTCTAGATGAAATATAAGAGATACATTTGATTAAAATGTATGAAAATGCTGATCTAACAGGTACACAAAAACTTTTAAAAACTTATATAACTACTTGTGAACAATACATCAGACACTGTAACAATATTATCATCAAAAAAAAGGTGACTTAATGTTTGATATCTATCTTGTAGATCATAAATTTATGATTATTTAATTGATAAATAGCATGTATGGTTATTATTCTGCCTTAATACCGTGTAACAATGATATCTTTATTGATAGAAATCAATAAAAATAAAATCAAAACTTAGTTTTAAAAAAACGTGAAAATAAGGTATTAAATTTTATTATTATTAAAAAAAATTTTTACACCATAAAATAAACATAACAATTAATTTAACTATCAATTTTTTAAAACTTAAAAAAAAATTTTGGGCCCTTTCAGATCGATCCGAAAAGTACCATATACTTAGACGTTTAGGTAAATTACGTAATCAATATAGGTCTTAGAAATTAAAAAATTATAAAACCGTTTTCTACGTTAAAAATACTACATTTTACATATATAGATAATTATAATTGACCAAAATTTAGAATTTTAATCATATTTTAATAAATAAGGGGTATTTTTGGTAAATTTTTACAGGTCGATCAAAACGACCTGTAAATATTTTTTTATCGATCTCAAATTTTCAAAACATGTTTTGTTTTTATATACTTAATAAATCTAGGGGGTGTCTGATAAAAATTTTTAAAGGCGATTTTTTTTTTGCGTCACCATACACAGTGTGTATGGTATTCATAGATTTGGAGAAAGCATATGATAGAGTACCGGGAGAGGTCTTAAAGAAGGAATTAATTTCAAAGGTACTTCGAAAAGGTACATTAATATGATAGAGGATATTTATGGTGTCACTTGTACCAGGGTAATAAGTGTAATCGGTATAACAGAAGTTATTAGGATAAGAGTAGGATTGCACCAAAGTTCTGTTTAAGGTCTTAATTATTTTCTTTAGTGGTGAATTGAATAATTATATAAATACAAGGAGAGGTACCGTGGTGAATGTTGTTCGCTGGAGATATAGTGTTGAAAGAGATAATAGGGGCAAAATTAATCAATGGCTAGAAATTTGAAGATAAGCTCTTGAAGGAAAATAATTAAGTAGGTGTAAGATAGAGTTAGTAGAGTACGAGTTAAGTTGGATTGTATTTATTGGTTACATATTGAAATACGCTATGTATTTATAATATAGTATATTTTATATCAATATGTTATTAAGTTTTTTTTTGATTAATATTTAATTAATGAAAAAAAGGTAATATATAGGAGAAATATTATGCCCTATTCAAATAATTTTAAAAAAGTTACAAATCTATTTAAACAAATTTGTTATATTCTGCGTAAATTAAACTAAAAATTTTCTCTAACTTTTCTTTTAATTCATCGAGATCTTCTGATATATCATGAAAATTGTATGACTCTTCATTTTCTTGTTTTTTGGGAAATTCATCCAATAATTTATTTATTAAATCTTGTGGTAGTATGTGATTATCCCAAAGTTCGGAAGCTGTAAATATATTTTGAAAATCATATTTTTTCAATTCTTCGTGTGTTAAAAAATAGCATGCGNTTTTCTTGTTGTTTGGGAAATCCTTTTAATAATTCATTTATTAAATCTTGTGGTAGTATGTTATTATCCCAAAGATCGGAATGTGTAAATATATTTTGAAAATCATATTTTTTCAATTCTTCGTGTGTTAAAAAATAGCATGCGTATTGTTGTACCATCATTTTTAATCTAATCAGTCTACCTGTTCCATCATACTTTTCATTTATTAAGTGTTTCAAGTAGATACTGAAATCATTAAAGGGATTCAATTTTAACATTGTTTTATTTATTTTATGAGAAACTTCTAATAACTGTCCCCAATATGATTTTGAATTTTGTTGAATAATTAGAATTTCATAGGCATATACAGATAGCAAGATCACATACTTTAAAGATCGATCAAACATAATATTCTTTGCTTCATCAATAGTTGATTGAAGAGTTCTTTCGTATGTTGTTGAATTATTAATTAAATCTTCAAGCGCTATATAAGATTTTTCAATAGAATTCAATTCAATAAGATCATTTTTGACATAATTCCATAAAGGCAATTTTTGAATACCTTCTAGTTGACCTTTCATTTTTTCATCATAAATTGTATCATTTATTAAATGTGTATTGCTATTAAGATTACTCTTCTGTAAAATATAAATTAAAAATTTAAATATAATTGTACATAATTTTTTTTTTTATAATTTTTTTTATTAGTTTTAATTATAAAAATGTTATTGTTCAACAGTTACACAAGAATTAGCATTAATTATGTTAAAATAAATTTTTTTAGGTACATCATATAATATTTATGGCAATAGAATTTTAATTAAGTCATTCAGTTGCAAAAGGAATTATGTTCAAATATTGTTATTTGGGTTCTGTTCACCATACGCTGCCTGCTCGTTATTGGTCGGAGAAACTTTATTGCTGAATAGATCAAGTAGTAGGTTATGAAATATTAACGTAGTTAACCGATTAATCTGTCTGTTACAGTAGAAGTATAATAAATTAAAATTCGAATTGTAATAAACTATAATATTTTTCAACTGTTACTTAATTAAAACTGTTATAAATTAAAAAGAAACCCAGTAGTATCAGGTTAACCACATAGTGATGATTTGGCATAGTGAACTTCAATACAGATTGATATTGTATAGTAATATTTAACAATATTATAATATGTTTAGAACGCTTGTGCAAAAAGAAATTACTTAAAAAATGTATAGAACAAATTTAACAGATGTTTTATAAATTTTGATTTAAGTTATAAATTGCTTAAACAAGAAAAATGTCTGAATAATTTTCTTTTATTAAATTTAAAGAAAATGTTAAAAACTTTAATTATTATGGATTTAAAAATAATATATACATTCAATTAAAAATTGAGAAATAATTACTAATGCAAACAAACTAAAAAAAAGTTTTTTACATTATTATATTTTCAGAAAAAATAAAATGTTCAATGAAACAATCATTCTGTATTTGTGCATATTTTATCATGCTACAAATTAAAGCTCATAATATGTACTATATATATTATATATAGTCAAAATTTAGATTAAAATATAAGTATTGTTTTCGTACCCATAAAAAAAATTTGTTCTACTTTTGCTACACTGCCTTTTAACCAAATCTATTATCCTTAAAATGTGTCGAAGGAAGAGATTGTCATTCTTATACCCCAATGATCAGTTTTATTGCTACTTAACACATTTATATTACACATAACATATTTTTATCTCTATTACCAACGTTTTGACTAGTTAAACCCGCTTTACCTTATTGATAAAGATAGACATGATATTTTCATTGGCTTGTTATCATGGTTGTGTATGATAATAATTATCATGTCTTATAATTTAATTATTAATTTTGATAGTTAATTAATTTATCTTAATACTTATCCACCATATGTCATTTATTTTATTATTAATTACATTACTTTTATTATGACATAAAAGTGTAAGTGACGGCGCAACTCTATTAGAGTTTTTAATTCGTAAAGATAAAATTTTTTTGTTTTTGTTATTTTAATCTACATTCTATACCTCTCATTTAATTAATTTTGATAAATGCTGCATATTAATTTCAAAATCCTTTACAAGAGTTTTAATTTTATAGTTATAAAAATTAATTATCAAATAATTATTGAATAATCTATTAATTAACCAAAAATCATTCAATTATGTAAGACTCATCACGAGTTACTTACCATACTTTGTATTCGCGTGCTTAAAAAGATGTAAACTTTATACAAAATGAATAACAATTTAAGATCTATGGCATATAATTTTATATTTTTTATTAAGTGATTTTAGGTGTTAATTAAAAAAAAATATTTGTATTTACATTTGTATATATTCGTGATAAGTCTGTATTTAGTTGAAATTAAATTATATTTGTTAATGGTTAAAACTTAAATTTTTATAAACATAAATATTTTAAACATAATAATTATTATTAACTCACATTGATTTTAACTACTTTGAATTCAATATTGTAGTCAAACTCTTGTATAAATGATTCCAATTCATTAATACATTGTCCTGTAAATAAAATGATTTCATGATGTGTTCATTTTCTTAAAGATATTACAATGAATTTCTGTTTTGTTTTATAAATACAGTAATATGATTGAACAGGTAACATACGGATTTTATTTAACAGGATCTATACATACCATCGTATTGGTATCTATATAATGATGTGTTGTGCATTAATAGGATATAATCTTCTTTAAACGTCTTAAAATATAAATAACAGTTATTAAAAAAAAAAAATAGATATTTTATAAGTGGAAAACACAAAATCATAATAATTATTCAATTATTGAATCTTTATTTTAGCTTCGATACGAAGCTGAGAAGGTACTAATATTACTATGATGTGTTTTTTTTATGTCTATCGCCACTTTTCAACTCTTACAGAACTGATTTCTTTCAACGATACGTCAAAAGTTCACAATTAATATATAGGTGAAAAAATTGTCCTTAAATATTGAAAAAGTTTTTCTTGTTCTCTGTGAATAGTGGAAAACCCCAAAAAATATATAATTTATAAAATCGGTAAATTTTGAAATATTTTTCTTAAAACTGCCATAACTTTTTTTAAATGATTAAAACAAAATAATGCTTTTTTTATATTAAAACGTTAAGTTTTTTTCTTTCATTTCTGACCCTTTATCTGCCAATAGGAGAAGATTCAAAATAGCAACTACTACACAAAAATTTAACTTTTTTAACATTAATTCTGAAAATGTTCCAGAAATACTCCGAGCATCAAACATATGTTAAAAGAAACTTATGTTATGTACTATAAATTAAAAAAAAAATTTCTTCCTAATGATTTATCTTATACGTACAAATGGATACCGTCGTTAAAAATATACTATTTTCGTGATAAAAATTTTCGATATTCAATTTCATGTTTTCAACTTTAAATTGCTATAATTTTTTTAAATATGTATGGATCAACACAAAATTTTGTTTCTAAATACTTTATGTACACTCCTTTATTCCGACATACTTTTTTTTAAAACATACTCATTAAAAGTAGAACTTTTTTAACTTAATTTTTCAAAAAATTCCTATCCACATTTGTGTATATAAGAATCTATGATTCATCTATAATACATTTAATTGTTATATGTTTTGAAAATTTATTCTACATTCATTCATACAGTCTACCTTATTCCTTTTTCTCGATATAGCCTGACTTAAGACAAAATAAAACAACAAACCGGCGCCACCGGGCGCTATGTTCATTAATTTTGTCTTACGTTCTGAAATCTTTGCTTCACCATTTTCAAAAGTTTTATTTAATTATACAAGATTTTTGATTTGAAATATGACACCATAAACTTTTAATCGAATTAAAAACCTTTTTTGATTAAGAAATTAAAATTTTTATCACACTTTACATCATGGAAATCTTTTTTTTTTAGTTCAATTTTAACCATATATTTGAACTTTTAATGAATAATAGTGATCGACAACGATTTTCAAATTCCAAATAATTTTGATATCAGCAGTTTTTATTCGGTAAAAATTCAATATCGATATTAAATTTTAATGATGTTAAATTTTTGATATGGATTTAAATGGACTATATAAAATTTCACTTTTGTTCAATATTAAAGTGGACCAGTTATATCTGTTTCAATGATGAGTTTATTTCAAATAATCTATTTCACATATATGTGAATGCTTGAATTTTTTTTCCCAAAGATATTGTAATATCAATAAAAAGTCAACCAGTTTTGGCTACTAGCACTGAAACAATATTGACATATGACTGAGTTGATAATGATTTTCTGTACTAATTAAATAGTACTGGTGGTTTTGAATAATCAAGTCTACTATATTAAAAAACCCAGCACAGAGGGTAATGGCACAGTAGTGACGTGTCATAGTTGGGTCAAGTATAATAATATCTGACAGTGATGAAAATCATTATCATAAAAAACGCTTCGATGCAAATCTTTAGATAGTGTTTAATTTAAAAAAATTGGTGGATTATTCCAAAAGCTACTTGATCACCTATTTCTTTTTTATATCCTAATTAAGATAAAATGTATGTCGAATGAAAGATGTATATAAATACTACTTCTCATGAAAAAATTGTTTTGATCCATACATTTTTCAAAAAGTTATAGTTTTAAAAAATGTAAAATATAAAATCGATAATTTTCATTCAAAAATAGCATTCCGGTAGCCATTTTCACTGTGAAGATACGATCAAGTCCAAATTTTTTTTCCATTATAAAGTATATTACATTAAGTTTAATTTAAGATATATATATTTATATATGTATATAAGTGTCATACTTTCCGGAATACTTTCAAAAGTTAAATTAAAAAAGTTAATTATTTGTAAAAAAGTTGTCACTTTGAAGTTGTCCTTTCTGTAGGCAGGTAAAGATTCAGATCTATAATAATAATATACCAAATGAAAGGTAAAGACATCATTCATCTATAAAAAAACAATAATGACAATTTTAAGTAAAAAGAATTGAAAAAATGTTGAGAATTTTAGATTTAATATTTTTGTAATTTTTTTGGAGATTTCCCCCATTTACGGGGAACGAGGGAAATTTTTTCAGTTTTTGATGGTAATGTACTCGACTAGATACGATTTATAATCTTTTGACGTATCGTTGAAAGAAATCGGTCCAGTGAGAGCTGAGAAAAAGTGGTGTCAGACACAAAAAAAACACGTCATAGTAAAAACAATACGTTCTCCACTTCGTATCGAAGCTAAAATAAATATATTATATTGTGTGGTTCTTTTTTCATTAACCACTTAGTTACACAACATTAAATACATAAAATTATAATGTATAATATTGACACTTTTACTTATGATTTCTTCAAATTCCATGTTTCAGTCAATTCACTAATCTAAGGTATATTTCATGTTCATCCCTTACCACTTAAATTATGACTGATGGTGAAGGCCCCGTTCTCGTCTCGTCAAGGAATACAAATTTTAATAAATGAAGATAAATTAAGAACAAAGAAAGTTGAAACTCTCATGAGTTGACTAAAATAAAGAACTAAAAGAAATCAAAAAACAATTTCTCAATATTATATTTAATTTTTGATTAATTAAGTAGTTAATTATAAAAAAAAATACTTTGTAAATATTTTTAACGATTCATGCTTATATACGTAAAAAAATCANAAAGAACTAAAAGAAATCAAAAAACAATTTCTCAATATTATATTTAATTTTTGATTAATTAAGTAGTTAATTATAAAAAAAATACTTTGTAAATATTTTTAACGATTCATGCTTATATACGTAAAAAAATCATGTGCTTAAATATTAAAACCCGCTTGTAATAAAAGTAACATACAATTTTAAGCTTAATTTCTTGTCCATTATTATGACAGCTATAATCATTCGTCTAAAAAATAATAAAATATAAGTACTTTTTAAATTTTTACTAAAATTATACAGAATAAATGTTTATATTATTTTTATTTATTATCATTATTATTATTACTGATATGAATAGGTTTGAGCTCAAAAATTTGTATGTATATGACAAATTTTTGAGTTTAAAAATAAGAAAAAATATAACCACACCTCTTATTGAGCACATTTATGATAAAAATACTTACATAATTCAAACAAATTTCTGCAAAAATGTCTTTAACATTTACAAAAGTCTGAAATAATATCCAAAAATCTAAATATTCATTTTTAGTTTAATTCTGGGGAGGTATAAGCGGGATCTTCAAATAATCAGTATTATATATATAAATTGTATATAATAAAAACTCATAAATCCCACAAATGGCGTTTAAATATTCTTATAACTTGTATAGAAAAGAATGTTTTCTGTCATAAGCTAAAAATTATGGGTAAATTTTAACAAGAAAGATTGTTTTTAAACTACAAAATGTCAATTCGCATAAAGAACCTAGTAAATTTTAAAATTTGTTTTTTTCTATCCTAAACAATCACAAAAATATTTTGCATTTTATATTAGAAATAGCCTAAGATATAAATACTTATTTACAGGGTAATTGTTTTAATATTAGCCACTCGATTTCTCTTAAAATAATAATTATATTAAAAAAATTATTTTTGGTATTTTTATTTTCATATATATTTTTCTAAATTTCTCAATTATTAAGTAGTTTTTTAATTCTACTAATACCTTATACAGTTGTATAATGGCTTTGTTCAATGGTTAATCGTGGGGCTGGTGGAGGTGTTGCGACTTTAAATATAACACTGCTAGTCATTGTATAAAAATTATCGTATTAAATGTAATAAAATAAAACTAGAAAATAGACATGAAAATAATAACAATAGCGATTATTCTATTATAGTAACCGATAACAAAGAGCGTACACGTATTAATTCTAAAAATAAACTACCAATATAGTAATATAATAATATTTTACCATAAGGACNTAACTACCAATATAGTAATATAATAATATATTACCATAAGATCCGACGCTGCCGGTTGTTTAAACACTGCCCGTGTGTGTATAATATACACACACATAATATGTACTCCCATATACTGAGGAAAACAACTTAAATGTTTGCACACGACAAATGTGATATTACTATTTTACTATTTAAAATTTTTATTTTTAATAAAAATGTAGAATTAAGTATAGACAATTAATTTTCTTCTTTTAATTAATTTTAGTAGGGGTGCGATCGTCCCGTTGTCCAAGCAACAAGACGCCACTTCACTAGTTATATCTAACAAAAGCAATTTTCGGCGTTAAAAACTAAATAGAATTGCGTCATATAATTGTTTTAAAATATATTTAATTTTAGTATTAAACATTATATTTTAAAAATATTATTGTAATATCAAAATTTAGTTTTTCACATTTTTTCAATATTACCAGTAATTATATCAGGATCTATTTATAAGAAGTACATTTTTAAAATCCTTATAAAATATCCTATTAGCCATAAAAAATTGATAATTACTGGTGTAAGTACAAAAAAATTATGGGAAAAATATGAGTTTTTATTGTAAAATGACCGTCAAAATCAACTTTGAATGACATGTGTAGTGGATTAACTTTAGATATAGATCTTCAATGTTGTATGTGCCTCTTAAATATAGCACATTGTAGTTTTTAATGGGTTTTCTGATTTTAATTTTAAAAAATAGGTGGATTATTCCAAAAGCTACATGATTTCTTATTTCCTTATTAAATTCTAATTACAAGTCTTATGATTTATAAGTGTAATATAGGAATATTATAGGGTGATTGAAATCTGTGAATACACTCATTTTCTCAGAAAATATTGAGAATTTTAAATTTTATTATTGAAAAAAAATATCAAGTTCAAAAAACTCTACAATAATATGTAGTCAAACCATTTTTTTTTTGTCCCTTCAAGTATAAAAACCCTTATTTATAATTTTCTTAAATGGGAATCCCTATTTTTAACTTTATAATATAATAGAAAATAAAATTCCAAACAATTTTGTTCTTATATTTTTTGTTATCCAATTAACCGTTTGTCCGTTACAGCTTGTTAAAGTTAAGTGATTTTAGGCCAAATTTCTATTGTCATTTTCTGTATTCAATACAGAAGTCATTGTTTTTATTTGCTGTTGCATAAGCCAAATTTTATTGATCAAGTTATGACAGGTAAATTAGCTATTAAAATTTACTACGCACTAAATGAGTGATAACAATAATAGATTCAAACCGGTTTTCGGTGTATTATTAATAGCTAAGTCTATGGTTTTGTAAAACTAAAGGATCTAACAAA